>NC_046295.1:76762007-77077007 GCF_004115265.2 Rhinolophus ferrumequinum
CTTTATCAGTGTTACTGCTCTCGTCCTCTGTCCCTGCTGCCACACTGTCTAGCCTTCTTCTGAACTTCTTTCCAGATCGGAAGCTGGTGTGTGTCCTGCTTGTCTCAAAGGCCTTCCATGACTTGGGGAGACTGCGATGAGCTTCGCCCAGCCTGCATAGTAGACCCTTAAGTTAGGGTTGGGGTCACTCTGGAAACCTGCTAGAACACTGGGCATAGGGAAATGGGGCTATTTGTAGGAAATCTTGTCTCCAGTTACTCTCTCATTCAAATCCTTATCTCCTTAGTAGCATTAAGAAATTTTAACAGGTCAAAGCCAGTTGATGGAAGTTGCACCTCCCCAACCCGGCTGTTGTCCGGTGAAACTTGCCTTAGGGAGGTAATGATGACAGTGACCACCTGTTGAGTTCCTGCTCCATGTCAGTCCCCTCACATACCTTGTCTGTTGGGTGGGTCCTTCCCATTTTACAGTTGAGGAAGCTGAGGCTCAGTGAGATGCAGTAACTCACAAAGCTCCCTCCAGCTGGGGAGCATCCGACACTCATTGTCTTATGTCAGGAGTTGCTTCACCAGTAACCAAAACACCTTGGAATGGGATCCAAGATCAGAATTTTTAAATTCTAAATTGTTCTACACTGTGTCTACATTAAAGCAAAGTAAATACTGTTTGCTCCATCTTCCCAGAGACATCTTTATCCTCCAGGCCCACAGTAGTTGTTTGCAAGTCTCTCTGTCCCTGATTGTTTCTGACTCAGGGTCCCTGGTACCTCTTTCCATTCCATCCCCCTCACTACCACCCAAAGGCAAACAAGTCTGGCCTTTTTTATGCTCCTGGCAGAAGTCCTGGTTCTCCTGGACTTCTGTGTACAGAGGGAGCCTGCAGGTCGTTCCTCCAAAAAGTCTCCAATGGTGTTAAATATTCTTGGAGGGGCAGGTGGTTCTGAAACAAACCAAAGCAGATAGTGCTGAATCAATAAGCAATCCTAAACCAAGACAGATCCCTGAGCTGCAGTCTGTCACTCTGTCTTTCTAGGGGCCCAGGTCCAGGCTAAGGGTCTCAGCCAGACCCTGCTAAGAGGCTTGCAACACCCAACTAAGTGTGACACCAGGCATTTGTTCCTGGGAGGCAGAATGACAGTGACTAGGAACACAGACCTCAGCATCAGGCAGGCTCAAATCCACATGATCTTGATGAGGGACTTTGTTCCCTCCTGTGAGTGATGCCTGTGGAAGAGTGACACTGAGCTGAAGGATAGTTTTGCTGGATATAGAATTCTTAGTTGACAGTTTTTCTTTCTGCACTTTGAATGTCATTCCACTGCCTTCTGGCCTCCATGGTTTCTCACAAGGGGTCAGCTGTTAATCTTATAGAGGAGCCCTTGCATGTGATAGTTTCTCTATTGCTGCTTTCAAGATTCTTTTGTCTTTGTCTTTCTATAGTTCGACTATGTTGTGTCTAGGTGTGAATCTCTTTGAATTTATTCAACTTGGAGTCCATTGAGCTTACTGAATATGCAAGTTAATGTTTTTCATCAAATACAGTAAGTTTTAAGCCATTATTTCTTCAAATTTTATTCTTCCCATTTATCTCCTCTTTTTTGGGGACTCCCATCATGTGTATGTTGGTATGTTTGATGGTGTCTCACTGGTCTCTGAGGCTCTGTTCATTTTTCTTAATTCTTTTTCTTTCTGCCCCTCAGACTGGATAATCTCAATTCACCTATCTTCAAGTTTGCTGATATTTTCTTTTGCCTGTTCAAATCTGCTGTTGAGTCCCTCTACTGAACTTTTTTCATTTCAGTTATTTACTTTTCAACTTCAGAATTTGTTTAAAAAATATTTTCTTTCCCTTTATTGATATTCTTTATTTGGTGAGACATTGTTCTCAGAATTTCCTTTAGTTCTTTTTTGTTTTGTTTTGTTTTAAGGAGTGCGCAGCTCACAGTGGCCCATACGGGGATCAAACCGGCAACCTTGGTGTTATTAGAACCACGCTCTAACCAACTGAGCTAACTGGCCACCCTTTCTTTAGTTCTTTAGACATAGTTTTTTTTAGGTCTTTGAACATATTTTAAATAGTTGATTTAATGTCTTTGTCAGGTAAGTCAAACATCTAGGCCTCCTTGGATATAGTCTAGTGACTGTTTTCCCTCTGTGTATGGACCATATTTTCCTATTTCTTTGCGTACCTCGCACCTTTTTGTTGAAAACTGGACATTTCACATAATATATTGTAGCAACTCTAAATATTTACAACCCCTCCCAGGGGCGTTATTTCCTTGGTTACTATTTATTTAGTTACTTGGCTGAATTAATTCTATGAAGTCTATTTCCCTCACAGTGTACAGTTTCTGATGTCCCTGCTCAGATTTCCCCCTTGCTTTTTATCTTTAGGCTTGCTACTTAGGGGTCATCTCTGAGTTGGCATGAATCACTTATTGGTCAGAAGTTGGAGTTAAGCCCCCTTAGTGCATTAGATTTTTACCCCTTACCATTGGATGTGAGTATGTGACTTAAAGGCTGTGTACAGAGGGAGCCTGCAGGTCGTTCCTCCAAAAAGTCTCCAATGGTGTTAAATATTCTTGGAGGGGCAGGTGGTTCTGAAACAAACCAACGCAGATAGTGCTGAATCAATAAGCAATCCTAAACCAAGACAGATCCCTGAGCTGCAGTCTGTCACCCCCTGAGCTGCTGTCCCTGAGCTGCTAGCTATCACAGTTCAGAGAGTTTATGTTTTTTTGTCCCACATTCAGCCAAGGAATAATAGCTTGGAGATCCCCTCTCTGATCACTCATGAGAGGCACAGCCTTGGACATGCATGGGCTTCCTCACTTCTAGAGATAACTGTGAAATTATTATTTATCATCTATTTATTTATTTATTTTTTGCTTACAATCGTTATTGATGTGAAATTATTTTTAAGTCTGAATTCCTAGGAGTCACTCCCAGGTCAGAGTATCTTATTGTTCAGTGTTTGTTCAGTGCTTAAGCTCCCCCTGCTAGTAAGACGTTAGCCCCATGTTGATGGGGGGATCTTTGATGGCTTGGATAATGCTTTCAAGTCTGCCCCGTGTCCTGCACTGATCTCTTCTGAGTGGGTGCAGCCTCGTACATGCCTTCCTGATCCCCCAAGTCAAGAATGATCCCAGAAGAGCTCCTCTTGGCTGTCTCTTTTTCTGATTCTATTAAACGTCTGCTGCTCAGACGTTTTGCTTATATCATGAAGCTACTAGCCTCCTCTTAATTGCTCTCTACCAAGGTCTCTGTTGGTTTTGAAAACACCCTAGGCATGGAGTTTTCGAAGCCCTGATCCAAATCATCAGCTCCCTCAGGCAGAACTATGGAGCTCTGTCTTCACAGCTATCTTTCCCTGAGCAGAAGCCATACACCACTGCACCCAAGCTGGGAGTGGGACCTCCTTTTCCTGGAGTGACACCCTGCTCTACAACTGATCTTCTCAGCTTACCCCAACAATGTAGAACCTCCACCCTATGAGCTAGCTGAGGTGGGAGTTGTCAGGGTCCGAGTATTCTAAACCTGCCGCATCTGGAGTAGAGCTTCCGCCCTACACGTGGGTCTGTGTGGGAAAGTCCTCCCTGTGGGACTTGCTTGCATAGAAATTCTGTAACACGGCAGGCAGAGGAGGATGAGAAAGGCCAGCAGCCTGCCCCTCCCTAGATGAAACTGTAGCCCCATACTAGGAGCTGGGAGGGGAGGGAGGCCCCATCTTCTTGACCACAACCTACCCAGAGTAGTGCATCCATCCAAGGTAAAACTTCCATAACACAGAACTGGAAGGAGGAGCAGGCATATGTTAATTTCTGACACCAAATACATGTTGCTTTTGCACACCACACCATTTCTCCAAGTCTCTAACACCAACTGGGTATCCACTTGTTCAAGTCAATTCTGACACTAACTACTCAAGAGTTAGTGCAGACCCCACAGGTCAAGGGCTCAGTCCAACAAAACTGCCCCCATTTCAGATGCCAGCCACCAATGGGGTGCCCAGGCTACCCACACTTCTGCCCAGCTTACTACAAATTTGAGGGTTCCTACAACTCTCTCCTCAGGTTTGATAATTCACTAGAACAACTTACAGAACTCAGGAAAGCACTCTACTTACTTTAACTTGCTTATTACAAGGGATACAACTTAGGAACAGCCAAATGGGAGAGATGTACAGGGCAAAGTATTGGGGGTGGGGTGGCAGAGCCTCCATGCCCCCTCCAGGCACACCTCCCTCCAAGCACCTTCATATGTTCACCAACCTGGAAGCTCCCCAAACCCCATAGTTTAGGAGTTTGTATGGAGGTTTCACCAAGTAGGCAAGGTTGATTAAATCATTGACCACTTGTAATTGAACTCAACCTCCAGCCCCTCTCTCCTGCCCAGAGGTTAGGAGGTGGGGCTGGGGGTGTCTGCTGAAAGTTCTAACCCTCTAATTATGTGCACGGTCTTTCTGGTGAGCAGCCGCCATTCTGAAGCTATCCCCCACGCAGGAATCACCTCAGTAGCATAAATTCAGATCTGGACAAAAGGGGCTTGTTATGAAAAATAAAAAATACTCCTCTCAATCAGGAAATTCCAAAGGTTCCGGAGCTCTGTGCTAGAAACTTGGGGGCAAAGAGCAAATATATGTATTTCTTATGATACCACAGCAGATAAGGGAGTAGTCATTGCTCAAATACCACACTAATTCTCATGAAGACTTGGAGTTTCTTGAATGGATGTTTTCCCCATTTACTGTATACCCTTAGGACAATTTCCAGACACTTTTTTTTTTTTAAGATTTTATTGGGAAAGGGGAACAGGACTATTGGGGAACAGTGTGTACTTCCAGGACTTTTCCAAGTCAAGTTGTTGACCTTTCAGTCTTAGTTGTGGAGGGCGCAGCTCAGCTCCAGGTCCAGTTGCCGTTGTTAGTTGCAGGGGGCGCAGCCCACCATCCCTTGGGGGAATTGAACCGGCAACCTTGTGGTTGAGAGGACGCGCTCCAACCAACTGAGCCATCCAGGAGCTCAGCCCCAGCTCAGCTTAAGGTGCCGTGTTCAATCTTAGTTGCAGGGGGCACAGCCCACCATCCCTTGCAGGAGTCAAGGAGTCGAACCGGCAACCTTGTGGTTGAGAGCACGCGCTCCAACCAACTGAGCCATCTGGCCAACCAGCTGAGCGGCAGCTCATTGACTTCATTCTAGTTGCGGAGGGCACAGCTCGCTGGCCCATGTGGGAATCGAACTGGCAGCCCCATTGCCCAGAGCTTGCGCTCTAACCAACTGAGTCCCCCGTCCACCCTCCAGACATTTTAAACGATTGTTTCTTTTTTTCCCCCCTTCTTCCGCCTTCCCCCCTCCACTCCGGTTCAAGCCGTTGTTTCTCAGTCTAGTTGTGTAGGACACAGCTCCCTGGCCCAGGCTGGTATTAGGAGCCTTGCGCTCCCCCTGGCTGAAGTAGCCAGTCACGGGTCGTCAGTCGGCCGCTCACAGCGGCTCACGGCAGTTCTCGCCGGCTGCCGGCTGCTCATGATGGTTGTGAGCCACTCACGCTGGCTGCCGGCCAGTCCTGGCCGCACAGGGCAGCACAGCAGCCCGCCACAGCACTTGGCAGCCCAGCTCCAGGGAGAGCTATTGTTCACAATCTTAGCTGTAGAGGGCGCGGCACTGGCCCATGTGGGAATCGAACCCGTGTCCTCAGCATTAGGAGCACGGCTCTCCAACTACCTGAGCCACTGGGCTGGTCCAATTGTTTCTTTAAAAAAAAAATAATCTTCACCAGTTAAATTAGTTTTGCTGAGATGAGGGTCCATCGATTTCCTTACTATGCTATCTGGGAATTCTTTTCCCATTTGGTCTTAGCCAGATGTTTGCTGAGAAACTACTATGTGCCAGCTTTCATCCTAGGCTCTGGGTATTCAGTCATGAACAAGACAGCCTGGGTCCTGATGAGCTCACAGTAGTGGGAGTAGTATTATATATCACACACACACACTCTGGGTGAATGAATCTCTTATGCCATGTGCTCCACAGAAGCGGGCAAGGCCTCAGGCATGTTTAGTGATGCCTGGCCTCCCTGTCTTGCTAAGGTCTAGGCTTCTTTCTCTCCAGAACCTCCCAGAGGTGGCAGTGCCCCCGCCCACCGCTCACTGCCAGGCTGTGTGCACTGCACGGACTCCTCTCAAGACCCAGACCACAAAGTCCGGCAGCTCCAGCAGCTCTCGGCCCACCACCACCAGTCCCCAATGTAGGACCAAAAGGCAGTTTGAGAAGCAGCAATGAGAGGGTGTTGCTGGGGTAGCTGATGGCCTGTGGCCCAGGATAGGGAGCTTTAGAGAGGATCTCCAAACAAACTCCAGGAAGGGATATCCTCCGACCTGTAGCATCTCCTTCCCCACCCCTACCACCTGTTAGGATGGCCTGGTCACCCTTGCCCTGTGACTGCGGCCACATTTCTCAGCCTGGCCCTTGACCCCCCAGGAGCAACTGTGGTGCCAACACAGGAGGGAGTACAGGTCCCAGTGCTGACACCTGTGGGCTCCAGGCAGCCTGAGGGGCTACTGGCCATGCTGCTCCATCTGGCTGGGGATTCAGAGCTACGCCCTGAGCCAGGCCTCAGGTAAAAAGGTATAAACCTAGGAGGCATGAGTCGGGAGGGGCAGCTGGGGTCACTGTGGGGATCCTTTGCCTGGGCTAGGTTTCTGTGGGGGGAGCTACTCAGATCAGGGAGGGGAGCCAATGTCCAGCTGGAGTGGAGGCCATTGCTGTGGGCTGAAGGGGCAGTCCCCCTGCTGGCCTCAAGTTTTGGGTAGTGGGCCAGGCCTCTCTCTCTTCTGGGGCCTGTGTCACCCTGCCTGCAGTCCTGGGCAAACAAACTTCAATCCACTTTTAACCAATAACTGTTCCAATCTGCCTCATTGCCAAGAGTAAATGCCCACCTCCCTGTGTTTCTGACCCTCCCTCCCCATCCCCCAGCCCTCATTGCAAGGATCCCTCTGTTCACAAGACACCGCCACTTAAACCATCCCCAGATGCTGAAGTAACCTGAGCTTCTCCTTGTCTAGCTATCAGACTTTCAGGATGGATTGCATCATCTCTTAGTAAGTGCCAAGCCTTGGGATGAAGAGGACCTGCCATTGCCCCAGGGAATGCCTGGGCCACAAGCAGGCGTACAGGCATGGCTGGCTGGAGATGGGGGCTGGAAATGGAGCACAAAGGGGTGAGAGCCTGGTTGGGGCACACGGCTGCCATCCGGGGTATCTGGTAGTTGGACACCTACCGCCCCCACCCCCAGGATGCTGCCACCCGAGGCCAAGGCTACAGAGCAGGCCTTTGTTTTCAGGGGTCAGCGTGGAGTAGATGAAGTACTTCCACGGAGCCCTGGGGTAAACCGAGCCAGCCTCTGGACGGGGATGTCCTGGGACCCCAACATTGGAGCCTCCTATGTAAAACGTCTATTGCTTACCATACTGCCTCCCCAACCCCACTTTGGGGGAACCTAAAGTGATTCTGCTGTGTAGCTGCATCACCAAAGAATTAAGCCGGTCCAAGGGAGGGGCTCCTTGGACTGGGGGCCAGATGACCAGCTTCATCTGGTCCTGGGGAGTTCTGGGGAAGATGCCTCCTCTGATGGGCACAAAGGGGCAGGGTGGTGGTTTCTGGGGCTCTCACCCACTCTACTGTTTCCATGTCACTTATTCTGCTTGGGGGAAGGGTGCCCCGAGAGCCTGGCGTCCTGGTGTCTGAGACACCATTGCCTGGGCCACCGCAGCCTAGGGCGTCTGTGGTGCTGTCAGCCTTGTCGGCAGAGACCATCCGCCAGTGCCCAGTCTTGCCAGGAAGAAGGCAGGGTCCCTTTAAGCCTTGCCTCATTCGTCAGTTTGTTGCTATGTATGAGACCAACTTCCTTAGCAACCAGTTAGCCTCTTAAAGGGGCCTTGGAGTAGCAGTTGCCACTAGCCATGGCTCCCAAAAAGAAGGCAAGTAAGGGGGCCAAGGAACCCAAGGTCAAGAAGAAAGGCGGCAAGGATTCCAGCATGGTCATGGAAATGCCTTTAACCGAGGAGACCCGGGAGTTCTACCACATCCAGATCCGAGACCTGGAGGACAGGCTGGCCCGGTGGGTAGGCAGGCAGGCAGGTTGGTCTGCTGGGTCAGAAGCTCCGCTCAGAACTGACCACTGTGCAGACTTAGCTGGGGAGGCGGGTTCTCTGACTCTTCTGAGACACATTTACATGTTTTCTCATTTTTCTTATTTTAAAACTTAGTTTCTTCCCAGTTATGATGCACTCGCCCAGTCTCAGGGTGACCTTTAAAAGACAAACTTCTTAGGTGACATAGGCAGTGGTTCCCCATGAGGTTGCAGATGCAGCTAATGTGGAGTCATGTGGCTCACTGTGTCCCCAGGTGGCTCAATGCGTCCCCGAAACAGTATGAGAGCGGTCTTGACATCATCCCCATTGCACAGGTGGCGGGACTGAGGCTCAGGGAGGGAAAGTCACCCCCAGAACGGGAGCTCTTGTCCCCCCAACTGCCCTATGCCAGGCTGCTCTTCCGTGTTCCACAAAGCAGGCCATTCAGCTCTGCAGCCTGCAGTGCCTTCTATGTAGCCATTCAAAAGGTGTTGGTTGAGTCAAGTATGAAGTAAAACATCTTTCCAAGTAACTTCTACCAGCTATTCCATTGGAAACCAATAAATCAATTATGTGATACTCTTAAAAATTCACAAGCTTCCCTCGAGCTGAGAGCATATTAAACGTATTTGGGGAAAATGCAGTTATTTGGTGGTTACTATTTGCCAAGCCCCTCTGCCAGGCCCCAGGAATACAGTGGTGAAGGCCAGAGGTCTGCCAAGTGGAGAAGACAGACACAGCAGGTCTCGACCGCCCAGTGGGACGAGGGCCAACCTAAAGGAGGGCACCAGAGAGTCACAAATGTAGCTCAGGGCCAAGAAGGCTCCACTGAGGAGGTAACACTCAATGGATGAGGATAAGGAAGACAGCCGAAGACAGGCTTAGGGTTGCAAAGTGTGGAAGTATAGGGAGGTGCGGAGCTGGTCGGCTGTGGCAGTAGGTAGGCATTGTGGTTAAGAGCCTCAATTTTGGGGTCAGACTGACTTGAGCTCAAGTTCTGGTTTTGCCACTTACTAACTAGGAGTTTCTTCATCCCACTGAGCCTTCGTTTCCTCTTCTGTAAAATGGGTATAATCATAGAACCCACTTCTTTATGGGTTGTTGTGAGAATTCAACACAAACTGAGTACCTCCTGTGTACTGGGCCCTGTCCTCGGTGTTGGGGACACAGCTGTGAACATAACAAAGGGCCTCATGGGACTTACAGGTAGCGACGTAATGAACGTATAAGCACTGAGCACAAACGCTGGCTGTGGATTCCGACCAGGAGGAACCTCAAATACCCCTCTGTGGGAGGGTCCTGAGGGGCGGCCCAGATCCCTGGACCTCTGCCCGCCCTCGCCTCAGGTACCAGCGGAAGTGGGATGAGCTGGCCATCCAAGAGAAGCTGTTGCGCCAGGAGTTTGAGCAGTTGGCCACCAACAAAAAGGAGATCGTGGCCTTTCTCAAGCGCGCACTCAACCAGCGGGTGGATGAGATCACCGACCTCAACAAGCAGCTCCAGAGCATACAGCTGGCCAGGGAGTTGGAGAAGGACGCCTTCGAGGCACAGCTAGCCCAGGTGCGCCACGAGTTCCAGGAGACCAAGGACCAGCTCACCACAGAGAACATCATCCTTGGTGAGGGGTTCTGGGGGCACCGCGATGGGCACAGGGAATCAGAGGCTCTGGCTCTTTGGGCTCACGTCCTAGCTCTCCCACTGTCTCTGTGGCCTGGGGCAAGCACTGCTCTCTGACCCTGTTTTCCCACCTGGGAAATGGGAATAATATGTCCACCTTGCGTAACAATAGCTTTGGGCTGCTTCCCACATATTATCTTCCGTAATTGTCCCAGCAATCCTACAAAACAGGAAATACTATCACACCCTTTAGTAAGTGACCTTGTCTTGGCCAAGGTCACTCGGCTGTTTTTAGGCTTAATGACAGCATCAGTGCCTGTCCCAGAGAAGGTATTCAAGTTGAGTAGCTAGTGTCACCGTCACTTTCACAAGAGGGGAGTGGAGGAGAGTGTCAAAGAAGGCTTCTCAGAATGAAAACTGAACGAGGCTCAGTAAGATTAGTGGAGAGGAAGAGAGTTTTCCAGACTAAAGCAATAAAGGTGGGCAGGACTGGGCTAGGGACAGAGGTCTGGCCTGCTAGATCAGTAACCATAAGGAGGGCAAGAGGAAGTAGGAGGGGAAGGGGACTGCTCAAGGCCCTCGCTACCCCGGGCCCTGCCCTCCCCAGGCGGCCCCTCACCAGGCCTGGTGGGGCAGGTGGGAAGCTGGCAGCCCTGGAGGAGTTCCGGCTGCAGAAAGAGGAGCTCACGGAGAAACTCACACGGCTGGAGGACCAGCTGCAGAAGCAGGGGAGTGAATACAAGGACTACGTGTACAACCTGGAGAAGAAATCAGTGCTGGATAAGGACAGGTGGGCAGGCCACGCGCTGGGGGCCAACGGTGGGGCCGGGAGCGGCCCAGGCCTGGCTTCCGCTTGCCTGGGCTTCTAACGGGGGCTGCACTAGCTCATCCACTCCCTACCCTGCAGCTCCTCAGACTCCTGGCTGATTTACGGAGGGTGGGAGAAAAATAAGCACCCCGCTCTCGTCCTCATGCAGCACTGGAGAGTCTCTGGACTTCTTTTTGCCACATTTTGTGACTTAAATCATATTTATTTCATAGGTAATAATACACTGGTTTGGTTCCAAAGGTACAAAGGTCAACAGTGAAAAGCTTCCTGCCTGTAGCCTCTCCCCTCCTGGGGGAAGAGCAGAGAGGTGGCTCTAGGTCTCTGGGGACCCCCACATAGGAAGGGGGTGCCTGAGGCCTGTGCCCACTCTGCCCAACCCCTCCTCCCACCCATCTTGACTAGACTGAGGAAGGAGATCATCCAGCGTGTGAACCTGGTGGCCACTGAGTTCCGCAAAGTGGCCACTGACCAGATGTGGGACACAACAAAGCGGGTCATCCAGGAGAACAACACCATGACCTTGCAGCTGTCCAAGGTCTCCCGGCACGGCATGCAGCTTCTGCAGGAGAACGAACAGCTCAGGGGCGCCCAGGACAAACTGTGCAAAGAGCTGGAGGTGCTGGAGAGCACCAAGAAAATCATGGCCAGCCGCAGCAGAGGCCACCACAAGGTGTGCCTGCCAGGCCCTCGTCAGGGGTGTTTAGCACAGAAAGCAGGGGGGAACCCGAGGGGCCCTGCTGTCAGGGCAAACACAGCCCGGCAGGGGAGGACCAAGCTGGAGCGAAGTCATGAGGGGGGCAGCAGTGAGGGGATGGGCTTGGTGGGTCTCTGGGCTGCTGGCCCCAGCTCCAGTTTTTCTTCATTTGGTTTAAAGACTCCATAACTTGTTGAAGTGGAGCCCACTCCCAGAGAGCTGGGGCTCTGCTCAGCAGCTGTCCAGAGATGTGGCCTCTCTGTACCATGGTCTGAGCCCTGGCTGAGCCTGGAGCTGGGGCAGTGGGGATGGCCAAGGGCCCACGGTGGGCCCAGGGCATGGCCACCTGCCTGCACCTGCAGATCATCCTCATGCTGAGGGAGAAATGCCAGGAGCAACAGAAGGACAGAGTGGAGGCGGAGCGGCTGCGCCTCCTGCTGAGCCCACTGGAGCAGAGCCTGAAGCAGCTGCAGAACGACAAGGAAGCACTGAGGTGTGTGTGGCCCACAGAGGGGCAAGTGGTGGGAGCAGGCGGGAGCCCATCCCTTTATGGCCACATGACACAGGCCAGTGACTTCCCCTCTCTAGAGGGGCCTCGAGGCTTCCTCTGTCAAACAGGCTGAAGCTTGGAGCTGGATGAGGGCCCCTGTGGGCTAAAGAGAAATGGCAGGGCCCATTGCACTGAGGCAGGGAGGCAACTGACTCGTCTGGCCCCGGGGCCAGGAGCCAGAGAGAAGAGCTGAACTTGCAGCTGCAGCAGCAGCAGGCCGAGGCGCAGCAGCTACAGCAGGAGCTGACCAAAGAGCAGAAGGTTCGGGCAAGCCTGGAGACGGCCCTGGCCCAGGCCACCTCCTTCCTACAGGACATTCTGCAGGTGAACTGGAAGTGGGTGATGGGGGATGAGGGGGTGGCGCGGGGAGTGGGCCAAGGACAGAAAGTGCTCAGAGATAGCTGGGCCTGTGGAGAAGGCCAGGCAAGGGCCAGAGACCCCAACTTTCCCCCGAGAGACTCCTGGCAAGCCTGTCCTTTTCGGATTCTGCACTTCAAAGATCCCTTCAAAGCTTCAAAGGGACTGGATGGCGTCCTTCTCTGATGCCCTGGAAGGCCTCAGGCCTCAGTCTTCCCGTTTGGAGAATGGGTATCCCACCACAGCCAGGGAACACTTTGCAGAAACAGGCACTGGGGTTGGAGTTGCCCAGAGGTGGATGTTGGGGCCACTCTGGGCCTGATCCCCGTGGGCCAGCCCCTGTCCCCACTGGCAGATGCAACCAGAGCCAGAAGATGGTGATTCTGATGCAGAGTTCCAGCTGCAACACAAGGAGATGCTGCAGCAACTGCTGGCCGTGCTCAGCTCAGCCATGGTCCTAAGCCCCCAGATGGCTGCGTGTCCCCGCCGGGAGAGCCAACCTCATGGCCCACCCAAGGAGAGGTGAATAACCCTATGTGACCTCAGAAGCAGCCATGAGATTTGTCCAAGGGTTGTCCTCAGTGACCCTGGGCCAGAATTGGGCTCCCTGAAGCCTTTCTGAACCTCAACCTCATCTGTGAAATGGAGGTGATGACACGAGTCCCCTCCCCACAGCACCCAGCCACCCAAGATGGCGTGTCTGCTGCAGCCACTGTCCAGCATCACACCCTACCAGCTGGGGGACCTGGGCCTGGTGCCTCGACGGGCCCGCATCCCACCCAACCCTGAGGACCTCAGGCTGCTCTCTCATAACACCCGTGTGGGAATCTTCCACACACACAGCAGCTCTGAGGTGAGAGTGTCTGGGGCCCTGATGACAGCAAGATGGCAGTCAGCCTTGGGCGCAGATCATGGCTCGGCCATACTATAGCTATGTGGCCTTGGGGATGTGCTGGACCTCTCTAAGCCTCCATTTCCCCATCTGTGAAATGGGCCAAAGAAAGGTGTGGCAAGGCCTCCGTGCGCTAAAGCATGTCCACACAGCCTCTGGGAGGGGGTCTTGCTGGGCCCTGTGGGCCCCGTGGGCCCCTCCTCCCCAGGCAGGGCGTGAGTTTGATTGAACTCCCTGAGGAGGCCTCAGCTTCTCAGCCAGTGTCTTTAATCTTACAGATCCACACCTCTGGTTCTCCAAAGAGGTTCAAAAAGTTTAGTCTTCCTGACGTTTCCTTACTTTCCAAGTAAGACACAGAGAGAAGACCAACCCCTTCCCAGAAACGGACTAATCCAGCTACAGTCCCCCCTTTAATCTGTAGGAGGCCTGGAGCAGCCCACAGAAGAGTTATATAAAAAGTGAATACCACAGGTTGGCGTGGCACCTCTGTGGATGAGGCTGGGTGTGCGGGGATGGCAGTCAGGCAGGAAGCCGTGTCCACTGGTTGGTATCAGGTGCCCAACAAGGGCCCCTGGCTTCGCTCACGGATGTGCTCCAGGAGTAGGTCGCTGGCACGCTCCAGCAATGGAGGCAGCAGCTCCTGCTCCGCGGAGGAGAAGCAGCCCAGCACATGCGCATTCACTGCGTCAGGGTGCGTAGGGCGCCCTATGCCCACCCGCAGCCGTGGCATTGCCTGTTGGGAAGCAAAGGGGCCCAGAGAACTTTGGTGAGGAGTGCTGGGGCCCCATGCTGGCCCACCCGACCCAATGAGGGACAGAGGAGTGGACTCACATTGGAGTTGAGACAGGTAATGCAGGAACGGACTCCATTGTGGCCCCTTCAAGGGATATGGGAGGGGTAGTCAGGGCTGTGCTTTCCTGGGTGAGGACCCTTCACCCCTCTCAGCCCAGACGGGGGTCAGAGCACCCCACCCCCTGCCAAGATTGGGTCGGCACCCCTACCCCACTCCAACTGGGCGGCTAGCTTCCCCATCCCACCCAGACTGGCTCAGGGCCTCACCTGGCGCTTCCCCCCAGCTTTAGAGTCAATTTCCCCAGGGGTTTGTCCAGCTCATCATGCACCAGGTAGACCTCCTCAGCAGTCAGTCCGAACAGCTCCGCTTGGCACAGGGAAATGGTGGCCCTGGTTACTGCTGATCTGCCCAGAGGGCATTGTCCCAACTCAGGGCTCCCACAAGGAGGGGCCACAATTAACCTCACTTCACATGTAAAGAAACTGAGGTTCCCAAAATATCCGAGACCATGCAGCAACTGCAGCTCAACAGGCACCTGGAGGTGAACAGGTCTGCAGCAGCCCAGAATCCCCTCTCAGCCTCTGCACCCTCCCTGCCGGGCGGCTCACCCTGCTGCCCTCAACTCACCGGCCCGGGCCACACTGCGCCCGTTGGCATTCATGAGCCGCCGTGGCCGGAGCAGGACCAGCTGGGCATCCCCGAGGGAGGCCAGGGCGAGGTCGGCGGCGCAGCGACGGTCGCGCGCCCAGCTCTCCGCCACACCCAGCCGCCGCGCCAGGTGCCCCAGCACCGCCATCCCCACGCTATGTCGCGTGCCAGGCAGTCCAGGGTTACCTAGGCCGGCCACCTGCGGGCGGCACCAGGGAAGCTGAGGCCCGACAACTCTCGCCACCCTCTTCTTCACAGTGCCCCCCTGTTACCCAAAGCAGAAGAAGGGAAACGAAAAGCAGGACCAGAGTAGGAAACGGGTCGTAAAGAAGGGGCCCAGAAACCCTGGAGACCCCAAAAGGCCGAGTGGACATTGGAGTCCCGCGGGCTGGGCGGGCAGGGCGCCCAGGTGGATGAGCGGAGTTCCTGGACGTTTGGAGCCCGTCGGAGTACTGGACCCATTTCTAGATAAGAAAACTGAGACAAAGAAATTTGGGGGAATTTGCCCGGGAGACAATGGCGAAACTGGAGCTAGAGTCCGGAAGCCTCGACGTCGTCCCCTCCACTATACTCACCAGCCACCGCTTCCCTGGCGGCCGGGGTTCCAACACGCAGCGGCTCATGGCTCGACTCAACCACAGCCCCGCGCGCAAAAGGCGAAACGACGGCATGCTGCCCTCTGGCACAGCCCCTCTCCCGTCCCCTGACGTCACCCCGGCCTCGGCCAATAGCGGTCGCCACCTGTCCAGGGGCGGTACCAGTGCCCAATCCCGGCGGGCGACAGGGCCGCCATGCTTCTGAGGGGCGGAAGTGGCGGGGCGGTGGCTGTGGCGTGCAGGCAGCTGTGGCGGGGCGCCCCCGCTCATTCCGCGGCGCGGCGTCACCATATCCTAGTGAGCCTAGTGACAGGACTCGCAGAGCCCTTGCTTGACCTCCGGATTGGGAGGAGGGAGCCTTGTTCTGATCCCCGGTATGGTCTTTCCTCGCGGCGGAAATCCGGCAAGTCTTTCCCCCTCCGTATCCTCAGCCTTCCCAGCTGATGAAAATTGGCTTCCCTGCTTACGGCTCAAACGGCCTCTAGATCCCGGGGGCGTGGCCAGGGGGCGGAGCCTGTAGGCGTCGTGGAGATGGTGCCTAGCAACGTCAAGGTTTAGGGCTGCGAGGGAGCCAACTCCGGTCTGGAGGTCCTCCTGGAAGGGGCCTCATGACAGACTCCAGAGAGGTGCGGGAGAAGGCGAAAGCATAGGCAGAGCGTCGGGGGAGAAGAGACTCAGGCTGAGTCTGCAGGAAGGGTTTTAAGTACCTGAGAGGCAGGATCAGTTGTACAATTCAGAAAAGTCCCAGGCCGCTGTACAGAGAACAGAGGGCTTGGGATGTGTGGCCGGTGGGAGGTCAGAGGGGTGGCCGGAGTCGGTGTTCTGACAGAGACAGCATTGGCCCAGACAAGAGGATGAGAGAAGAGGAGGGATCTAAGAGACCTTTAGGAGGTGAGACAGAGGACTTGAGAACTGATGGGGCACGGGTTCTGGCTGGCAGAGAAGGTGGGCTCACGGAGGTGGGCAAGCTGGGGCAGAAGTCACGTGAGGTACTCAGTTTGGCCTGCTGGGCGTGAGGGTCCCACAGGATGTACTAGGGCCTGCAGGACCCTGGGGCCTGCAGCTTGGGGGAGGACCTGAGCTGGAGACGTTAGAGTTTGGGGTGTCAGGAGCCGGAGGTTGAAGCTGAGAAGGACCAAGAGAAGAGCAGAGGGCAGGGTGAGCATGAGAAACTTGACCCCTGACCTTGACCATAGGAGAGGAAGAAACGCAGAACTGGAGACAGAGAGAAGTGGTCACATCCCTAACGGGAATGGGGCTGGGGATGCCATCAGACCCTAGATTGTGCCTCCTACCAGGCCTCATTTCCACTCCTCCTGTAAAATACCTGAAGAGAGTGTGTAAGTGGAGGGGGGTCATCTCTGAGGTCTGCTCCAGCTTGCTGTCCCTTGGTTCCAGGATGCTCTGGGGCTTGACCAGGATCCCTCACAGCACATCCCAAAGCCATGGGTGTTTCCAGTCCCAAAAGAGACCGTTCAGCGCATCTTTGGGACCAGCAAGGTGTTCCAGAGCTTTGGTGATATAAGACCAACGACCACTGGGATAACAGTGCCCCTCAAAGTCAGGGAGTAGTGAGTGACTACCTTGCCCCAGGGTTTTAGGTTCCTCCCCCGCACAGCCATCAACATGCTGTGCAGCCTTGGGCTAGTTACTCTACCTCCCTGGGCTTCAGTGAACTCAACTGTGTAATAGGTCTCTTCCATCTCTGTGGATAAAAGGCTGCTGGCCTGGATGAGCTCCAAGAATGCCAGCTTCCTCTCCCTGGATCTCTGTCTACCCCTCCTGTTTTTCTATCCAAGTGCCCCAGCCATATGCCCTGGGCATGTCACAGTCAGGGCCAGCCCCTCTGTCTGTGCCCCTTGCCCCCACAGCTACCACCGAGGCCACCAGTGCTTGGAGAAAGAAGACTGGGAGTTGGCCGTGCTGTTCTTCTCCCGTGCCCTCCACCTGGACTCCCAGCTGGTGAGGGGAAGGGTTTGGCTGGGCATGGGCAGTCTCTGGCACACACTTCCCCTCCCTGTCACACCTGCCAGGACTCTCCTCTCAGGACCACTCAGTTCCCTGATGGTAACTGAGAGTCAAACCTCACAGTGAACTGTGGGGAGTGGACAGCAGCCTGGGTCCCCTCTCCCTCAGGAAGACCTCTATGCCCGAAGAGCCGAAGCCTACATCCAGCTCTGCGACTTCTCCTCAGCCACCCAGAACCTGCGAAGGGCCTACTTCTTCCAGCCAGAGAACACCAACTACCTGGAGCGGCTCACGTTGGTGCTTTATCTGCAGGTGCCTGGAGCTGCCCTAGGCCCACGCGAGGCACCCACCTCACACCCAGGCCTTCTGGCTCTCCCTCCAGCTATGGGGGCTTTACTTGCTCCCAAGACTAGTTCTGACTCCCTGGGGACCTCCTTGTTCCTGTGTCTGTCACCCCACCTGCTGCCAGTCTCATGACCTCTCCCTGCTGCCAGTCTCATGACCTCTCCCACCTCTGGAGTTGGTTTTTAGCACCAGGGCTCGGTAAAAGTTTGCAACATTGTCCAATAGAACTTTCTGCAATAATGACAATCTACTTGACACTATCCGTTCTGGTTGCCATTAGCCACATGGTACTGTTGAGCCCTTGAAATGTGGCAAGTGTGACTGAGGAACTAATTTTTAAATTGTATTTCATTTTAATGAATTTAAATTTGTGTAGCCACATGAAGCTGGTGGCTGTTGTACCGGACAGCACAGACCTAGAATCTAGAGGCTCTAAGCAGTAAAAAGGTAATAGTATCCCCCATTTGCAATTCAAAATAAAAACTATTAAACCATAAAATACCAACAAAGTCCTGATTTTTTTCCATTTTGACAACTTCAATACCTTTAATGTCAATAATTATTCAATTCTTGAAAAGAAACATTTCAGGGCACCCAAACCATGTGCTTAATCTGTTGGGGTCCTGAGTCCCATACTGGCACTTCCTGTGTGACCTTGGGGAAGTTACTTCACCTCTCTGAGCCTCAGTTCTTTCACCTGAAAGGGGGATGCTAGTTATCACCAGTGAGCTAACAAGTTCAGGTCCTTAACACAGGGCCTGGCACCTGGAGCCCTGGTCCAGGCTGGAGCCTGTTACTATTAGCTCTGCTGTTCTTGTCTACGCCCAGATTTTCTATTTCTCTTTGTTCCTGCGTCTCTGTATTGTTGTCTGACTCTTGTCAACTGTATGTTTCTCACTTTCTCATGCTCTCTCTCCCCAGCTCTGTATTTCTCCCCATCTCTGTGTCTCTGTCTCTTAAAGTCTCTCCAGATTTAAAGGGCTCTGTCCCTGTCTCTTGCTCTCTCCACTGCCACCCCAATGTCGCCCACCCCCTCTCATGAGTGCTGCCAGGCCAGGGATGCAAGCAGAAGTGACTGCCCCTTGTGTCCCCAGGGCCAGTGCCTGTTTGAGCAATGTGCCTTTCTGGACGCCCTGAGTATCTTCTCGCAAGCCTCTGAGCTCCAGCCCGAGAAACCCCAGTTCCGTTACCGATGGTGAGTGCCCGTCTGCATCCTTGCCGGCCTTTTTCTCTAGCAGCCCCTTCCTGGCCCTGTCACCTGGCAGACAGAGCACCTTTGCCCTCTGCCCTCAGCATGGCCTGTCTCCTGGCCCTCCAACGGTATCATGACTGCCTCTCACTCGTCTCCAAGGAGGTGAAGCATGGCACGACCAACGCTGATATCTACATCCTCCGGGCCAGGCTCTATAACTTCTTACAGAAGGTAGAACAGGGAGGATGAGGCAGGGGGTAGCCCTCCCCCCAAGCCTGGTTGCCCCCAGCATGCCCCAAGATTACAGGAGGCAACTAGGCCATCAGCCAGCTCAGAAGCCACATCGTCACAGTGTGGTGGGGGCACTGTCCTCTATGGACAGAGGCCTGACCAGCACTGATCACTCAGTGACCCAGTCAGGTATTTGCTCCATTGTCACTCAGCCCTGGCTCTGTGCCAGGCCTGCGCTGGCTCCTGGAAACCACAAGGTGAAAGACCTATGCCATGGCTACCCTTACAGAACTCACAGCCCAGGGGAGACATCCCCAAGCAGATAATTACATGAAGAATGATTTCCTGAGTATATGTAGCACCACCTGAGATCCATTAGATAAGGTGGCCCCCTCCTGCTGCCTTCCTTTGTATCCTTATTTACCTCAGAGGACATTTACTGAGAACACCACAGCTGGCACACCCCCTGGGCTGAGCATGGGGACAGATAGTCAGGGAATAGCTTAGGGGCAGAGAGACTTGAGGTCACAAAGGAGGAGGGGACTGCAGGCATGGGAGGGCATTGGATAGGGCCTTGTGAACCCAAGACGACCCTGACTTTTTCCTGGGGACATCAGGAGCCTCAAAAGGGTGCTCTCCAGGGCAGTGGGCTTTAGAAAGATCCTTCTGGCTTCCAGGGGGAGTGTGGGCTAGAGGGTGCAAGTCTGGAGGTGGGGACCCTGGGGAGGAGGCTAGGTGCCATCCAGCCGAAGAGGAGGGAGCCGGGGGGAGGATGAACCAGGGGGGAGTTCCACGGTCCTTGGAAGTCAGGATCACAGACTCACGTTCCGACTTGGCCTGGTGCCTGGGAACTGGGACACTCGGGGGGAAGGAACAGAGGGTGGGTGAGATTGGGTGGGGGTTCCCCTCAGCTCACCGGGTGGTGGATGGAGACATGAACCTCCCTATGCTGAGGGTTGGGCTTCTGTGTCCAACAGTGAGTCAGTGGGAGAGTCTCCTTCAAAGGTAGGAGACTAGTCATTACTGATAATTATTGTTGACTGTTGGGGTTTTAGCTGTGTTCCTGCCACTTCAGCCCCTGCAATGCACATGCTAAGTAAGCATTTTTTTCACATTTACCTTGACAGCTCACAATAACCCTTAGAGTGGATACAACCTGTAGTCTTCTTTTCACAGATAAGCAAGTAACCCAGAGGATCTGGGTTACTTGCTCAAGGACACACAGCCAGTTCTCAGTGGTGCTGCCCTTGAACCCAAGTCCACCTACTCCAAAGCCCTGCCCCTAGCCACTGCAGTCTTCCCCCTCCTGACTTCCACTCACACCTGTTGTCCACAATTTGCTCTGCTCCATTCCAGCCAATTATCCTATAGGACACAGGGTGCATGCTAAAACTGTTTGCGGACTGACTAACAAACCTGCTCACCCAGTGGAAGGTATTTGCCTGGGGATGTTTTCCTCTCATGCCCAGGCCTGAATCTGTTCTTGGTCAGAGTTATCTTGGGCTTAAAGGTCAAGGGAGTGGGGGAGGGTGTGCTGAGAAGGTTAGGGAAGACATGACAGTCACAGTCGGGAGGCCACACCCTCCCCCACACCTCGCGTGACCATCACAGAAGTCCTCCAAGGCGGCAGTATCTGTGACCCCATTCCATGGCAGAAACCACCAACGCTGACCTGGCTCACCTGAGGTCACACCTGGAAAAGGCCCAGAAGGGATGGGGCCTGGGATGGGATTTCCCACAATGTTCCCTGCCTCCTTCAAGAGGCAGGAAGGGCGGAACAGCAAAGTGGGGGCACCAAGGATGGGTGGCGTGGTGACAGCCTGCCCCCAGAAAGGCCCCTACAGGCCTGAAGGTCTGCTGCCCCCCACTGGACAGGGTAGGGCTCAGCTTGGCCTGCACCCCTGATGTCACCCCTGGACCCCTGCAGCCCAAACTCTGCTATCAAGACTTGCACAGCGCCTTGCTATTGGATCCCAGGCACCCCCAGGCGAAGGTGCTGCTCAAGATGATGGTGGACCAGGCCCAGAAATCATGCCAAGATGCCAGGATCCTAGCTGTGCAGGGCAAGCTGCAGCATGCACTGCAGTGCATCAACTGTGCCGTCGAAAACAACCCTCTGGACCCCAGCTTCTTCCTCTTCCGGTAGTGGGTGCGGTGGTGCCACTCTTGGGTCCCCTGTGTGGTCTCAGGAGAGCCCTTGAACCTCCTTAGGCCTCAGTTTCCCCATCTAGCCTCTAATAATCTTTCCCTACTCTCCACTGGGGTCGAGGCATCATGGGAGGTGGTCTTTGCTACTGCCCCTGAAGGAATCCTGGAGCCCCAGGCCTGCTGGGCAGTTCATGGTGGGAGTATCAGCCCAGCTCAGTGGACAAGGCTTGGGGGTGAATCTGGCCCTGCCAAGGACTGCCAGCGTGATTCAGGGCCATTTAATTTCCTTGGGCCTGGGTTTTCCCATATAAACAGTGGGGGTGAACCGTCTGTCCTGGTACAAAAAGGCCTTAGCATAGAGGCTGGCATGCACCTGGCTCCCAAAAAGGAGGGAAACTGGTTTTGAGAAAAGAATTACCAGTGACTAGCAGGTTTTCTGAGTTAGCAATCCAGGCCCCACCGGCCGAACCTAGTATGTGGTGTGGGGGCCCCACCACCAGCTCCGCGGAAGGCTCAGAGCCGGCGGCGGCTTGCCCAGCCACCCCGTCAGTGCGCAGTGGCAGTGCTTTGGCCCTCGTGTCCCTCCCCCATAGGGGCACCATGTACCGACGGCTCCGTGAGTTTGATGCCGCCGTGGAGGACATCCTGAAAGCGCTGGACATGCTGACCGAGCAACAGGAGGGCCTGGTGCAGCAGGCGCAGCGCCAGCTGCTGCTGACCTACAACGACTTTGCCGTGCACTGCTACCTGCAGGGCGCCTACCAGGAGAGCGTGCTGCTGCTCAACAAGGCCCTCAGGGACGAGCAGCGGGAGAAAAGCCTGTACATCAACCGCGGCGGTGAGTGGGGCCGGAGCCCCTCGCCTCCCTAAGGCCTGAGCGGGGCGCTTGAGGCCCCTGAAGGAAGGAGAAAGGAAGAAGGGAAAGAGGAAACCCTTAAGAGTCTCTGTCCCACCGACACACGGGGAAGCATTGCCTTCGACAAACTGGCTACAATCTAAGGAATGCTCAGAAATCAGACAGCTGGGAGGGAAAAGGTGCGCAGAAGCTCGGGGGGTGGAGCAGACTGGGCCCCCACCTCTCAGCCCCCATCTCCGTCCCTGGGCCCCAGACTGCTTCTTCCAGCTGGGCAACCTGACCTTTGCTGAGGCGGACTACCGGCAGGCTCTGGAGCTGAGCCCGCAGGACGAGGGCGCCAACCTGCGCATGGGGCTGCTGCAGGAGAAGATGGGGTTTTGCGAGCAGAAGAGCAGGTGCGCGGGCGGGGAGGGGGCGGGGCCAGGGCGGGGGCGGGGCTAGGGGCGGGGCCCGACCTGGCCGGAGGCCGTCTGCTGGGATCCCAGGGTCAAGATGCCTGAGCTCTCCCAGTTATGTTTCCTAAATACAGATTTTATTTTCCAAGTTTTCGCTAAAATTCCTTCACTTTTTTCCTGAATGTTGTGGTAATTGTGCTTTTTATTTAAAAAAAACTTGTGTTCAGTAATTTATAACTCAGAATATTAAAGTTCCTTCTAATACCTACCTCCCAACGCCTCCCCCGCCCCATAAGTTTGGTAAAGGTTGTTTCCTACGCATATATTAATTATTATCATTTTACAAAAGTGAGATCACTGTGTTTTGACTTGCTTTTTCACTTCCCATGGCATTATATATGGGACTACCTCATTCTCTTTTTACTGTTTGCATGGTATTCCATTCTATGCAGGTACCACAATTAATTTCTTTAGACAGTCCTCTATGATGAATATTTGGGCTATTTTCAATTTTTATTATAAATAATACAGTTATGAGCACTCAGGACATACGTTTTCATGCACTCGTACTACTAGTAACACTATGGTTAGGTTGCTGGAAGTTAAATTGTTGGTTTCAAGAGTGTGAAAAGTTAACATTTTAAAAGGTAATATTCAAATGTTCTCCAAAAACAGTGAACCAATTATAAACTTCTCCCAGGAAAAAGGTCTTGGTTTCCCAAGCCTCCCTAGTGGAGGGTATGAAGACTATTTTTCAATTCTGTTCATCTAGTAGGAAAACAATGCTCTCTCACAGTTGACTTTGCATGTTTAAATTGCTACCGTGTTTCCCCAAAAATAAGACCTAGCCAGACCATCAGCTCTAATGTGTCTTTTGGAGCAAAAATTAATACAAGACCCGGTCTTATATTATTTAAGACCCTGTCCATATTATATAAGACTGGGTTATATTATATTATATTATATTATATTATATTATATTAAAGACCCAGTCTTATATTATATTAAAATAATACTCCGTCTTATATTATTTAAGACCCTGTCTTATATAATACCCGGTATTTATTATATTATATTACATTACATTATATTATATTACATTATATTATACCTGGTCTTATATTAACATAAGACTGGGTCTTATATTAGTTTTTGCTCCAAAAGATGCATTAGACCTGATGGTCTGGCTAGGTCTTATTTTTGGGGAAACACGGTAGTGCAGTAGAGCACCTCTTGTGTGCTTGTTGGCCATTATGGCCTGCCCAAATCTTTTGCCCATTTTGCTATTAAGTTGCTCATTTAAAAAAAAATTTTTTTGATTATAAGAGTTCTTTGTAGGCTAGGAGAATTAACTTATCATCTGTCTTATGTAGCAAAATATCTCTCTCCTATTTATTGTTTTCCTTTGTGGTATTTTTGCCACTGGGCCCCCAGATTACAGGATTTATTCACAGTCAAATTATTTTTTTCATTTTTAGCTGCTGGGTGTATGACATTCTCAGAAAGGCCTTCTCTAATCCAAGATCATAAAATTGTCCACTTATGTTGGGCTTTTATATTAGCATTTGAGTGTTGGGTCCATTAAGAGCATAGCTGGGAGAAGGAGAGCAGAGAGGCATGATGGCGGGGAACAGAGACCAGCCTGATTTTCCCCAAACTCCCCCTGGGGGCCAGAAGCTGCTATGCCCCCCTCCTCCCAGGTGGCCTAGCTCATAGTGGCAGCCTGTGGCCTGCTGTGTCTTACTGTAGGCAGTTCCAGAATGCAGAAAGCCACTTCTCAACGGCCATCCAGCACAATCCCCAGAGTGCCCAGTACTACGTGCACCGTGCCAGGTGCCGGCAGCTCATGCAGAACATTTTTGGGGCCCGCCAGGACATCGCCACTGCCCTGCTCCTCAACCCTAAGCAACCGAAGGTGGGTTCCTGCTGGGCCAGGAAGGCGGGCTCCAGAGTCAGTACACCTGGCCACCTAAAGATACTCCCTGTCCCTAAAAGAAACTTGGTTTCCTAGCAAATAATAAGAGCTGCTCATGCTGGAGCATTTACTATGAACCACGTACTGTCCTAACCACTTCAGCTTACATCACTCTGTCTAACCATCTTCAGCACCCTACGAGACAGGTAACATTATTATAAACCCCCAACTTACAGATGAAGGGGGTAAGACTCAGAGAAGCCAGTTCTTTGCCCCAGGTCACACAGCGTAAAGGTCAGACCCTCATCTTTCTGGCTCCAGAACCCATCGCTAGACTCACCATCAGTGCTCCCTCTCTGAATAGTTCCTCTCTCGTGGTCTCCTGATAGTTCTGGGGCAAAAAGGTCCAGTCCTTTCAAAACAATTTGTAAACCCTTCCCTTTTCAGCCCTATGAAGGGACTCTGTAAGGACAGGGCAGACCACACCACCTGTCCCCTGTCCAGGCTCACACCTGGCTCTGGTCGCCCCCTTTCCTGGCAGTTGGTCCCACTGCTAACCAGCCTCTTCCCGGGCATGTCGGTGGAGGAGGTGCTTAGCAGCCAGATGGCCTGCCTGGCCAGGCTGCAGCTGAGTCGGGTTGTGGAAGAAGGCCTGCACGACAGCATCCCTAGAGGCATTGTGGGGTAAGCTCCTCGAGCAAGGGCGGCTGGGGCTCATGGCTCATGGCTCCTCTGGCCCCCGCTGCCTCCTCGGGCCACTGTCCAGTCCTGGGGATGGTGGGGTAAGTCAGGGAGACCTACCCCGCACTCTGGGGCCATGGCTTGCCAGGCAGCTTAGGAAGCGGGAACTAGAGCGCCAGAAGGCCCAGGCCCTGCAGCATTCCTGGAAGCTGGGACAGCCTTTGTCCGAGACCTCAGAGAAGCCGGACACCACTCCCCAGACCCTGCAGGCAGAGGCAGCAGCACGCCCAAAGGAGGCCAAGAGCCCTGAGGAGGAGGTGAGTGGGCCACATGCTGGGGCCTGGGGCCCTTGAGGTCCAGGTGGAATGTACCCTGAGCCAGGGTCTTCCAGGCCTGGCTCTGCCAGCGCTCAGCTGTGTGACTTGGGCTGGGGCCATCTTGCTATGACATGGGGATGGTACCAGTAAGGGACACATGAGGATGTGGCCCCTCAGAGAGACCTTTCCAAACCTTGCCCACACTCACCTTCATAAATGCTGCTGTGTGCACTGGCCACTTGTGCTAGAATTTTCTTAATTCTTAAATTCATTTCTGAGAACTTTTTATTGCATGTAACATATAGAAAAGGACACAGATGAGCTGTTTGATGAATTTTCACAAGCTGAATACACCCATGACACCATTACCCAAATCCAGAGAGAACACACTCCCAGCTCCCCAGAAGCCCCTGGCTCCCCCTTTCTAGGCCCCTCCCTCAGCCCAGCCCACCACACCAGGCTGTCCTGATTGCTAACACTGCAGAGAAACGTGCCAGTTGTTCAGGGGACAGATCGGTGTGCCCTCTTGTCTCTGCTCCTTTTATCCCCGTCCTGTGACTGTCCTACAATTTATTTAGCCACTCTACTGCTGATGGACGACATGTAAATTTGTGTTCAAAGGAAACTTTCCACAATTCAAGAAAATGGGATACCAGCATCCTTGGCTGTAAATGGAAAAGGCTAGCTGGACATTTTTCTAGTTCACATTAGAATACAAAAGTACAAAATGTCAGGATCCCCTGAAGTCACTGGGAGCTGGCTCCTGTGATACCCACCCCCACGTCCCCACCTCCTCCCCACCTCCTTCCCCAAGTTCCCCACTACCCGCAGGTGTGAATGGGCCAGAGGAGACTAGCAGCCAAGAGCCTGGCTGTGGAGTCCACAGACCTGGATTCAAGCTCAGCTTCTCCCCTTAGCTGAGTGCCCTGGGCAAGCCGCTGAGGCACTCAGAGCCTGGGTTTCGTGGTCTATGAAATGGTAAGAGCAGTTCTCTCCCAGATGAAATGGGATAAGGCATGGAAGCCATGGAAAGCTCCTCCCTTCCTCGCTAGCCATGCCCTAGGGTACAGTACTTTATGGTTTACACAAGCCTGCCCCACACTTGACTAATTTCGATTTTGCAGATGGGGAAAAGGAGGCCATGCAGCCTCTGGAATACTGCCTTTCTCACAGCAGCATGCCTGTCTCGGCTGGCCACCCCCCTCCTGTCCAGTCTCAGCCTCTCCATGTCCCCATGCAGCCCTAACCCTTGAGAAGCTCTTAAGTCGGGGGAACAGCCACTGCAGGTCCCAAGGCCTGCTGGCCTTCCAGAACTACAGCCATGGGCCCAGGGCTTTCTGCAGCCTGACTGCCCAGCCTGTCTCCTGCCCTAGGAGAAGCCGGAACCCGCTCCTAGCAAGGTGAGGTCCCTGACCAGCAGCCTCCTCGACCAGACCTCTTCCAGCTCCATCTTGGACTGTAAGTCCCCAGTGTTCCTGCCAGGCTTGAGTGAGCCAAAGCAGCAGAGTGGGCAAAGGTCAGGGCTCAGAGCCTCCCTGGCCTGGGTGTGAATGTGGGTTCTGCTGCTTATAGCTGGGTGACTCTAAAGTGGGAGTATAATCCCAGCTTTGCAGGAGGCGTGCTGAGCTCTCAGTGAGGTGATGCCCAGCACAGGGCCTGGGCCCCGGCTCTCACTGCAAGGCACTTCCCAGTTGCTGCCTGCTCCAGCCTCACTCCCCTCAGGCCCTTTTTTCTCTCTGCCTCCTTGGCCTCTCCCTGAAATAAGCCCATAAACCCTGTGCATATCCAAGGGCCTTTTACCCCCAGTTCTGCTAGGCACCAGCATGGAAGGGACAAAAGTGAAAAACCCAGGAATACTGCTCCAAACAGTGTCCCAAAGGCAGGTGTGAGCAGTCCAGGGGAGGGCTGAAGAGTGGCAGCCAGCCCAGGGCAGGGCCTCTGCCACACGCTGGTTACAGGCATGAATGGCCCAGTTCCTGCCCCAGGGAGCTCTTGGTCCTGAAGGTAAGAAGGCATGCAGGTAAACAGATAACCAGGACAGTGCAGACGTACAGTGCAGGGCTGTGGGCGAATTTAGCCCCCTTTGGGGAGTCTGAGAGGGTTTCCAGGACCTGAAGGAAGAGTAGGGGTTAGTCATGTGTGGGAGGGGTGGCGCAGGGGGCCCAGGGCCCTGCAGGCTATTGGTTGTGTCTGGAACGCAGAGGGCAAGGGGCAGCCAGCAGAGTGGAGGCCAGAGCTGGGCAAGTGGGACCCTCAGTATCTACCCCTAACATATAACCCTGGCCCACCTATGAGGTTCGGGTAGCTGAGGAGGGCTGGGCTGGCGTGATCTGGCATGCCTTCCCGTTGGCCATGCAAGGCCTCCGGCATATAGGTAAGAGTGAGGCCTAGAAGCCTCCTTTTCCGGGAGCTGCCCCGGGAAAGCAGCCTGATGGGTGCTCTGGGCACACCCTTCCCAGACAGGACCTGGCCAACCTCAGAGACAGAGACGTCCACTACCTGCCAGGAATACAGGAGCAGCTCGGCCTCCACTGTGGCATTCTCCGATTCCTCACTGCTAAAGACTCAGTCGTCAGACTTAGGAAAAGAAGACCTAAGCCTGGGCTGGAGCCCCAGAAAAACCAAGGCTACCCGGGACCCGAGCTGGAGGCCCACCAAAACTGAAGCCACCCAAGACCCAAGGCAAAAGCCCAGCAAGACTGAGGCCACCCAAAGCCCAAAGCAAAAGCCCAACAAGACCAAGGCCACCCAGGGCCCAAGGCAGAGGGTCAGAAAGGCCAAGCTTGCTCATGGCCGGAGCTGGGGACCCAGCAAGGCTGCTGCTATGCACGGCCAGAGCTCGGGACTGATCCGAAGTTCCAGCAAGACCAAGACTTTCTCTGACCCAAGTTGGAGCCCCAGCAACACTGAGGCTCCCCAGAGCATAAGCCCAGGTTCCAGCAAGACGGAGGCCACCAAGGGCCTGAGCCAGAACCCCAACCCCAGCAGTTAAACTGCTCTCTGAAGGGGCCACTGAGCCCCTCACTTCTTGCTGGGGATGGGAACTATTCTACCCTCACACACACTGGCACTCAGCACTTAGAAACCTCAGCCAACATTCATCCGGTCCCATGCCTAAGTTTATTGCATCTGTTCTCTTCTTTTACAAAATTAAAAACTTTAAAAACCAGGCCCAAGTGGCAGCTTGAGTCCCTCCATTCATGGAGACTGAGCAGTCTCGTCTGGCTTTACAACGCTGGGAGGGACATAGGGTATGGGACGGAGGGTTGAGGTATGGTGCCAGGGCAAGGAGCCAAGGGTGAAAAGACCAAAGAGGGAGGGAGCGGCCACGAGCCACAGTCCCTGAGTTACAATTCACATTTTAAGAAGGTTCAGTCTGGAGGGCGAGGTCAAGGCTCATTGAGGTTCTGGGGTGACCAGCGGTTTCCCCTGAGGAAGGAAGCAAAGGCCAAGATGCCATAAGACCAGCTCATAGGCCGGGGCCGGCCCTGGCCCTCTGCCCCATGGCCCAGCCAACACTCCTCCTCATCTTCAGTTTGTGTTCTGGGTCCCCCTCTCCAGGAGGCTTGGGACCACGATCCCTCTGGCAGAGGCGCCAGGGCTTTCCAGCATGGCCTGGCCAGGTAGAGGAGGGCAGATGCCCCCTGGACACTCAGAGGAAGAAGGCAATACGGGAAGCCACAGTCTTGCAGCCGTTGGAGGAAAAGAGCTGCTCGTCTTCCGGGAAGAAGGTGGTGCTGTCCAGCACAGCCTGGATGACCTCATCGCTCGGCTCCAGGCCCAGCTGTGCCAGCTCGTTGAGTACGCAGTGCCGTACATGGTGCCGCTGCAGCGGTAGGAAGGGCACCAGGGCATCCAGGAGATGCTCTTCCATGATGCCCGAGCGCCAGAAGCCATCTGCAGGAAGGGGCAATGGACAGAAGAGGCTGTGCTTCACAGAAGTGGGGCCTCCGCCCCCAAAGGCCAGTGCAGGTGCACGGCTGGTTGAAACCCCCTCAGCCACCTCCCGGGAGAAGGGCGCGGAGAGGTCATAGGCAGCCAGGATCAGGGTGTGAAGCCCCAGCCTGCTGAAGCCTCCCCAGGGTGGGGCTCCTGAGCCAAACTCACGCTGTGGGTTGTCCAGCACAGCCCGGGAGATGACTGGTTCTAGCTCCTGGAGGCGGATCTCCTCGCGCTCCCGGTGGTTGCGCCACGCCTCCAGTGCCACCTGGTTGATCTGCTCGCCACCAGTGTTGCTAAAACCATGTGGACCCGGACCAAGACTCAGTGGGGAGCAGGATTTGGCCCTCGCTTCCCACATGCCACCTACCATAACCTGAGTTAGGGGCCCAGCTCAGTGCCAGCAGGAGCCAAACCCACTGACAACACTCCACGAGAACCCCTTCCCCACTCCAGAGCTTGTGTCCACAACCATGACCCCGGGAAATTCACAGGTAGGTGCCACGCACTTTACAGTTTACAAAACAATTTTGGGTCTGTTAACTAACTTTCCCTCACCCAGCCTCTAGGAAAAGGAATAGGAATAGGGGCATTCTTATTGCTGTTCAGAAGAGGATATAGGAGCTCAGAGAGGTGAAGTAATTTGCCTGAGGAAACAGCGAGGACTCTTAGAGGGGGCATTAAAACCCTAGTCCTGTTTTTCCCAGGCCTGTGTCCTCTTGGCCATAAAAGAGGGAAAACTTGACCCAGCAGGGCTTCTGCAAAGAAATGCTGAGGATCAGAAAGATTGAGCCCAGAATGGACACTGAGATTGTCAAAGAGGAAGTCAACCACCTTGAACGACAGTGTCACCAGTGAGACTGGGAGAGGATCTGGGAAAGCCCGAGTGGGCTCAGGGGGACCACAGGCTAAGACTAGATAGCTGAGATCTCTGACAAGTGTCTCCGCACTATGCAAGCTGCACAGCTGGGCCTCACCTGATGAAGATGAAGATGGCTTTGCGATAATTGGTCCCATACACAACCCAGGAGGAGCCCAGGAAAGGTCGCAGGACCTCCATCAAGCCTGGGGCCAGCTTGTCCATCTCATCAAAGAGGAAGAGGGAGCGGCCGCAAACAGTGAGGTTCCCCTGGACCCAGCTCTTAAGATCCTTCTGCAGGAGAGAGGCAGGAGTTTGAGGGGGACTGGAGATACTCTCCCAGCCCCAGACGTCTTCCCAAGGCAAGAACTCATCCCCTTCCCAGGAAGATATGGTCTCACAAAGAGCATCAATCCCTTAATGGGACTGATGGCAAAACTGGCCCTGAGCGGGGCAGACATTTATCCAAGCTCAAACAGCAAGTCAGCAGGAGAACAGGGACTCAAATCCAGGCCTGGCACCTGCCTGTTCAGGGCTCCTTCCCTGGCACCTACTGCTTTCTATAAAAGGGGAAAAGCTCCTTCCTGCTCCATGAACTTTCTCAGCAGTGCTGACAGCTGAAACAGATCAGCATGGAAATACCTTGCAATCAGCAACAACAATAATAGTAGTAAGAGCTAATGTTTACTGAGTACTTACTCTGAGCCTCACATGGGGGCCAAGTGCTCTACAGAGAGAAGATAATGCGGACTACCTGGCAAAGGTACGTGCTCAATAAATCATACCTGCAATTCTATCATCCCATGTCCCTCACAACAACCCTGGCAGGTGGGTACCATTACTGTCCCCTCATCCCAGAAATTAAAGCGAGAACTCTCTGCCAGGTAAAATGGCACCATCTCAACCTCTGTTCAGGATGGGTTCTGAGGGCTGAGGCTCCAACTGGCTGTGTGGCCTGGAGCAAGTGAATCCCCCTCTCTGGGCTTCAGACTCACTCCCTAGGGTATGGCACCCCGTGATGCAGGCAAATGATGATGGTCCAGGATACAACCAGCCTACCTTGTAGCGCTCCATGTGGCTGGGGTGGGGAAAGTGGATGACAGGGGAAAAGTGGTGCACATGGGGGCTGCGAAGGCCACCCCGGAAGAGGTAGTGTGCCAGCAGGGAGCTGACATAGGACTTGCCAGTGCCTGTCCAGCCATGCAGGGAGAGGACCAGCGGCTTGGTGGGGGCCGGGTCCTGCACGAAAGTCTTCAGTGCCTTTACCACCAGCGCTCTGGCCAAGTGCTGGCCCGCTAGATGCTGGGCCAGGTCACATTCCAGACCTAGGGCCACAAGAAAGACAGTGTCAGAGCTGAAGACACACCCCACCACGGAAGAAGTTCAAGGGGAAAGTGTTGTCTGGAACCTGGTCTAGGGATCCCTGTGCTCTGGGCGTTTTTACAGGATGTCTGCGGAAATAGAGTGGGATCAGGTCTCCGGCTGCAGGAGTCGCCTTCAGGCCGAGGCCGGACTCAGCTCGGCAGCGCCCACACCCGGCCGCCCTATGAATTGCGCTCAGCCCTAAGTGGGTGCGAGCGGTCAACAGGGTCTCCCCCAGATCCCCCTGCACATCCTCAAGGCAGGCTTCTCCTTGACAGCTAGCCCACTGTGGAGGCCTAAACTTCCCCCCCCAAGGCCCGGCTGTCAAAGGCTTCTTGTCCATCCTGGCAGAGCTCTGTCTGGATCCCAAACAGGCATCCTTAAACCCTCGCCCCAGGCTCTCACTTCTGGCTCAGGCCCACTTCTGGCCCAGGCCCACTTCTGGTCCTGGCCGTATGGAAGTCTGGTTCTGCCCCGCGGTTCTACCCTCCAGGTCCAACCCCGGCGCAACGTCGGAGTCTGTGGACTCCTAGGTCAGCCGACCCCTCCGCTCACGTCTCCCGCGACTCCTCACCCTGGAAGTCGGGCCGGAAGTCACATTCGCAGAAGGTGCCGAAGTTGCAGCGCAGTGAAGTTAGGTCCCAGGCGGCGGCCGCTGCCGAGACCAGCCCGAGCAGTCCGAGGAGGAGCGAGCGCCAGGGCCGGCAGCCACGCGTGGCAGCAGCCATCCGGGTAAGGCCCGAGCTGGGTCTGGGGCTTCCAACCGCCTCTCCCGAGAACTACAGTTCCCGGCGTGCATCGCTCCTCGGCAGCCACCTCCCATTGCCTACAACTCCCGGCTCTCCTCTTGTCCCTTTCAAAGGCCCGCCCCGTCATCCCGCAGCAGGACCGGAAGATAGCCTCCAGGGGGAGCCCGCGAACCGTCCAATCCGAGACAGCTGGCCGCGTTTCCATGGCCACGGTAACTAGGGGACCATAATAGTAGCTCCGACAGAATAATAAAAGATTATAATCACAAAGGTGACGTAACAATTGTAGCAAAAACTTGTACGGCACCTTATACCATACAAAGCGACATTTTTATGCTCTTTTTTTCTTTAATAAGAGTGCTCACTAATAGGTTTTGGTGAGAACCTACTGTGCGCCATTAGTTTCAGGTGCCTTATATATCTTATGATACGATAACAATACCTGTCATACAGAGAAATGGTGATATTCCAATGAGGTATACGCACATAAAGTGTTTTGGCTCAAAGTAATCAATAAATGATCATTGATAATCCATTATACATAAAACATGGTGGCCCATTACCTAGCAGCTACTATGTACTAAATGATTTAACAGCAATCCTAACAGATCAACTCTGTTACTGTCCCCGTTTTATTGAGGTGGAAATTGGGACCAAGGGGTTAAGCCTCATATCCAAGGTTACCCAGCTACTAAACAATAGAACTGAACCCAGGTCTGGCTGCCACCAAAGATCTAATGCACTATGTTACTCATTCAGTAACATAAAAGGATTCAGAAGGCAGAGTGCCCCAGACATTTCAAATTCAGGGAATGGGCTCCCCAGGCGTCCAACCGGATCTGGAATCGTGTGGATCCACCTTACCTCTCCCACCTACGGAATCGAGACAACTGCCTTTATGTCCCATTTCAAAGATCCCCTGTCCCTCATACATACATACACATGACTTCTGGGGCCATGTTTCAAAGCCTGAAAGTAAATTAATAGTTCCCACTACCGAAGAGAGAGAAATGGAAAGAACTCCAGGTCAGGACACCCAGGTTCCAGCCTTCCTCATTCTGCTGCTGTGTGTCAGAGAAAGTCCCTTCTCCAGTTTTCAGTTTTCCAGAGGGAGGTGGAATCTTAGATTTCAAAAGCCCTTCCACCCCAAACATCTGGGATCCTCGGTTGTGTTTGTGGAAACCTTAGCTGTGGCTTCCCGGGCAGGGGATGGGGTAGGAGTGGGGCAGGCCAGCGTTTCTCCCTCTAGTTGGAATTGGCTGCTTACATCCCCCACTGGCTGTGAGCCCTCCAGGACAGGGACTGGGTTTCCATATTGGCTGTAACTCTGGCTCCTGGTACAATCTGGAATGTCCCAGGGGCTAAATAAGTATTTGTTGAATGAATTTTTCCACCTTTCACCTGAGAAAAGATGCTTCCTCCCCACAACCGAAACCCCTGAGAGCCAGAAGAAAGAGTCATAAAAGTTTATTATATGAAAGAAAGAGCATGGCTCTGTACATCTATTTACAGAACAGACTTATTTACAGCCAGATGGAGGCCTTGGTGTTGGTGGAGAGCAGATGCCTGAAGAAGAGTGAGGAGGCGTGAGGAGTCTCCCGTGGCTCGAACACAGTGCACCTCAGCAGGAAGGGAAGAAGCAGAAGCTGGAGGGAGGAACAGGGCTTCCAGTTCTTCCTGAAAGGAGACTTGGTGAGCATGTAGCAGGTGGGACGGAGCCCAGAGTCCGCACAGGACCCTGGAGGTACAAGGGAGTTCCTGGCGTTGAGCCCAGAACATTCTTGGGCTGATCACAGTGTCCCTGGGGTGCTCTGGGGAAAGGTCTGTGCCCCTCTGTGTCCATTGCTGCCTGCAGCTGCAGAGAGGAAGGGTCCGTGGGGGTCACAGCTCGCTGGAGCGGACGGCAGGCTCCAGTTTGTGGGACAGGGCGGTGAGAACCTTGTCGAACTTCTCATAGCGCCGGGCCTGGCTGCTGCTGGCGCCTTGGCTGCCCCAGAGGAGGCGCATCTGGAACTCTGTGCTGAACACTTCTAAGAGCTCGGGCTGGGCCTGAAACCCTGCAGGGAAGGGCACAGCGTCCACCATCCAGCTGGGGAGGCTGGGGCTCGTGCCCGAGCCACCACTTCCCTCAGGCCCCACCCCAAGGGGTAACCTCCCCGCAGCTCTGCCAGGCATTTGACAAGGTTTATTGATGGACATGACCACACAGTTTCGCTCCTAGACTTTGCCCTACTATTCGCAACATATAATTTTAAAATGACTAGAAGATTAAAATGTTAACTTGGGGCTATCTTGGGTGATTTCTCTTTTCTTTTTTGTATTTTTCTGTAAGCTTCAAAATTTTTCCTAAGAAACATATACACATTTGGTAAGTCCATGCAAAAGAAAAAAAATTTTTTTTCTTTCTGAAAAAGGAAGTCAGGAAAGACACCAGAATGCTCACAGCATTTACCTCCAGGTAACTGTGGGTGATTTTTTAAATCTTGTTTTTGCTCAGCTATAACTTCTAATTTGTCTACAGTAAACTTTTATGACTTAAATAATGTCTAAAGCAGTAAAAGATGGATTGTCTGAAGACATTTTTCTCCGCTCCTTTCAAGAGAGGGAGTTCTACCTTTCAACTAGACTGAGAGCTCCTGGAAGGCAGGGCAGGTCTGTCTCAGCCCCAGGGCCCCAGGCCAAGCACTTTGCAAACAACTTGTGAAGTAGACCTGTTAGGATGCCCACTTCACAGATGAGAAAACTGCGGTTCAGAGAAGCTAAGACACACAGCTTTTTGAATCATCTCTGTGTCACCTGGTGCCTGCCACTAACAATTGCTTGTTGAACTGACGAGTGAGGAAGAAAATGGATGAGAAAAATGAGTCAGGAAGACAGGACAGGAAAGAGGGGTAGAGAAATGGGAATAGACATTTGGAGAAAAGAGGAGAGCAAGGCAGTGGGAGAGAGGCCCAGGCCCACGGGACCAGTGACAGTCTCATCCCCCAGATAACAACCAATGACTCACCCTGAAGCTTGACCTCGGCATTGGTGTGGTACAGGCCTCCGTGGTGTGCCACCATGCGGGCAGCCTCCAGGTGGGCCAGCACCACCTCCACACCATGCTCCGTGCTGCCCCAGGGCTCGGGGCCCTCAGCCGGGGCTGTATCACATTCCAGGAGAGTGATGAGAGGCAGCACATGAGGAATCGTGGTGTTGCTCAGTGGGGGGCCTTCTGCACGGAGGGAGATAGCAGATGCTTAGAGAACCTGGAGCGCCCCACTTGTCCACTGTAGTCCCAGAAACTGAGATGCTGGAGGGGAAGGGGCTTCCCTTGGTCCCAGAAAGCCCCCAGGGCTCCTGATTCCTGGGACAGACCTTTCCCTTCAGCTAAACCCACAGCAGCCTTGGCCCAGCCCCAAAGGCCGAGCCTGGACCTGGACATGGCTTACACCAGGGGTGTCCAAACTGCGGCCCGCGGGCCAACTGCGGCCCGCAATCCATTGTTAATTGGCCCGCAGCAAATTCCGAAAATATATTTAGTTTACTTAAATAAACCAGGTGAGGCAATACGTACTTCACCTCGAGTGAGTGGCCCGGCTGTTTGTGTATTTTACTGCATATGGCCCTTGGTGAAAAACGTTGAAAGAAGTTTGGACACTCCTGGCTTACACAGTTGCCAGGTACAGAGTGAGTACGAGGAGAATGGCTTTCACAGAACTCAGTAAAGCTCTTGTCATCATCCACACCGGAAAAGTCTTTGCTGGCCCAGAGAGGGCTGGAACCTGTACAAGGTCACACAGCAAGGTAGGGGAGGTACCTGTGCCCTCGTTGAGGCTCTTGAGAAATGGCTTGAGCTTCTTCTCATAGAGGATGGCACCCTCTGTGTGTCGCTGCCGCAGGGTCATCCATGTCTGCTCCAGCCGGGCAATCTGGGGAGACCAGACTGTGAGCGACCAGCCAGGAAAGGGGCCAGCAGGGGCCACAGGCCACCCTGCTGAGTGGACACCCAGATGTGGGATAATAATTATTATGGTCACCATTCATGTATCAGAGATGTGACTGACTGACTGCTTTTCAAATGTCTCTCATGAGGACCTCACAACAACCCATTTTACAGATGAAGGAACTAAGGCTCAGAGAGGGGAATGACTTGTCCAAAGTCATTCCGAAGATAAGTGGCAGAGATGGGTGTTGAACCACTGAATTTGGGACCCTGTGATTACAATTTATTAGGCATAGGGAAGGAAGTGTAGTGTGGATGAGGTTCAGGCTCTGAAATTCAATCTAGTTCTAATCCCAACTTTTTCAGCCTCTGACTGTGTGACCTTAGGCAAGTACAGCTCTCTGCCTCAATTTCTCCATAAGTAAAACGGGGACAATAAAGATGTTTACCTTATGAGATGGTTTGAAGACTCAGTGCTTGTACTTAGTGTAGCACCTAGCATACAGTAAGTTCTCACTAAATGATAGCAACTTTATATTTATTCTTTATATTCCTATAATACTCCTCATTCGCTTTATAGGTAGGGAAACTGAGGCCCAGAGGAGAGGAAAGACTTGGTCTCAGAGCAGGTCAGCACTTAGAGAACTCAGCTCTTCCAGTTGCCCTTTCACCAATGCTGCTGAGAAAGTCCCAGGGTTCTTCCAGAATCAACACACAGCCATCCCAAAGGAGCGCCTCCCAGGGCTCTTCCAGACAGTCTACGTGATGATGCCCTGCTCTGCATGGGCCCCTCAGTACCTGGGCCATATCCAGGGCGCTCATGACCGCAGCAAAGCTGAACATGTTGCCCATGGTCCCGCGAAGCTCGGCAGCCAGTTGGATGGTCTTGTGCAGAAGTGCTGCCCGCTCCTCAGCAGAGCCGGTGCAGCCCAGGATGTCCACAGCCAGCATGATGGACATGGTGTGGAACCTGTCAGAGAGGCCAGGTCAGAGGGGTGGAGCCCTGCACTGCCCTGTGGTTGGGTACAGAGGGGGCAGTCCAGATGGAAAGGACTCAGTCTTTGGGAAACCAGAATTGATTGGAGCTGGATAACAAGTTGCGATTGGTCAATGGGACAGTGGGCATGGCCAGGACCCCTGGGAGCTGGGCTGGGAGACTGACTGGCCAACCGGCCACAGCAAAAGAACAGTGAGGTAGCGCTTGGGTTCCCCGCGAGTCCCTGTGCACCGGTGCTTGCCTTACCTTTCCAGCAGGTCTAGTCGTAGCTGCCGGCCATGGGGGAGGGTGAGCAACTCCATGCCCCAACGGACTCCCATTAGGGTCTGCATCTCCTTAGTAACGCCTAGTATCCTAGCAACCTGCAAGGACGCCAAGAGGGCTGATTAATTTCCTGTTGTGGCTGGCCCAAGCCATCTGGGAGTCAGAGAACTTTATCTAGGAGGGCAGCCCGGTGGGGAGGCCGGGTTTGAATTCCAGCTCTACTAATAACCCTCTGACATGGAGCAAATAGTCTTAATTTTCCTCATCTGTAAAATGGGGGATAAATATAAAAATGCCCACAGGTGCCTGACACGCTAAATATTCAGTTAAGGTTAAGTACCAGGACTACCTTATTCAAGAAGGCAAACCTGAGTCCTAGGGAGAGAAAGGGCTTGTCCAAGGTCACACTGGGCCTAGAACCCAGGGCTGCTCCCTTCACACCTCAGTGCTCTTCACAGAGCATCATCTCTGCACTGTCTCTTGTCTTGCTTCCTGAGTTTGGAGACCAGTGCGACCAAGTCATCAGTGGCCTCCAAACTTCAGAGGGAGAAAGTGAGGTGTCTATAGATGGGTAAAGATTCATTCAAAACAAACACCGGAGGCTTTGACAATTAGTGGGCCCAGGTACAGTAATGAGTTTTGCTTATTTTGTCCACCAGGGGGTGTGGGGGCGGGGAGTCGGGAGTCGGGTCTTTTCCATTCCCTGGACCAGCGCTGGACTTTCACCAGGCTCAAAACGTGCCCCAGGAAGTCAGATACCATTGGGTGTCAGGACTGCCCAGTTCCAGTGCTAAACTGACATCTGGAGGAAGCAAGAATATATTGGCATTTACTTTTTTAAAAGGAGAAAATGGAGGCCCAGAGAGGCAAAGTGATCAGCCCAGAGTCACGCAGCAAGTAAAGGACAGCTATGAAGCCAGAATCTAGGCCCACTGACTATACTTGGAGAATTTCGGGATCAGCTCCTCACCACCCTGACCCGTGTCCCCTGGACTAGGCACCCAGTGGGCACCCAGCACCTACCAGGCAGTCAACCTTGGTAACGTGTCGCGCCAGCGTCCGGGCATCCACCTCTGTCAGCAGCTCCTTGACCTTGCGCAGGAGGCCCACTTCCAGTGGCCGGTTATCACTGGGGAGCAGTAGTGACTGGAAGGTGACTGGCTTGAAGGAGGAGGTGGATTCCACAGTGGGGGCGGTGAAGGCCCTGCCCCTGTCCCCTGCAGGGGCTCCATTTTCTGACAGTCCCTCTAGCCTTTCCCCGTAGTGCTTGGCCTGCCGGTTGGAGGCCTCAGACGCTGCCCACTCACGGCTGCCATGGACGGGAGGCTGGAGCTGGCAATAATGGCCAGAGTCTGGGTCACTATAGCTGCTGAGCGATGGTGACGGGGAAGCCTTGTAGAGGGTGTGGGAGGGGCCCTTGTCCGACTCCCCAGGAGGCTTGGGGGCACTTCCAGGACACAACTGGGGTTCACTGGAGCGGCGGGTGACGGGGGAGGCAGGCAGCGCTGTGGCTGAGGGGGCTGCAGGGGTGGCGTGAACACGGGTCACTGCAGGGAGATAGAGGGAGAGGACTGGTTACCGTGGCTCCCATCCAGTGAGGTTCCCCCACCCCCTTCTCAAAGGACACGTTCCATCCTACAGATGACAACCCTGCATCCCCACCCAGGCCAGGCCCCGCAGACTCCAGCAAACTGACCAGCCCTCAGCAATACTCTGAAATCACTGGCCCCCAGGAGTTTGCACACTCCCACCCTAAGCTGCTGTGAACCTAAAACGGCTCCAAAAAATAAAGTCCATTTAAAAGAAAAAAAGAAAAGCACAGCATGGCTAGCTTGGTTTGAGCTAGCCATTTGGAATCAGGGCTCCATTAATTCCCAGTAATGCAGGGCCCAGCAGAGCACCCTACGTGCACCCTACACGCAGTAGGAGCATGACCCGTGGGACTGGGTTGCTGTGTGAGTGCACTGTGCAGCCTTTGAGCCCAGGTTTAGTAACACAGTGAGCTTCTAGCAGACTCTACTGCATTCTGGAAACTACTGGAAAGCACTGGAAACTACTTCATGCACAGTGCCTGGTACCCAGTAGGGGTTCGATAAATCATTGCCGAATGAGCAAGCCATGGATCTGTTTTGTATGTCAATATCAATAGTTCCACTAGCATGTTTTTACTGTAAATTCTTGAAGTGTCTCAGAAAAGAGGTAGAAATACACATAATCACACACTCTAACAAAACTCATCAGAAACACATACACACACAAGGTCATTGCCACCAGATCCCCCCACCTGCCCATATCCCCTCTATTGGCCATACCGGTACTGTAGGCAGGGGAGCTGGGGCTCTCAGAGATGGGGGACATGGGCGAGTGCAGGTCTGGGATCTGGTCCATGCTGAGGGCACAGTTGCGGATGGATTCCCGGGGGTGGGGCAGTGATGTGCTGTGGAGCAGACAACTTCATGAGCAGAGAAACCAGAAGTTGGGGTCCTCACCCAGCCTTTGGACCCCCACCTCTGCTTTCATTCTAGATTCACTGAACTTCAGAGGCAGAAAAGGCTTGGTGATTATTAAATCCAACCTCCCAATTGACAGCTACAAACACTACAGCCCAGAGGAGGAAGGCCTTGTGCAGTCCACAACCTGTACAACTGCTCTCTTCTGGGAACTGTGTCTCCAACTTGGAGAACTGTCTGGTGGCTGGCAGGAAGTGTGAGAAGCCCCAGGGAGCCAGGCCTGCCAGCTTGGCCCTCCTCACTGCTCCGTACTATGCTCAGGGGCACACGTGGCCTGTAGATCCTGGCGCCATTACCATCACCGGCTCCAAACCGCAGGCCAAGTGGCCGCTGCCCGCAGGGTATCCAACCACCAATTCCTTGGCTGACAGCATCCTGCCCAGGCCCAGGGAGATAAGACCTATCCAAGTGTTAGTGGCACAGAATGGCAGGTCTCTTTGAAAACAGCCAGGGAAGCCATAGAAATTAGGGGCACAGACTTTGGAGTCACACACCTGGGTTTGAATCTCAAGTCTTATCACTCTCTAGCAAGCAGCTTTCTCTCTCTAGGCCTATTTCCTCATCTATAAAGTGGGGGTATGAACAGGAGCCATTGCCCAGGGGGAAAGGGAGTTGATGAGATTGGGCACAGAGAGCACTCAGCACAGGGCTAGGCGCATAGTAGGGCCTCAGGAATGATTCACTGCGGTGGCTTTTCCTGGGATCAGGGCCTGTCCTCACCCAGCCCCAGAGGCAAAATGTCTCTAAGAACGTCCCATTCCCTGTGTGATGGTTTGCACAGGGCAAAGCCCTCTGCTCAGATGCCCACCTTGGCCTCGCTAGGTGGGGTGGGGAAGGGTAGCACCAGCAGCAGGAACCAGGCCCCTGCTTGGGACAGAACAGTACCCAGGGCACCCCCTGGGCCAGAGGGGGCTATCTGAGTGAGGGCCCTTTATAGGTAGGAGCATGGGGGTGAGAGAAGGAGCGCCAGGGCCCAGGGCACACAGCTAGTCGTAGCAGAGCTGGGACTGCACCCTGGGTCTGACTGCCTACCGGTGCAGCCTCACCCGTACAGCCTGACCTTCCTCCTGCTCCCGGTCCACAGGCTCCGGGGCAGTCACTTCACCCCAGTTCAGTGTGACTGGGCCTCCCCTTTCTCACCAGCACTCTCATTACTGACATCCCCACTTGGCAAATGGGGAGACTGAGGCCGAGTGTGGGATCCTTGCTTACCTGGTGGGGCAGCCATCACTACGGGTGACCTTGTCAGCGGTGAGCCCATCCGTCATGGTGACACTGCGCCGCTTCATGTGGCTGCCCTTGGGGCCCGAGGGGCTGGCAGGGCTGGCAGCCTTGCCACCGCCCTGGCCCAGACCATAGCAGGCCTCCAGGTAGCGCAGTGGGAAGGTGCGGTTGACAGGGCAGTAGATGATGGCGCCGCTCTGCTCTGACACCGCCTTGCGGCTGCCCACATGATACCGCACGAGGGCGGGCACGTGGTCGAAGCTCTCCTGCTCGAACAGGTACTGGATGTGGGTGTAGCTCTCGCCCGCCTTCACCACCACCTTGTTGATCTTAAAGTGCAATGCCTGGTTGCGCCACCGGCATGTGAGCACGTAGTCTCCTAGGCTAGTGAGCGAGTCCCGGATGAGGAAGTCGCCGTTGCGCTGCACCAGGGTCTCCGAGACCTGCAGGAGGCAGTGGTCAGGCAGGGCAGGGGCAGGAGGGCTACACTCCGGGTCTTGGGGACACAGTGAACAGAGATATCAGAAGCTTGGGAAGGGGACACAATGACCCAGACGTGGAGGGGTAACTCAGCCAGAGACCCTGGGTCTGGGGCCAGAGGCTCAGGAACAGCAGGACCTAATACCCTGGAATGGAAATCACAGGGACACAGGGTCTGGGGAACTGGGGTCCCCGTGATCTGAAATTCAGGTCTCAGACCTACTCTTCTCAGGGCTCATGTTGGGCAGTGAATTTCCAATCCTCACTCTTCCAAACACCCAATACTCTGGCATGTCCCTGGGTCCCCTCAAACTGGGTACATCCTGCCCACCTTGCCCACCTGGTGAACTCCTCTCAGTCTCACAGTGGCCCCTCTCCCCAGCACCCCCTGCTCAGGGCTCGCCCACATTCCCTGTTGGCACTCCATTCTTGCACTTCTCCCACTGGACTTGGACTGCCTGCCTGCCTGTCAGCTCCCACCCTGGTCTACCAGCCTCAAGGGAAGTCACCACCTATTTTATCTCTGCATCCTTGGTGCCCAGCACAGGGTCTGGCAGAGTTAATACCTGACAAAGATTTATAGCATGAATGAAAAAGGAAATAAGTGATTATCAGCCCAAGGCTGAGTCTCAGCCTGGAAACTCAACTTTGCCCAAACTGAGTAGCCTAAGGACTGATACTCACCAACCAAACACATAGGAGGCTGGTGTATAGTCCCCTAACAAAACGGTAAAAAAAAAATAATAATAATAACAACAACGAAGGACAATGTTCATTGAGCTCACTGCATGTCAGACATCATGTTGAGCACTTTACATGAATTATTTCATTTAATTCTCACAACAGCCCTTTGAGTTAGGTACTATCATTATCCTCCATTTTATAGATGAGGAAACTGAGGCTCAGAGAAGTGAAGTGACTTGCTCGAGGACACATGGAAGAGCTAGACCTCATCCCAGTAGTCCACTCTGGTTGAACCCACCAAGCCACAGATCACAACCTCTCTGGGCTGGGGCTGGCCGAGCGGTGGGTGGAAGCGTCTAGAGCTGAGGTCCCAGCTCAGGGCCCACTCACCTCGCGGGGGATGCGGCCATGATACCAGGCGTGACTGCGGAGATCTGTGCTGCTGAGTTTGAGTTCTTCTTCCAACTCCTTGTGCAGTTTCTCAGGCGATGAGTCCAGGATGTACTTCTCCTTAGAGAACTGGGCAGGAAACAACAAGAGTTGGCATCCAATCTGAAGCCTCCATCCTCCTTCCCTCTCAACCTCCCCCGACCCCAGATGAACTCCTTCCATCCTGGGACCCTGGGAACACTTAGGCACAGGTGCCAGAACGATCCTTACCCAGAAGTCCCTATCCTGGCAAGAATAAAGAAATTTCAATTAATTCCACCAAACAGTGCCTACTGTGTTCCAGGCTCTAAACTATGTGACAGGGGTAAGTGAGGCAATAAATAAACCAGGCCCCGTTCTCAAGGAAGCTCCTCACTAAGAGGGGAGGAAAAGCCACATGAGCATTTGAACAGACTGCGGTCAGCACCACAGTACTGGACAGCGGCAAAGAGAAGGCGGGCGGTTAGAAGGGAGGAGATGAAGTCTAAGCGATGTGGAGTGGTCCAGGAAGGCTTCCTGGATGAGAAAGCAATAACAAACGACTCGTTATGCACCAACGACACCAAATTGATCTTGAAGTGGAGGGAGGGGGGAGTTTTATGGGTGGATCTAGGACGTAAGGCAGCAGGTACCTGGCAAAGGCATGGACAAAAACAGGGCTGGATGGACGACGATGATACATTTTGGGATGGTGAATTATACAGTGGAAGGGTGAAAGAGGCAGACATAAACAGGGAAGCAGAACCCCCCCCCAAACATCTGTGTTGTCCTATACAATTCCCAAAGCTCTTTCCTCCTTGCTATCTCAAGCCATCCTTGTCAGATGCAGAAACCACAGCCCAGCGGGAAGCCCAAAGTCACTCACTGGAGATAATGCCCAGGACTTTTTGCTTCCACCTGCCCAGGGGGAGATTTCTGGTTTCTTGGTTACCGTGGCCTGGGGTGGAGGCAAGGACAATGGGAGGGGAGCACCTGCTGCCAGGTGCACCCCCACCACAGAGCACAGCCCAATCCTGGCTGTGCTGTGTAAGCTCTTGGGCCTCGTTTTTTCCTCTGTAAAATGGGTATGATAGACCCTGCGTCACTGAGTTAGTTGCAAGGATGAAAGCAGATAATACTCCAGAGTACTGTGACTAGCCTGCAGATGTCTTCATCACTGTGAGGGCATATGACATTGCTTCCTCTCCCTTCCCCCAATCCCAGGCCTCAAAGATGGCTGCTCCAGGACAGCTAGATCTGGCCCAGAACTAGCCACGGCAGGACAGATGAAGGGAAGCACTAAAGGACCTGGCTTCAGCCCAGGTGACAGTCTCTGCCTTAGGACCCCCTACTCACCAGGGTTTGAGGGTCTTCCAATCCACCACCTGCCTCTGCCTCCTCAGGCCTTCCACAGATCTCAGAGCCTAAGTCTGCAGCTCCTTCTCCACCCCTCTGCTCCCACACTGCCTCAGCTTCCCTTAATCTACACTTCTCCCAAGAAACCCTGATTCCCAGCTTAAGAGATATCCAGAATCTCTGACTCCATTTCTTCAACATTGATTAAGCCCCCACTCTGGGAGGTCCTATGCCACGGGATGAGGGCACATGGTCATCAGGACAGGTGGTCTCTGTCCTGGGAGAGCCATGCAGACCATGACAAGCAATTCTAGGTTTTCTGAACGTTCAGAGATGCCCTGAAAGTTCTGGGAGCAGATAGAGTGTTCCTCCTCATCTAGTCAGAGTGGAGTCCCTGAAGAGGTGATGTTTCCACTGAATCTTGAAGAGGGACTGGATGAGCTAAGCAAAAGCATCAGGGTGACGACAGACAGACAGGCAGATGGGCAAGGAAGAGCTTCTAGGAAAAGAGTGGCAAAATCAGGGCCCTGTGGGCAGAGCCAAGGCCCTGGTGGGGAAGGTGAGAAGCTTCAAAGGGTCCAGGGGTGGCAGCGGTAGGTGTGGCAGCGCTGTGAGGCTGCCTTGGGGGGGCTGGGGTTTACCAGAGGCCACAGCAGAGCCACAGAAGGTTTTCAAAGTGTTGGGGCAGGTTCGATCTGCTATGTGGAGAGTGGTCTAGTGTTTTCCAGGCAATGGCAGGGCAGAGTGGGGCGCTGGGGGAAGGGCATTTAGGAAGCCATTGGTCGGGTGGTGGTGAAGAGGGCTCAGAGAAGACTCCAGGCAGAGATCCTGGGAGGACTATGGGACCCTCTCTGAGGTGGGCAAGGCTGGGGCAGGAGCAGCTTGGTGATGGACCCATGGAAATTGGGTTTTGAGGAGCCGGTAGAGCTCTGGGGACAAATGGTGAGGTAGGTGGTATGTACAGGTGCTCAAGGAAAGGCAGGGAGTGGACGGGGATTCTGTACATCCTCTGCCAGGGTAGAAAGTGGTAACTGGGAAGGCAGGGAGACCCAGGGCTGTGCAGAGATGTGAGCCTTCACGAAGCCTGCACTTCTCCATAGGCTTGCTTATTCTTCAGGGCCCCTGACATCCCTCCTTATACCACCCCACACTCTGAGCAGGAGGAGGACACCAGCCGTCTGGGTCCTTCTCCTTGACAAAGAGCAATTGAGAACTTGCCCCAGTACCATAGCTGGAGCAAGAGGAACATGGGACAAAAAAGGGAGGGGGCTGTGTGGTAAAGAACCTGACCTCAAGATTCTGCCTGCCACTGTGTGGCCTTGAATCAGTCACTTTCCCTCTCTGGGCCTGGAGAACCTCATCTGTAAATGGTTGGGAGACTAGGTTCCACTTTTCCAGCCATAATCAATGGTCTGGGAGAATCTGGGGGGACCAACTTGGTCCTCCCATACACCCGACGAGTGGGGAACCCTAGGGTGCCTGTGCCCTCCTCCTCACCCTGGACCTGGACCTGGGGGGTCCCCAGCTCCCAGGAGGGGGAGGGCTGGGGCGCGAATGCAGCATCCCTGATCTCGGAGCTCTGCTATTGGCCAGAGATGATCTCACCGCCTCCCAGCCTGCGCCCGCCTGATTGGCGGTGCAGGGATGCTGCGCTCCGCCGCCGGCGCGGCCGTCATTCAGGCGGGCTACGGGCGTGTGTGTGAGCCTAGAGGAGCGCAGAGGTGACGCGCCCGGCGTTCCCCAGGGACTCGCGAGGCGAAAGCGCGGAGACCCCCGGTCAGGGTCTTAACCCTTTCCCACCAGCCCGAGCCCAGCAAGCCCTCTCTAGTTCTTCTAGTCAAGAAACCTCAAGCAAAGCCATCCCCAGAAGATGCTCCGCAGAGAGGCGGGGTCCGGGTTCTCCCTTCCACCCCCTTCCGTTTAACCCTCTCACCGCCACGGCATCGTCCCACACTGCCCGGCCAGCGGGGCTAAGAGCCCCGCGCTCAGAGCTTGCCCCAGCTCACCTAGAGGGCAAGACGGTGGCAGGCACTCTGGCCCCAACCCCGGGCACCCGCAGCATGCTCTCAGCTTCCTGCCCCTCACTCAGCTTTCTGACCCGGCCCAGCGCCCCCGGTACAATGGGGAGCCAGGCTGCCCGGGTCAGCTGCAGGGACCAGAGCGCTCGCGGGGGGACTGACGGGACGCCAGGGATCTCATCTCCCGGTACCCAATGCCCCAGCTCAGCTCCCTCCTGCGAAGCAGGCAGGACCAGAACGGCAGCCCCCGCAACCCCGAGTCCCGGGAGTGGCAGCTGGACCCTCACCCCGAGTATCGTCAGGCGCCCAGAGGTGAGGCTGGGGCGACCCCGCCCCCTCCCGCAGCCCCTGCCCGACCAGACCCTGCGCGGCATCACGGGCTGCGGCTCCCGGGGCGAAGCGGCCGGGGGTCCCAGCCCGGAGCGCCTGGCGGGGGCCGAGCCGCCCCCTCACCTGCACCTGCACGAAGGAGCCACGGTAGAAGCAGCAGGCGGCGGCCGACAGGGCGCTCCACAGGCTGCAGCGCTCGGTCATGGTGGGGACCCGCGGCCGGGGCCGGGACGGTGCGGGGGGCGACGGCCGGCGGGGCAGGGGCGCGGGGACCGACCGGGCTGGGCACCGGCTGCGCGTGCCTCTCGGCGGCGCGATTACCTCATCGCCTTGTCGGGGGAGGAGCGGGGAGGCGGGGCGGGGAGACCCCACCCTCCAGCCGGCCAGGGGAGGGGAGGGGGCCATTGTTCCTCCCTCCGCCCGCCCCTCGCCCCCCGGCCCCCGCCCACCCGCGCTCCAGCCCCGCGCGCCGGGGCTGCCTGGAGTCGGGGGATGCGGAAGAGAGGAACTGCCAAAAGGGGCGTCACGGGGGACAGAGGGATAGGGTGGGGACCCCTGAACCGGCGAGGGGCATCCTACCTTCCCCACTCCCTGCACCCCTCACTGACCCGGAGCGGGTAGAGACTGAATTATATCCTATCTAAAGCTAGAAAACATCCCTGTATGCATTAGATCAAATCCTTTGTGGCCTCAGGATATCTCCCAGAGCCCAGGATTTCTCATGTTTGATTTGGAGTCAGGGACTCTGCTGAGACTCGCCGGATGTTCAACTGATAGCCTGTGGGTTGCACAGCCAGTAGCTCAGTGGTTAGGGCAGCAACCTGCGTTCTACCTGCAGTGTCTCCACCTCCACCCCACCAGCCCCTTCTCTTGGAGCCCAGATGTGTGCATTTGGAAAACATACCTGTGCTGACCTCACAGAACTCTTGTGAGCATTGGCTGAGCTGATGCTTGTAAGTTTCCAGGCATAAAATAAGTACTCAATAAATGCATGCGATTATTGTCAAGCTTAGTGTCTTAGAATCTGGACTTTTTGTCAGAGAATCATAGACTCTTCAATGCAAAGAGAGTGACTGCTGATTCTGCATCAGTCAGGTCTGGGGTTCAAATCCTTTTGACAGGCTGTGTGACCTCAGGCAGGTGAATCCACCTCTCTGGGCCACACTTGTATGTTTGTTTTCTGTAAATACATCTGAAGCTCTGAGCATGGAGCTTGGAATCTATGGTGTTGGAACTTTCAAATCCTTTCCTTAGAATGACAGTATTCACATCATGGTCTGAGATTCCTGGAGGTCTGGAACCTGAGTACCTCAGGGCAGGAATGGACTTTTGGAACCTGAGTGTTGATTCCACCCTCTTCTGAGTCCTGAAGCTAAAACTACTAACATTCCTTTGACTTCATCCTTTAAGGGATTGTTTAACCAGTTCCAGTGAGCAGGTACTACTTCTTTTATAATATTTTAATTACATTTTTAGCCCCATAAACTAAAGGAAAAAATACAAAGATCATCCTCCTCACAGGGATTTCACTACCATCGGTGAGGGGATCTCAGTATCTTGTCAGACAGCTGAGATTTGTGGGGTGCTGCCATGTGTTTTACCCACTGGCTGTGGTGCTGGCTCTCGCTGAGGCCCCTGCACCCCTGCGGTGTAAAGATCTGGATAAAGAGCCAGGGCCCAGGCTCCAGGAGCAGCTCCTGCTCAGCTTGCCACAGCCCTGGGCTGCACTTTCTGGGCTCATCCAGCTGGTTCTCCAACCTTGCCCACACTCTTGCCTCTGCCTAGACCACCAACCTTACTGCTCATCTCTCTTTATCTTTGTCTCCTTTCCAGCTTTTCATTTGGGGAGAGGATGTTGGTGAATGTTCCTGGTCAACTGCAATGGCTTGGATTCAGTGCTTCCTCCTCCAGAAAGTCTTCCTTGATCTCCCCCTCGCGCACTCCTTAGCTAAAGGTCATCCCCTACTTCTAGTGCTCCAATGGCTTCTTACATGAGCCTCCTGGTGATGATGGGGGACAGCAATCTGAACACTTCACATACCGTTTCATTACTAGTCATTTACACAGAACTTTATAGGCAGGTAATAGAACCTCCCTGGGGTCTAGAGCCAGGCCAGACTGCTCTGTTCCAGAACCAGCTCTCCCTGGACTCATTGAGCCCATAGCAACCCTGGATTGGAGGTGCTACTATTACCCCATTTCACATAGGTGAACACGGAGGCTCAGAGAGGTGACACACACACCCAGAGTCATGTGGCAAATAAGTGACAGATCTGGGACTAAAATTAGGATCTGCTGAATTACAAAACACAAGCCCAAACCATTGTGTGATTCTGCCCTGGTCCCCGTTTGGACAGGGAGCCCTTTGAACACAGGGCCTGGTGCTCCTCGCCCTCTGCTATATGTTCCATACTCAGCAGAAGGCCTGGCTCACGGTGGCTGCCCCTGGAGGTGGAAGGCCAAGGGCTTTGTCCATGGTCTTGGCATCAAGTAAACTTGGACTGTGATCCCAGTTTCCCCCGTTGTAGCTGTGTGGCTGTGAGAAAGTCACTGCACTTCTCTGGGCCTCAAGTTTCCCATCTGTTAAGTGGGCACAGGAAGGCCTTCACTGCCCAGTGATGAGGGAAGAAGTCAAAGACCTCATTCATGTAAAGAAATCAAAACTGTCTCCCTTCTAGTGCCAGCAACCAGCACAGGGCTCTACACACAGTAGGCACTCACAATGTTATATGTTGTATTATTGTTATAATTATTACAAAACTACATTTTCAACAGTCGCAGAGCCCGGGACAGGTTAAGCTTGTGACAAACGTGAGCTGTGATGAAGAACTGAGTCATCCTTTCCTGCTCCCACCTCCCGGCACCAGCACATGCTCAGAGACTCAGTGGCATCAGAGCACCGTGGTCTTTGCATAGAGACACCCGTGGGGCCCTGTCCAGCTGGCAGGGGGATGGGGTCTGCTGGTAACAAGCCTTGGGATGTCCTGAGAGTGGGGCCAGGAGAGAACGACGGCAGGCACGGGAAGATTCTGGGAATGAAACCAGACCCCAAGCGTTGCCGTGACCCCTCAACCTTTTCCTCCTGGGGACAGACAGTGAGATCTGGCTCCTACCAAGGCTCAGAAAAGGATTCTGCCCTTCATGGAACAAGTTCCCAGCCCTCCAGTATCCCCTACCCAGCCCTTCTTACCTTCACGTAGTCCCCGGCAGCGTCCGGCTCTCCAGCAGCTCTGGAAGGAGAGAAGAGAGGTGAGCATCCCCAGCCCTGCCTGGCTCCCCAGCTGTCAGCCTCCGCCCACCTGCCTGGTGCCAGGACCTGGCCCTCAGAGCCCCCGAGGCTCATCCTGAAGGCAGGAGGGGGCACTGCAGCTGACAGCTCTTGCTGGAATCTGCCTGCCAGGCTGCTCCTACACTTCCCAGCTGTGGGACCCTGGGCAAGTCCCTTCACCTCTCTGAGCCTGGGTTTCCTATCTGTTAATCGGGAACAATGACAGCTTCTGCCTCCTCGGGATGTTGTGAGGACTCAAGAAGCTGATGAATGATACGTGCTTAACACAGGGCTGCTTGCTGAATCAATGTCTTCACTCAGCTGCAGGACACGGCCCTCTCCGGGTGCTCTCTCCCCACCCCGTCCTTTCTGGTGTAGAGGCCCCAGGCTCTTCCCCTCTGGCCCTGCACTCCCTCCCCAGTGCAGAGTGACCCATTCACGGCTGCCTAGACGCATACTGTGGTGCCAACTACTGGTGACAGCCGGCTGAGGAATTGATCCCCTCTGCCTTTGGGGTGGCTGGCATGGAGCCTGAAGAAGCCAGAGGCCAGGGTGGCTGTTTTTCCGTGGTACCAAACAAATACCATCTTTCCTCAGAAAGGCCACCATGAATCATTCCCCCCAGCTCTTGGCCTCAAATGCCATCCCTTCTCTGATGCCGGCTGGACCTCCCCCTTCAATACGAGACTCATAACCTCCTTGGCATCTCCTCTTGGATGTCTGACATCATCGTGAACTTGTCATACCCAAAGCAGGACTCTTGGATCCTCCCCTACCACGCCCCTGCTCCCCACACCCACTTCCCATCTCAGTTAATGGCAGTTTCATGCTTCTTGTTGCTTTGTTTGGCCAACAATCTGTGGTCATCTGGGCCTCCTCTCTCACTCACACGCCACACCCAGTCCATCAGGAAATCCTGCGGCTCTACGTTCAAAATAGGTCCTGACCACGTCTCTCCATGTGTCCACTCTGCCCTACGTGGGTCACCTCTGTGGCCTCCTGGAGCACACAGCCGCCTTCTCACTGGCTCACTCCCACACCCCTTGGTCAGCTTTCACTCCACCACCAGGCAGCACGACAGTGAAAACCTACATAAGCAGATCAGGCGCCCTACCCTACCCCCAACACTCCCCTCTCTCAAAGAACAAAATCTAAACCCCTCTCCACGGCCTGCAGGTGGCTGGCCATACCATTTACCATCCAAACCAGAATGCTTCTTCCCTTGTGGGAGTCAAGAGGGTGCCATTATTGTGCCAGAAAAATAGGCCTAAACCGGGTCACATATTCCCCAACCTACAGGGCCCTGTGTGTGGCCGGGTGGTGCCCAGTTGCCCACCTCGCCAACCCCCCGCCCACTTGCCTCTCTCACTCATTGTGACCCTCATTCTGCCCCAGCCACACTGGCCTCCTCGCCTAGCTCATTCCTGCCATAGGGCCTCTGCACTTGCTGTTCCTTCTGCCCTCCTTTTCCTCACAGCCTCAGTCCCCGCCCAAGACAATCACTACTCATTTATCTGTTGACGGATAATTACCTGGCATCTCCACAAGGGCACTACTTTGTCTTATTCATTGTAGAGACCACAGTCCCCAGCACAGTGCCTGGCACCTCCCTCGCAGGAGCTCAAGGAATATTTATTGCTTAAAGGAATGCATGAATAGCAAACACTCAACCGATATTAACGATAGTTAATCACTATCATTATTATTAATTCTGTCGGGGTGGGCCCTCGTTCTCTGGTTGGGACAGGCCTCAGTATTCCCATCTGCAAATAGGGAGGGAGGTCGAACATTGGGGAACTGCTTCCTCACAAACAGGAATGCAATATTTAAATTCAGATGTAATAAATTTAATAAAATCAATTTTTTAAAAAGCTGGGGAAAAAAAAAATCGTGGTTAAAGTGTATGTTCCCAGGACAGAATTTCATACTGGGTCTCCCCAGGTCCTGAAGCCAGGGGCTCCTCATTGCAAAGCAGTTTGACAGCCCTCCCTGTTCGGACATTCTAGAGTCCCTGTTGCTAACCTTCCCTCCTTCAAAGTCCTTACTGATCTCTAATTATAGTCCCTCCCGCTGCAGCTTGGCCACAGCAGGCTGCCCAAGCCACTCAGGTTCTCTCTGTCCAGCAGTGACAGTGAGGTGGAGTTGGGACCCCTGCCCTGCTCACCAGCACCTCTCTTCCTGGGTGAGGTGTCCCATCCCAGCGTTTCCGTTTCCAGCCATTCAGGCCCGGAAATCCTTCCACTACTGGGAACAGATTGGCCAGGACACTGGGATCATCCCAGCATTTCCTCCTGCTTCCTGTCCACTTCCCCTCGGGCTCTGGGCGGGAGCAGAGCCTGGGGAGGGGGTGGCTGCACCAGGGATCAGGTGGGATGGGGGTGCTCAGGACAGAGGCCTAGGAAGCTGAGGGCTGGGGCGGCACTCAGCCCCCCTCACCTGCCCCTCTACAACACTCCAGGATTTCCGAGCCATAAGGTGACAGTGTCTGCTTACACCCACTGCCATCACATGCCCAGACTATGGCCACTGCTTTGCCACTGGCCTCCATCTGTGCCCCCTGTGACTTGTTCTTACCGCAGCAGCCCAAGCTATCCTATAAAAGTGAAAGTTAGAGCACGGCTTTCTCCACTGCAACCCAACAGAGTGGCCCCTGTTTCACTTGAGTGAGAGCCAAAGCCCTGCTCAGAACATCTCACAGCCTCACCACCTCTCCCACCCCAAGTCTGCCCACGCGGCTCCCGCCAAGCTGGGCTTCTTGCTGGCTTTTGTCCCCACCTCAGGGCTGTGCACTTTCTGTTCCCTCTGCTGGAATATTTTTCCTCCAGACATCCATTGAGCTCCCTCCCTTCCCTTCTTTAGGTCTTTACGAAAATGTCCCCTTCTCAGTGAGGGCTTCCCTGGCTACCCTGCTAAAACTGTGACCTTCTCAAGGCTCCCTACCTCCCTTCCCTGATTAGTTTCTCTCCGTAGCACTTCTTTTGACTTACCATATATCCTATCTCAAGAACTGACAGTCTCTTCTCACTAGACCGTCAGCTCCACAGGGGCACGTGGTGGAGCAGGGCAGGGGCTAAAGGGCTCTGGGATCTGCCGAGAGCAGTGCCAGGCTCCCCATAAATGTTTTTTGAATGAATGACTGTCACAGCAACCCCTACAACCCTGAGGATAAAGTCTAGTCCTCATGGTGGCTCATCCCTCAGTGACCGGGCCTCTGTTAGCCATTCCTCCTCTCTCCTCTCTTTCTTGCACTCTGGCCACCTCACACTTCCTCCAAAGAGTGCAGCTCCCTCCAACCTCAGGGCCTTTGCACATGATGTTCCCTCTGCCTAGAACCTCCTCTTCCCCTTAGGGTCAGAGTAATTCCAATTTAGACTTCAGATCTCAGTTTGCTTGGAGAGTTCTAGAACATTCTCCCTCCTGTTGTAATGATCAAATCCAGGAATCAAAGCTTCCATTTCTAAAAACTCAGTTCCATTAATTTATTAACTTATCCCTTATTTTATGGACTTAAAAGGCACATCCCCCCAATATTAGTGGTGAAATCAATTAATAAATAATAGTGACAATTCTGCTAAATCAGACACATTAATCAGCCACATTAATTATTTAAATAACCAACCTCTTTAATTGCCTGTATTAACTGATTTGTTCTGATAACTGATACCACTCATCGTATATATTAGCTTAATTAATTGGATTAATGAGCAGTAATTAGAGCCCATTATCTTTTCTCCCCCATTGCAGGTTTGAATCTGAACTTCACCTTCAGGGCCTCCACCCTGGCCCAGAAGAAAGGGTGAGGCTTTCCCAGGGATCCTGGAGGAGAGGCAGTGGAGAGAAGCTGCCATTCTGTTCCATCCTGGCCCTCTACCCCACAGGCAGCTTTGCCCTCAGCAGAACCCTACTGTCTGTCACCCTCTACCTGTCCCCCAGTTTGTTACCTTAGGCCTTGGGGCCTGGTCATATGGCCTTGAATGGAGACTTCCTTAACCTCTGCCTCTTGCTAGTTGGCTTTTCCCTTGTTTCTCCTCTCTGAGGTTGAGCTTCCTCATATGTGAAATGGATACATGGTAACTGTCTTCCCAGAGGGGCCGTGAGGATCCTAAGAGGGAAGGGTGCTAGGTTCCCTAGCCCATGTGGTTCCTTTCTCTGCCCCAGCCCCCCCTGGAGACTCCTGTCCTGCCCCTTCCGGCGGGCTGAAGACTCTTTCCTGCCTTCATTCTGACCTTCACTCACCCAGGCAGAGAAGCAACACTGCTCTGTGCCTCTCAGTCCTTAAGGCCCTGGACAGAGAGAGACCTGGGTCTGAAAGCCCCGTCTTGCTGGGGACACCCCACCATGGGGCCTTTGGGATTTCCTGCCAGCAAGGCTCTTGGCGTTAGCCCCTGCCCTGCCCCATTGCCTCTAAGATGGGCCACCACTGTCCTGGAGACGTCCCTGCTCCTTCTTCACTATTCTGCACCCTCAGTCTTCCCGACAGGGATGAGCTCCCCAGCAGGAGCTCAGAAAGGGTGCTAGCCCTGTGCGGAGAGGGCAGATGGGGGCCATTCTTCCCCAGGTAGAGCTGAGGATCTGCTAACTGAGACTCAAAATCTGCTCAAGAAGAGCAAAAGGAAAGGGATGTATTGAGTGCTGAACGAAGCCCCACGTTACAGGGCAGAAAACTGAAGCTTGTGACTTGACTGAAGAAACATAGCTGCACACACTAGGTCTGGCTTGGCTCTGCTTTGTTCCTTGCATGAGGCGGTCTCCCCAGGAAAATGGAAACTGCTCCTGAGTGGAGAGGAGAGGAAGGTGGGGAGGGGATGGCAAAGAAAAATAAGATTTCAACCAGACCAGAAGCCCAGAACTGATGTCAGGAAGAGGAAATGGAGTGGGGCTGGACAGAGAGAAGAGCCTCTGGGGTGCCAGAGAGGGCCCTCGGCTGGGAAGGAGAAAGCTGTGTGACCCTGGGCAAGTCTCCCTCATTGGGCCTGTTTCCTCTTCTATAACATGGGCGTGGCAGTAGCATGAGTGGCTACTTATACTGGTACTTCCTTAGGTCAAGTCCAGGATGAATGCTCTGCCTGCCACATCCCATCCAATCCTCACAACGACCCTGTGAAGCAGATGCTGTTATTGTCCCCAATTTACAGATGGGGAAACTGAGGCTCAGAGAGGGGAATGGAGTTACTCAAGGTTGTACAGTCAATGGGGCTCTGAGCTGCTGATATGTCTGACCCCTGTCCTCCCAGCCCTCATCCCATGTAGGTCCAGCATTCTGAAAACATGGTCTCTTGAGGGTTTGGTGGATGTGTCTCCGGTTGGGGTACAGGGGCAGTCCATCTTTCCCCAGCCAGCACAGTTCCCACAGCCTCAGGCGTCCGGGGGTCTCGAGGACTGTGAGAAAGTCTCCACAGGAAATGAGAGCCAGGAGCAGCTGGGCCCCTTCGGAAGACAAGGACCAGCCGCCCAGAGCCGGAGCAGGCTGAACAGGCTGGGCCCACCACAGCCCCCTCCCCTGGTGGGTAATCACTACCAGATGCCCGGCAGCTGACGTCACTCTGCAGGGCCGAGAGGGTCGTGGGACTCTGGGGAGCACTGGGAATTCTTGGACCAGAATCAACATTCCAGAAGGAAGGGGGGGGGTGTCTTGGCTTGTTCCCAGTGCCTGGTACCAAAGCTGGGGCACAGGCAACACAGGGTGTCCCCGGCTCTCCTACGGGGTACCACCTTCTCCCAATTTCAGTTTCCTTCTGAACAGCCCTGGGAGTGGGGGTGGAGGGGCCTCGGTTTCTCGGTGGGAGAAAAGGATACTTGGGTAAGACACTTTAGAATGACTAGAACTGCATGCAAATACTCCTCAAAGGAGAGTTCCGGGTGAACGTAAGTCAGAGTGAGGCGCCCCTCTGCTCAAGGCCAGCCACGGTTACTCAGAGTCAAAGCCAGGTCCTGGCCGGGCCTTCCAGGCCCTCTAGTATCTGAACCAGAATCAGGCCTCTCGGGCCTGACTCCTACCACTCCTCTCTCCCCAGACCCCCATCGTGTTCTATTCCAGTCACTCAGGTCTTTGCCACTCCTCAAACATGCCAAGGACGTTCCCACCTGAGGACCTTTGTACGTGCTATTCCCTTGGCCTGGTACACTCTTCCCCAGATAGCAAGAGGTATTGTTCCCTCATCTTCTTTGTTCAAACATCACTTCCTCACTGAGACTTTCTTCCTGGCTGACAACCTTCCTAAGTTGCCACCACCAGCCACTCCTGCCTAAGACCAATTCCCCAACTTGATTTAAATCTTTCTTCATAGTGCTTTTCTCTTCTAGCTGACCATAACTTGTTCATCGTCTGTCTTCCCACAGTAGAATGGGGCTCCATGAGAGAAAGGCTTTGTCTGCTGTCCTCACTGCTGTTTCCCCAGGACCTAGAACAGTGTCTAGGGCATAGTTACATCTCAACAAATACTAAAATGACTGTGTGACCTCATGCAAGTTACTAACCTCACAAAACCTCTATGTCTTCATCTGTAAACCAGGCACCTAATACCTCTCTCCAGGAGGTCATGGAAAGTCATTTGAAATAATAGTAGAAACAGCTTTGAGCTTTTACTTGAAATGGGCCTACTGGTTATGAGCTTGGACTTGAGAGTTGGTCAGGTCTGGGATCAAATCTAGGCTCTGACACTTAATCTCTCTGTGACCCCAGGAAAGTCCCTTCCCCTTTCTGAACCCCATTCTCCTCACTGGTAAAATGCTGCAGATAGAGGTGCCCCCACTCACAGGGGCCTGTGGTGGACAGTGCCCGTTGGGAGCGCCAGACAGGGCCTAGCCGGTTGTGGGCCGGATCTTGATTACCTCTGGCAGGACCCAGACCTGACAATTCCTGTGTGGATGTGGGTGGGGGGTGTTGGGAGCCTCCCTTTCCCTCTGGCCTCTGCTTCCAACTCTGTAAGATGGACTGAGAGGGAAGGGTGTCAGGCATCTCTGGACCGGCTACTTCCCTGCACAAGGCTGAGGGTGCTGGGGGCGAGGGCAGGCCAGGCTGGCGTTCTCCTTTCACTCCCTGTGTGGTTGGCCCCTCCTCCCTCCTTCCTCCTCATCCCCATGAGCTCAGCAGGGAACAGGGCACCAGGAAACTCCTGCAGCCTCACCTCTTCCCCTTCCTTCCTTCTGCTCCAGGTGCACCCTGCCTCCCAGGGAGTAGGGGAGAGACAACCAGCTTAGGCTGCTCCTTGAGCAGCCACTGAAACCACGGCCTTGGAACCCCCTTAGGAATGAGGCCACCAGTCTCGCTCAGCAGCAGTTCTCAAATGCCCTCCTCCCCAAGCTGGATGGATCCTCAGAAGCGATCCCAGACCCATCTGGGTTGCTGGGGAGCTTGAGGCCCAGAGCAGGGGAGGGCAAGCCTGAGCTCACACAGGCAAAGCAGCTCTCCTAACCCCAGGGCACAAGGCTCCTGGAAATAGTCAACAATCCTGGCCTCCTACTTGGCCTGGAGGGCAGGTGGGACGCGGGGTCCCAGGGCACCAGGAGGGAGTTCAATCTGACCTGCTAACCCACCCACCCCTTCAGGACCCCTGGACACTCCAGATAAGTAGGGCATGGGGGGAGAGTCTATTTCCTCCGACAGCTTTAGGGCCACGCCTGATGCCAGGGACACTGCCCACCGTGGAGGAAGGCTAGGTCCTAGACTAGGCATCTCCAGGTAGCTCAAGAACACCATTCTCGGAGGCCCTGGCTCTGCTGGAGGGAAATGAGTTGTCGAGCCTTGAAAGACATAGGCCAGGAAGGTGGAATTAAACCCTGGGTCTGATCTGTGCTGTGTCAAACCAGGCAAGCGAACGTCTTTCCTCATCTGTAAAATGGAAATAATAGTGCCTCTCTCCTGGGGCTGTTATGAGGAATAAATGCTCAGCCTGCGCAGGGACAAACGGGATGGAGTTACACCAACATAAACCTTAAAGGTCCTTTATGCTAAGCCGGCACCCCTGATTTGTCAGTTGTCCCGGGTGCACGGATTTCTCCCTCAGGTCACCACGGTCTCCGTTAGCCCTCCCTGGCCCAGCTCGGTCACTCACCCTCTGGCTCCCAATGCTGGGTACCTTCGGCCCACTGCAGTCATGGTTTCCTGCGGTCACCGCCTGCAGCCTGGGGACCTCCTCACCCCAACGGCTCCCGCCTTTCTCAGGCCACCGAGCAGCGGAGCTTAGAGCAGAACTCCGGGGGCGTGGCCTGGGTGTAAGCCACGCCCCCAACACGCCCCCCGCTCTATCGGGCGCCGCTCCACCCGCTGGGAAGGACAAGTCCCGCCTCGGACACGCCCCTCCGCCTCCGTCTCGCTCCGCCCTCACCCTATCTGTCAGTGTTCCGAGACAGGAAAGCCACGCTCCCGACACACCCCTCCGCCTCGCCCTGCCCCGCTCCAACGCCAGCTGCCTCTACAGTACCCGGGGCAGCTGGGAAAGACCACGCCCCTCCACCCCGCCCCGTCCCGCTCCCTCAAACTTCCAGTGTACATCTCAACTTTGGGGTACCTCAGAACGCCCCAGGACCTATCAGGCCCTCTCCCCTACATACAATCCTTGCTCCTCCACGCCCGAACGAGGCCGAATTTAGGAGGGAACAGCAGGGCATCCCGGATGGTGGGGCAGCGAGGGATAGTAGAAAGCGTTAAGTTTTATTAATCACAAACATAAGTTTTCCCATTTACTGAGTGTTTGTGGTGTGCCAAGCGTTGCGCTAAGATTTTACAAGTATGTTATGGAATTCTCACCACAACTGTACAAGATCGGTGCTATTGTTATACCTATTTATCAGATGAAGAAACTAAGGTTCAGAGAAAGGAACAGACTTCTCCAAGAGTACACAGTCAGTAAGAGGCAGAGTCTAGACTGGATGCACTCTGCAGCTTTACACGGTCCTGCTCCCTAGTGCTCCCCACCTCAGCACACAGAAGCTGTGCTTGTGTCTCAGGTCAGAGCCACTCAAGAAAGGTCCCAGAACCAGCCCTAGAGTTCCTTTCATTCACCTAGGTTTTTTCCTCTTTATCTCAGTAGGCACTTCTGATCAGTGTGGTTTACACAAAGACTGAGGGTTGAAGGGCTCCTTTAGTTGGGATTGAGGGGTCTCCCAAGGGCATCAAGTACACGGCTTGTGGGGATTAGAAGGTGATGTGTACAACGGAATGGATGAGTGTGCAGCCACTGGAGGCCAGCAGTTTCCTGTTTAAATCACAGCTCTGAGACCATGGCTGAGTCTCAGTTTCTCCATTTGTAAAAGGAGGCTAATCACAGATTATTTTACAGAATTTTCAGTGAGTAACATTTGTTTTGACACCCAGTAAAATGGGTACTTACTAAGTGGGAGTTATGACTGTATCATCACCATTTGTATTTTTGCATGAACTCAACTCACCCTATAACCAAGTTAAGTGACAAACGGTTTTCTAGACCTGGTGAAACAGTGTTGTCCAGCAGAACTAAGGGTAGTGATTCGGGTGTGGGGGCCCAGGGCAGGGATGCAGTGACTGGGCTTGGGGCCCAAGCAGCAGCTAAGGGCCAGGCTGGCTGGAGGATGCCTAGGGCTTTGGAGTCAGGTGGGTCTTAGTTCCGATCCTAATGTTTTCATTTGCTAGAACCTGATGGGGACAGATGACTTTCCCTCTCTGATCTCAGATTCCTCATATGGAAATAACAGTATCTCCTCCCTAGTTCTTTTTCTTTTTTTCTTGAGAATTAATTGCAAGTGAATGCCTAAGCACAGTGCCTGGTCTATAATAAGCACTTGGCTAAGGCGTGGTGTTTATTTGTTAGTTTGTTTACCCAGATGTCTATGTTGGGGGTCCCTCCAGGCTCTATTGGCAGGAGACACTAGAGACACCATCCTTACAGGTCCCGCCCTTGCCCTCTCCTGGTGGGCACCTACCTTTCTGGGGACACATTCTTGGGGGCGCTCTCCTCTTCTATATTTGTCCTGGGGTCTTCAGGCTTTCTCATGGGGCCCACGTCCACCACTGAGGGGTTCGGTCCCACTGCTGGGGTGTCCTCCAGGGGGACCTTGGTTTTCACCACCACCTCCTTGGCTGCCTCCAAGCCTGGGGGGTCGGGCAGACCTTGGGACACTAAGTGGGGCCCAGGGTCCACCTCCTGGGCCTTCTTGGCAGCCTGTCGATCATGAGCTTTCTTGAAGCTGGGACGAGGCATGGTGCCCATGTGGCTGTACATGTCGCTGGAGCGGGCATAGGCCGGGGGGCTCTTGGGGACCGTCACCATGTCATCCTGTGTGGCCTCAAAACTTTCAGGCTTTAGATGGGACCGGATACTGACGGGGGCCGAGGACCGTCTCAGAGTGAAGGATCGAGGGAGGTTGGAGAGACTCCCAAAGCCCTTGAACTTGAAGAATTCTGGCAGGAGGGAAGGGGAGGGAAAAGAGTTAAAGACAACGCCAGGAGCAATAGTAATAACAATTTAAAAAAACACACGCTGCTTAACTCATTGAGGGCTCAAGGATGGTCGGGCCTCATTAACAGTCCCTCTAATTATTATGGTGTAAATTGGCAGCTTGGGAGTCACATAGCCCTGCATTTGAATCCCTGCTCTTCCACATCCTAACTGTGCAACCTTAGGCAAGTCACTTGACTTCTCTGAGCCCCATTCTCCACATCAATAAAATAGAGATCATAGTACCCACCTCCTATAGGCAGTGGAAGGATTGAAGGAAAGCATGTAAATAACTTTCTTCACATAGCTACATAGGTACCCAGCACATAGAATATTCTCCAGAAGTAATGAAGATGATGACAGTCATAGTAAAACGCCTCTGCGTTTGTTAAACATGCCGCACACATGACCTCACTGAATGCTCAGCACAACTCAATGACACAAGCGTAATCCCCCAATTTCCAGATGGGGAAATTGAGGCTCAGAGATGGAAAATGAACCACGGAGATCACACAGCCAGCCAGTGAAGCTGCATGCATGCGTGTGTGTGTGTGTGTGTGTGTGTGTACGCATGCGCGTGCGCGCACGCGCTTTGGGGCAGGGAGGGGGTGTTTGAGCACCTGGGTCAGAGGATAGATGAGAAGGGGTTGTTGGGAGTCTGAGGGTCCCACTCCCTGCGGTTCTCTCCTTCCTGTCAGCTGAGCCCACCATCCCGACTCAGGCAGCAGTGCTCTGGGTGATAGCATCTCATTTCCGCAAGGCTGTATGTAAATTCCCTCCTTCCTGTCCCCAGCTGTGGGTGCGCCCCTCCTCACGGCCACTACCATCTGACTTCCCTAAGCATCCAGAAGAGCAAAAAGCGAAAAAAAAGACTCTGGCATTTCCCACCTCCTTGGCATCGTCTGCCCCCTGAGGTCTTCACAACCACACTGGAATATAGGCAAAATGCCCACATTTGACAAGAGAGGAAACTGAAGCCCAGAACGCGGAAGAGACCTGCCCAGGGTCACACAGCAAGGCTGAGCGTGGATGAGGACTCCCAGGACTGTGGACTGCTAGGTCAGTGCTTTCCTCCCAGACCTGCCCACCCCTCACTCCGTCGTAGCCTCTGACTCCTCACAAACGCTGTCAGAAAACACCAATGCTCTACTCTCAGAAAGCTATGCCATGGGGCAGAAATTGTGCCAAGAGCCAGAGAGAGGACTATAAACTGCCTCCTTTCTCAGCACCACTTGTTTTGTCCCCTGGGCACCAGGAATCTGGAGGAAAGAATAGCAGGCAGGAAACTCCGAGGCCCAGAGTCCAGGGATATGAGACTGAGCTCTGGTCTAGAGCCCCATATGAGCTCAGGAAGTTCTCTGGGCCTCAGTCTTTTCATCTGTGGAATGCAGTCACACACACACACACACACACACACACACACACCGTTCTGTCAGATCAAAAGAACCAGGAGAAGCAGAAGTTTGCTGGGGCCAGGAGGGGGCGGACCTGGACAAACAGTAGTGGGTGCCTATGGCCCTTCATTAAGTTGCTGGGGATCCCAGCGTCACTGCTGGTGGGGACATGGGACAGCATCCCATGGCACACACATACACACACGACCCACCCCAGCAACTCGCAGTCTGAGACCCCGTGAGAACCAGGCCCAGAAGCCGCGGGCGGAGTGTGTGGAGGGCTTCCCTGACCCAGCCATGAAGTCAAAGAGAGCCCGAGACCAGGATACATAGAAAATCGGAGAGACTGAGTCAGGCTGGGGAGAGACAGAGACAAAGAATCATGAGATGGAGAGCCAACCCAGCCAGAGAGGTAGATACTGGGCCAGAGTGACAGAAAGGTGGTGACATGGAAATCCAGAAGCAGAGAGCTCCACATAGAGACAGACACGAAGAGAAAGAGAAAGAGAAACGAGGCAGTCGTGAAGAAGCAGATGCAGAGAGAGGCTGAGATGGACAGAGGGATGAAGGACAGTGCACTCACTGAACTTTTTGCTGGCCTTCCTGGGACCCTCTGTCATCTTGGCAAGTCGTGCAAAGCCCCTGGCTCGTGGGGAAGTGGCCGCTCAAGGCTCTGGACATCGACGTTGAGGTGCCTCCCTCACCTCCCCTTCCCCTTTCTTGCACCCTCTCACTCGCTTCCTCTGTGTATTTTTAAAGTAGTGAAAGTCCCACAGCCCCACCCTCCCCATCTTCTCTGCAGGGGCGGGGGCTGGGGCCTCCCCCAGTCCGGTGGTGGGCCTCCTCCCTGGCCTCCACAGCAATAGGGGCCGGGAGGGGGGGCAGTCCCACAAGCCCAGTGGGACCTGGAAGGTCTGGGGAACAACCCACAGGCTCTGGGAACAGTGCCCACTGGGCCGGAGGCCCCCGGGGACCTGTCAACAGCTGTCAGAGGGTCTGGCCATTGGGCTGGGAGGGTGCAGGGAGTCAGGCCTGCACACAGGGCAGTTTATTCTAAGCCTGCCTGGGGATGGACTGGCAGCAGTTATAGAAGAGTGCCGTGGTTGGGCCTGTGGGCCCTGGAACCACTCAGACCCAAGTTCCAGTCCTGGCTGACCACTTTGTCACTGTGTGATCCTGGGCTAGGGCACTCACCTTCCTGAGGCTGTTTCCTTTCGGTGAGCAGTGGTATTTGCAACGTCCACCTCACAGTGTCCAGTGATTGGTACAAAGCCTGGCACAAAATTGGTGCCCAGCAAGGCATGGTCATTCCTTTTCAAACTACCAGGGACAAATGGCAATAATTTGGTCCACCACACCCATTGTACAGAGATGGGGAAACTGAGGCACAGACAGGCAGAGGGATTGTCCCAGGTTATACAGGGTTGGTGGCACAGACTCGGTTACAACTTGCCCTTCCAAGTCCTTTAGCCCACAGCCTGGTGCTTTTTCGCCCTACAATGCACACGCACGTGTGCACATATGTGTGTGTGTGTACACTCCCATGGGCAGGACAGAGATGAAGAAACAAGACCTCCCCTACACAGGTTGTCCCAGACACCTGCAGACGCTGTCAACAGCTGCTGGGGTTGGGGGTCCACAAGACCAGGGGCTTCAAATCCCACCTCTGTGTGCTGCAGACAAGTTACTGGGGCCTCTGAAGCCTCAGTCACTAATCTCTAGAATGGGCACAAGTGCAAGGTACACAGTCAACGCACAGAAGCTCCAGCATAGTTTGACATTATCGTCCTGGTCCCTGAGGCTGGCTGGCAACTATGGCTATGTGAGAGGGAGTCCAAGGTCAAATGGGGCTCTTCTTGCATCCTCCATAAAAATAATAATGACTAAGATCTTCATTATGTATGTTCCAGCTCCAACTTAGTATGTTCCAGCTACAGGGCTCAGTCCTTCTGCCCCAAGAGGTAAATATCCCCATTCTATAGATGTGGAAAAGTCAAGTTACCTGGAGTTTGATTCTGCTTGTCCAGCTGTGGTCCTAACATCCACGCCCATGGCTGCTGCAACCCCCCGGCAGCTACATGATGGCCCTGGGTGGGGGAAGGATCCAACTGAACCTCCTTGATGGAACGAGGGGGAACTTGAGGCCTTGAGAGAGAAAGGGACATAGCCCATGAGACCAAGACACCAGGGTCCTGCTCACAGACAGGCTGGATGGGACCAGTATTCAAAGTTCAAATGAAAGGATGGGGTTTCTGGGTCATAGAATTGGGAGAAAAAGGGGAGGTCCAATTCTAGCTTCTTCTACTGAGCACTAACTATGAGCTAGGCATGGAGCTGGAAGCCTCCACAGATCGTCCACTGAATCCTTACAACAGACCTGTGAAGCAAATCCTGCTATTGTCCCATTTCACAGATGAGGAAACTGAGGCTACAGAGGAACAGAGACTAGACAGACACCCAGGTGTCCTAGCTCCCAGGCTGGTGCCCCTCTCATCTCCAGGTTGTTGTTGGAAGAGGGAAAGGGGCCTGCGGCCTGGTGGTAGCTGCGGGTCTTCCTAGTGGGTCCCTGGCTTCTCTCCCAGGAGGCAGTCCCAGGGACTTGGCCCAACTGCTGAGGCTGTGGCATCAGCCAGCACCGACTTCCTGGCCAGGCTCACTCCCGACTTACTATGTGATCCTTCATAAGAGACTTTACTGCTCTGGGTCTGTTTCCTTATCTGTGAAATGGGTCACAGTAGCCCCCACTTCCGGAGGAATATGAAAGGAGCCTATGTACACTCTGGCCTCAGCAAGCCCTGGCAGTTGTTGCGGAAGAATAGGGGTGGTTCAGGCCAGGAAACCCCAGCATCAGGCACACGGCGTGAGCCCCGGGAATACCGGCCACAACGAGACTATATTGTGTGATGGAGGTGCCTTGTCAGCGCTGGGGGCCCTGCCATTGGCCCGGGTACCAGGGCAATTGCCACATCCCTGGGAGAATGAATGGGGCTCAGTGTGGAGGCTCTGCCCAGCTCAGAGCCCCCATTGTGCTGCCTCAAGTGGCCGTTAGGAGTGCGGCTGGGGGACCTGCTGGCGGTTGGCTGTCCCACAGGCCCTCCTCAGCCTGTGCTGGAGTCCAGCCCAGCCTTGCCCACGCTTGGCTCCGCAGCACTGAACACACAAGTGCTCTCCTGCCATCAGGCCTTTGCTTGGGCTGGACCCATACCTGGAGCGCAGCTCTTCCTTCCACCGGCTCCATCTTTTGCCTCCGTTGAGTCCCTCAAGTCTAGATTCAGCTACAGTGCCCCCAGGAACCCTGCTGTGATTTCTGTCCCCTCTCCTTGCCCTCTTCCCCAGTCTAAACTCAGTTGCCTGCAGTTGGGCCAGGCACCTATTAGGGACTGGAAGCCTTCAACTTCGTCGTCAAAGACTCAGGCAAACCTGAGTTCAGACCCCACCTGCATGATCTTGGGCAAGTCACATCAGCTCTCTGAGCTTCATTTTCCCCATCAGTAAAATGGGACAAATACCACATCTTCACACGATCCTGTGGCAATGAAATAAAACATTTATATGAGAGTATCATCCCTATTACGTTCTCCTGTGTCTTTCTTTGCATCTTCCAAACAGACCTTGTGCTCTGAGAGGAAGCAGCCTTACGCATCCACGTTGGCCCCACGCCTGCTGTACTGTGGGACTCAGTTGATGCCTCTCCCCAGCTTGCCCACTTGTCTGGTATTGGGGGCAGTGTAGGATAGTGATAAATGACCCCAGCCTTTGAGAGCAGAGGGACCTGGCTTTGAATTCCAGCTCCATAGCTTCCTGGCTGTGTGGCCTTGGGCACACTCTGAGCCTCAGTTTCTTTTTCTGTAACTTGGGCCTGATACTAGCAACCTCCTAATAGGGGTGCTGTAAAGTTCTAGGGGGACAACATATCAATACAGGTCCTGGCAGAGTCAGTACCCGTCTAGTGGGGACAGAATGTCCATGGTGTTACAGGGCTCTAGGTATCACACAGCCATTCTCTGTACCCCCCATTCAGGGATCCCTTGTCTCCTCAGACTTACCAGCAGCCAAGAGCACCCACCCCATGGGCCCATCTTCCTCATCCCTCCATACCCTCTCCACCCTGTCCCTGCTTGGGGGAGAAAATAAGAGGGTCCAGGCCAGTGGCTCCTTTTCCCATCCTGTGCCTCAGTTTCCCTGACTGTTAAATGGCAGCAGGACCACAGGCTCTCTCACAGCCTTGTAGTCAGTCAGCAAACATTTATTGAGTACTGGCCACACGTCCGGCCTGGCTAGCTTAGCCAATCCAGGGAAGCAGGAAGCATTTCCCTCAAAAGAGCGAATCAGAAATCCAAGTCAGTGAGAAATTGTTTCTGGCTCGCGCTTCATTTCTTCTCCCTTCCACCTGGGCAGCCTGGGCAGCTTTCTGACCACTCCTGCCTGCCCTCTTTCCCCAGGGAAGGCTGGAGACACAAGGCGCAGAGGGGAAGTGAAGTGACTGGTGAAATGTTGGGGTACAGGTCAAAGACAGTAGGGTGGAGGTGATGACACCACCGGAACTTCTGCTGAGGCTTCTGCCCACAGGATGTGACTTAGGGAGTATTCATGGGAAGTGGGCAGGGGCCCCGGTCTGAGAGACTGATGGTGGCACCCACACAAACCCATGATAGACCCCAATGCTGATATCCCCTCCTCCAGCTCCCATCAGCATCCAGGGCACTCATCCAGTGGTGCTGTGCCATGCCTGTGCTCCACCCCCCGTCCAGGTAGGTGGGGTCCTGACATGGGTACGTGCTGGGGCTTTGTGCCAGACTGGCCTGGCTCAAAATGCCAGTGTGGCCATTGGCCAGCTGTTTTACCCTGGCCAGGTGATGTCACCTCTGAGTTTCAGTGTCCTTATGTGTATAATGGAGGTGATAATAGTACTCAACTTATATGGCTGAGTGAGACTTGAGATAATACCCATAAAGTGCTAAGTGTACGGCTTGGACCATTTATTTTCCTTCAATAAATTGTAATTATCACAATTATTTTCTCCCTCCTTGCCCTCAGCACTCCCACTTTAGCCAATGGCCTCCCTGCTTCTAAGTGTACCCATGAAGCTGATCCCAGATCACTCCCTGGTATGTCACTCGACTACCTAAAACCCTCCTCGCCGGCTCCACACTGCCCTCAGGAGAGGGAGGGCTCCCTGCTCCTCACCGGACCCACAAGGCCCTCCCTGGCAGAGCCCTTGTCCAGAACAGGGCCTCTTGGGACACCATAATCAGCAGACCCACTCCTGCCTCCTCCTACAAGGAGGCTACAAGGCTAAGCATGTGGAGTAAGAGCTGGAGAGTTTCATGCAGATAGAGAGGTTCTGGGGTGCAATCAGGAAGCACAGCCCTAAAGACAGGAAGGCCTGGGGAGTTAGGAAACACAGGAGATTCGTGTGGCCTAGGAGGCGAGCTGGAAAGAACCTCAAATGTCACAATTTTTTTTCTTTAAGGGAGTGGAGGGAAATACCTGCAGACTCTATTTCAGAATGCTCTGGTGGGTACTGTGAGGGAGACAGATGGAGAAGCCGGACTGGGGAGGCCAGGACTCAAGATCCATGGGCAATGGAATGGAGAGGGGCAGATCGAAGGGGTACAGAGGAGGTAAAAGACAGCTTTTCTGGGGGTTGGTTGTTGAGTGGAGCTGGAGGAAGAATCGGGAGGCCCCCTGGAGCCAGGAAGATATCAGAAAGATGCTGGAGAAGGGCTGAGGCAGGGGAAGGGGGAATACGGCCAGGGAGGGAGACACTGGGTGAATGGCAGGCTTGGTGCCTGGCGTAAGGACAGCAGGCCTCAAACAGCACCACTGCTGTAGTCCTGGCCAGGACAGCCTGAGTCAGGAGAATCCCCTTCAGGCAGACCAGGTTCGAGTCCCAGCTTTGTCATTGTGTGACCTTGGGCAAATGACCTCACTTCTCTGAGCCTCAATGTCCTTTTCTGTAAAATGGGTTAGTGATCCTTACTATGACGCTGTTGATTCAGGATTCAGAGGAAACGCCCAGTACTTCCTGAGTACACAGAGGTACTGAGTAAATGCTATTTTTGTGATTACTGACCCAAGGCTCGCGCAGCTCGGCTGGGGCGGGGGTCCTCTAGGTTTCATCCCTGCCTCCCAGAGAACAGGGTCCAGCGCTAGAAGGCCCGGGCATTGCTTATTCGCCGCCTCCAGTGTTGCCGCGCCCCCTGGTGGCCGTCGGTTACCATGTCAACGGCGGGTGGCTGGGGCCCCGGGAGGCGGTGGCGGGGGCCGTTCTCTCCTCCCGGACCTTAGGCCGCTCCCTCGCTGCCTCCCGCCAGTGAGGGGGGGGGAATAGGCGCTCCCCGCGGCAGCTGGCATGTGGCGGTAAACTGAGGCACACGGCGAGGCGCCCCTCAGCCAGGTGTCGAGTGCGGGGCCCCACCTCCGAAGGCGTAGGAGGGGCCGCGGGCTGTGACGCGCCGAGGGCGGCCGGCGGACAGCCGGCGGGAGGCGGCGGCAGCGGCGGCGGCAGGTGCGGCCGCGGAGGACGGGAGGGCGGAGGGAGGGGGCGGGCGGAGGGGGAGGGGAGGGCGAGGCCCGGGCACCTCCCCCTTTATAACGCGCCCCCTCCCGGGCTCTCGGGCCGCCTCCTCGTCGGCTCTTCCCGTCTCGCCCCCTCGCCCGGCCGCCCCGGGCCCGGGCCCGGCCAGGGAGCCCCCCAGGCCGCGGCTTGGGGGCCGTCCCCCCGCCCGCCACCCCGCGCAGCCCGGCGGAGGCGGCGCCGTCGGAGGAGGAGGAGCAGGGCACTGCGGCTGGCCCGGGATCGGGCGCCAGAGCGGCAGCGGCTTCGGCAGCAGCGGCGGCCCGGGCCAATGCAGCGGGACGCACCGCCCCGAGCCCCAGCCCCGGCGCCCCGGCTCCCCGCGCCCCCAATCGGGGCCGCCGCCAGCAGTGGCGGCGGCGGAGGTGGGGGCAGCGGTGGCGGCGGAGGCGCCTCTGCAGCTCCGGTTCCTCCTGGCCTCCCGGGAACTACAAGTCCCAGGGGGCCTGGCGGCGGGCGGCGGGCGGAAGAGGCGGGGTCGGCGCCTCGAGGCCGGAAGTGGCCGTGGAGGCGGAAGTGGCGCGGCCGCGGAGGGGCCTGGAGCACGGCGGCGGGACCCGGAGCGGGAGCAGCGGCGGCGGCGGCGGCTGGGGGTGGCGGCGGCGCGCTAGAGGCGGCCATGGCAAAGCAGTACGACTCGGTGGAGTGCCCCTTTTGTGATGAGGTGACCAAATATGAGAAGCTCGCTAAGATCGGCCAAGGCACCTTTGGGTAAGGATGGGCCCCGAGGGACCCGGTGCCCTGGGCCTGCACCCCTCAGGGCCGACGTCGGGACGCCCGGGGCTGGGCCAGAGGTGGTCGGGGAGCCACTTGGCCCTAGAGTTATTCCCTGGTCTCGCTAGGCCGCACTGCAGTCCGCCGGGGCCTGATGGAGCTGGCTGGCGGGGAGGAGCCTGAGGCCCATGGTGGGGAACGGGCAGGAATTGCAGAGGAGCTTGTGAGGGGAGCAGGATCTCTCCGAGAGACGTCAGGCTGAGGAGAAGAGACTGGGGAGGAAGTAGAGGTTGGGAGAGGGACCGCAGATAGTAGGGTAGCCCACTGCCCTAGGTACCAGGCTCAGCCCTACACGGGAGTCTCTTTTCTGCCCTCCTCCTCTGGAGGGGGAGGGGCGAGCCATGTGAAAACGGCCTGATGAATCTTTTTGGGTCCCCCTTTCGGCCTGCAGGGAGGTGTTTAAGGCAAAGCACCGCTTGACCGGCCAAAAAGTGGCTCTGAAGAAGGTACTGATGGAGAACGAGAAGGAGGGGGTGAGTATGGGTCGGGTGGGCTAGCTGGCCAGCCATCTCCCCGGGGCATGTGGGTTTCCATCCTGCTGCTTCTAGGACTCACGTGTTGAAATTTAGTTTATGTGTAGTAGCTCGAGAATTTCCATAGCCCAGGAAATTTGACTTCCAAATTAAATCTTTCAGTTCAAATATTTTAAAGCATTTGGTATTTCATTCTTAGGCAAATACAAGGTTGGGGCCAGGAGGGGGAGCTCATGCTTGCACTGAATGCACTTGGGCTTGTGAAGTTGGAAAGCCTTTGTTAAAACACTTCCCTTAGAATTTAATTTTGTTCAGTGCAAAAGGAAAATACATGCAATGGCTTTAAAAGGGTGACTAGTACTCAACTGAAAAGGAGTCCCTCTCCCACCACATCTTAGCTCTAGTCCAGCTTTCAGAGATGTGCTTGTTAGCAAGGAACTTGAATGGTCATTTGTGTTACTACCCAGCAAGTTAAACACAGGCACAGAGCTAAAATTTAAAGGTTGAAGAAATTAGGGAGCGTTTAGTGACCAATAATGAAGTGGTTAAGTATCACTATTTCAATTCATTGTCTGAAAGCATCTTCTTGAGGAGTGCATACTACTTTACACCCATTTTACAGATAAGGCATCTGAGATAGCTGATTTCAGAGCCTGTGATCTTACTGTGTCTTCCCAACCTGTTCCCGTTAGTATAGACCCCATGGCCAGTTCCTTGATCTGCAGTGCGCTTTCACTTTTGACCTCCTTTCTTTATTCCACCCAGTTCCCCATTACCGCCCTGCGGGAAATCAAGATCCTGCAGCTTCTAAAACATGAGAATGTGGTCAACTTGATTGAGATCTGTCGAACCAAAGGTAAGTTGTTTGAATCTTGTTCCCATTTTCAAATGGAGAAAATGAGGCTTAGAACTTAAGGCTTTGTTTGCAAAGTTGGAACTGGACACACTTTTAACCCAGGCATACCTACCAACTGTGACTGCTTTCTCTGGTCCTTTCATCGTAGCTGGTGCTTTCCCAGGGTCCGCCACAGCACCTGGCCCAGAGGACTCACTCGGGAAATACTTTACCAGTGAAGGAACCCACAGATGGATTCTGGGTGTCAGTGGGTTGGAGGGGGGTAGGAGCTGGTTGTGGGAAAATGAGTGGTATATGGGATTTTTTATTTTCTTCTTCTTGCTCCTTCCCCATTCTTCCCACCTCAGCTTCCCCCTATAACCGCTGCAAAGGCAGTATATACCTGGTGTTTGACTTCTGCGAGCATGACCTTGCTGGGCTGCTGAGCAACGTCTTAGTCAAGTTCACACTGTCTGAGATCAAGAGGGTCATGCAGATGTTGCTCAATGGCCTCTACTACATCCACAGGAACAAGGTGGGGGAGGAGAGACCGAGGCTTGGTCTGCCTGTACTCCCACCGCTGGGTGGCGGGGCTAAAGGACCCTTGGGAACCTGACTGAGCCCTCACCTTTGCCCTTCTTGCAGATCCTGCACAGGGACATGAAGGCAGCTAACGTGCTCATCACCCGAGACGGGGTCCTGAAACTGGCAGACTTTGGACTGGCCCGGGCCTTCAGTCTCGCCAAGAACAGTCAGCCTAACCGCTATACTAACCGTGTGGTGACGCTCTGGTACCGGCCCCCAGAGCTGTTGCTCGGTGAGGACTCCCGAGTGGGCAGAAGGGGGCAGGGGCTAGGCACTTAACCTGGCCTCAGCCCCCCACTGCCAGGGCTTCTTGAGCCGCCGGCCCCCGGGCATTGCGTCTCAGGAGGCCCTCGGGCTCAAGGGGCACTCCTGGTGCACTCTTCTTCCCAGGGGAGCGGGACTACGGCCCCCCCATTGACCTGTGGGGTGCTGGGTGCATCATGGCGGAGATGTGGACCCGCAGCCCTATCATGCAGGGCAACACGGAGCAGCATCAGCTCGCCCTCATCAGCCAGCTCTGTGGCTCCATCACCCCTGAGGTGGGTGGCCAGGCTGCCTGGGCCTCTGGGCCCTGCAGGATGCAGAAGTCTCCCTGGCAGGGGAGGAGTGGGCAGTGGAACAGACAGAAAGCTCTGGAGAGGCGGCTGGTGGAGGGACAGGGCCTGCTCTTTAAGCCACACAGGCTCTCGGCTCCATCACTACTTAGTTCTGTGGCCTTGGGCAAGGCGTTTGAAATTTTCATCTCAGAGTTGAGTTTCTCTTCTGTGAAACAACTGTGCCTGTGTCAGTCTTGGCACACACATTCCAGGCATTTTATGTAAAAGGGCCCAGCACTTGGGATGTGCCAAATACGTGGTCACTGGTGCTTTCACCTCGGAGGGGTCGAGTTCGCCTTCTAGACGTGGTCTGAGAGCATCTGAATGGAAACATTTTAGTCCCTTCAGGTGCGTGACCAATGGACAAGCCACACACCCCCTGAATTAACTTCATCCTCTTTCCATGCCCCCTTAAGGTGTGGCCAAATGTGGACAAGTACGAGCTGTTTGAGAAACTGGACCTGGTAAAGGGCCAGAAGCGGAAGGTGAAGGACAGGCTGAAGGCCTACGTGCGTGACCCCTACGCCCTGGACCTCATCGACAAGCTGCTGGTGCTGGATCCCGCACAGCGCATTGACAGCGACGACGCCCTCAACCACGACTTCTTCTGGTCTGACCCCATGCCCTCGGACCTCAAGGGCATGCTGTCCACCCACCTGACATCCATGTTCGAATACCTGGCGCCGCCACGCCGGAAGGGCAGCCAGATCACCCAGCAGTCCACCAACCAGAGCCGAAACCCCACCACGACCAACCAGACGGAGTTCGAGCGCGTCTTCTGAAGGCCGGCTGCTGTCGCTTTTCATTGGGGCTCTTGTTTTATTTTCTCTTCTGCTGTGTGACTCACATTGTGGAGCTGATGGGGCATTTGAGTTATTTCTCTGGTGCGTATTTTATTTAATCCCCACCCTGGGCATGGGGAGTGCCAGCTGAATGGACTGGAATAAAGTCCAGGAGGGCACTGGGGCTGCCTCCCCTGGTTCCCTGGCTTTCTGGATAATGCTCAGAGGGTCTCCATTCACCTTACGACAGGAATGGGGTGGGAGGAGAGGTGCACCCCAGCAGTGACTGTCTAAGAGTTCTCAGCAGGGTGGGAAGAGGGCACAGGTCCCTCACCCGTCTCCAGCCTTCCTCTTGGGATGGGAAACTCGCGTGAGGGACATCCAGCCTCGGAAATGGGCTGCGCTTGGCCCGACCCTCAGAAGCACTGGGGCTGGCAAAAACTTGGTTTCTTCGATAGGAGAATTTTATCGTGTTTCTGATATTCGGTTGTGTAGAGACATTCCTGGACAAAGTTTGGCCAGTTACAATTAAAGTTGACTCTTTTTTTCAGTAAGTGGCCGTGTGCTCTGTTCTGTGTTCAACTCCCAGCTCTTACCCTGCAGCCAACAGGTTGGGCTTCACTGTTGAAATTTGATTTGTCAAAGCTTAACTCATTTCTTTGTCCCAGTTCATGTGCCTGACATAATTATACAGGACTTGTGTCTTTTTTTCCTTTCTCCGGTACTTTCCAGAACACTTGCCATCATGCTCCCCAAAGTCCAGGTGCCATGAAGCTCCCTATCTCCTCTCCTCAGTATCAAGGAGAGGGAAGACAGATGAGAAAAGGGCCTGTTGCCTAGTGAGGGAACTGGAGAGGGTGTGCTGTAAGCTGCATCTGCCTTGGTGACCTAGGTGGGCACCGTGCGCTGTAGCGGACAGATGTGGTCAAACTTGACTCATGAGCTCAGGACGCAGCAGACGGCCCTCAATCAATGGAATGGCAAGAGGTCTGTAGCTTGCAAAGGTCCTTCAGGTTGCTGAGTAGGGGGTGGCATACGGGAGCCAAGGGAGATGACTAGAGGAGTTGAAGGATCTTTAGGGGCTTGGGAAGGTGACAGTAGCCTGGATTAAGGTGGTGGGACAGGAGGACAGAAGGTGGTGTGAAGGTTGGATCTTCAGGGCTCCGAGCTGGGACCCTTGGAGGCACAACGCACCCCGAGTCTAAAGTTGCAGACAGGCGTGTTTGAGGCAAATTCTACGTTCTGCCTCTTGAAGGAGTCCAGGAAAGGGTAAAAGGTTCTGTCCTTGTAAAAATTGACCCAGATCACAGCTTCACAAAAGGCCGATGAAAGTAAAAAAATTCTTGAGTATTACTTTTTCAGGGCTGCCATAACAAATTACCACAAATGGGGCTTAAAATACATCTTATTCTGTTGGTTCTGGAGGCTCGAAGTCCGAAAGCTAGATGTGGGCAGGCTTGGTTCCTTCTGGAGGCTCAGGGAAAATCGGTTGCATGCCTCTCAGCTGCCAAGGCCGCCAGCCGTCCCGGTATTCCTCACCCTGATGTATCAGTCCGCTCTGTCTTCACGTGACGTTCTTACCCTCTGTTTGTCTCACGAACACCAGTCGTTGGGTTTAGGATTTGCCTTGATCCAGTACGACCTCGTATTAACCAATTGTATCTACAAAGACCTTTTCAAATAAGGTCACATTCTGAGGTTCCGGGTGGACGTGAACTCTGGGGGCACACTATTCAACTCAGTACAACTAGTAATCCAAAAATAGCAAGGTGTCCATTGGTGATCAAGTTGATGGGGTTTGAATGACAGGTAACTGACGTGGGAAAACTCAGGGCTGGTTTAATTGTCCAAAGTATGATTTGTTTTCTCTGAAGGATAAAAAGCTATAAAAGGTTCATATTCTTGGACCAGCAATTCCATTTACAGAAATTTTTTGTGAGCAGTTGTACACACTGTTACCTTATTGAGTCCTCACCGGAATAGGGGGTAAGGGGGACGTGGCCGCTTGAAGCACTCCAATGTCATCCAAGAATTGGGGGAGACAACAGATGAAGAGACTAGAGGGAGAGGGCTCCAGAAGCGAAGAGACAGAGTGTTTGGGGAGGAAGGAGTGGTCACTTAGCACAAGTTCTGCTGGTGGGTCCAAAGGGTGGGAGTGAGGACGGGCCATTGGGTTTAGCATCCAGGTCAGTGGTGACCTTGGCAAGAGCCACTGGGTAGAGTGCCACTGACACCCCACCAGGAGCAGCAGGATCACTGGAGAACAGGAGGAGGGGAACCGAGGATAAGAAGTAGCGTCTACCATGAAAAGAAGGATTAGGGATCAAAAGTTAGTCCTGGATAGTCTAAGACGAGAGCCATGACTTCACGGAATGATCCAGAAGGAGGACGCGGTTGATTCTTACGCCATAGACAGAAGGGCCATGTGGCCGAGTGTACAGTGGCCACACCAAGGCCATAACCTGAAAGGCTGCACCCCTCACCTGTTGTCTGTTCTCTCTGCCCAATGCATCCACACTGTTCAGGGCAGCCCTGCATGTGGAAAAGCTGGAAAAGCACGAGCCTCCATCAGCTTATATAAGTTAGAGCAGTTCTCCAGTTTCAGTGCACTCCAAACCCTAACTCGAGGTCTGGGTGGGGCACCTCTAACAAGCTGACGGACGATGCCCACGCTGCTGGGGAATCTGAGCAGCGTGGACAGGGCAGGGCCCGCGGATTGAATGCTGGGCAATGAAAAGGGATGTAGAAGTACATGCACTGCGCTAGAAAGACGTTCCAAACACAACAGATGGAAAATACCTACCGCTTCAGCTCATTTTATGAGAAAAATGGAAGGAATCGCATTAAACTACCCATGGTTATTTGGAGTGGTTCTGTCCTTTACGCTTCTCTGTGTTTGCTCAGACGTCCTGGATTAATATTCTTATTCATGCGATTAAGTCATATTTTCAAACAACCAAAGAAGGCCCTACGCCCTGGAGTTTCTGGCTCCGAGCTCCCCGACACCCCACCTCCCCAAAGAACACTCCTGAGAGGAGGCCAGGACGAGCGGCAGGTGTGGGTCTGTCCCGCGTCAGCCTCCAGCCCTGATGTGACAGGGGTGTCAGCCGAGCTGGAGGGAAGTACATGGCCCAGAACGAAAGCTCCCAGAGGGCAGGACCTGTGGGGTCATGACCCGAGGCACCTAGAGCTGTGCTGGCACCTGTGAATCTCCCAAATACGAGTGAGTCAGACAACCTGAAGCAGAGGACTGAAGAGGTGGGTAAACAGGAAAGGTCTCTGCCAGTCTCTACCAGCTTGTTTGGATGGGTCCTGGCTTCTTTTCAACCAAATGATTTGCTGAAACACAGCCTCTCCCCACAGTGGGCTCCGACTCAGGTCCAGGGCACCCTTGAATCCTACCCCCACTCCCCAGGAATCCTGGCCTGCCATGGTCAGGGCAAAAGGGCCCTAAGGTAAAGGGTAAAAGGAGATGGGCTGTGATGAGATCTGCCGGACAAAGTCAGCCCAAGGGCTGGAAGTCTTCCAAGTGGCCCTCTCCTCGGAGTCCCCTGCCCTGCCTGCTCACCTTTAACCTCTGCCAAGTTGTTATTTAACTCACAGAGATTCTGACTAGTCCTGCATTCTGGAAACCTCCAGGGAGGACAAGAGTTCCCTGGGCAGATCCCAGCATGAGAACAGGAACCTACAGGTAAGAGTTTCCTCCCTGCACACTGGAGGAGGGTGGAGGGCCTGGGTGTGGGAGTGGGAGGGGTGGGGGAGAAGGGCAGGTCTTAGGTAACCTGTCAACTCTCCCCCCAACCTCTGGCCCAGCTGGAGCACAGGCAGAGTGGGCTTGGCTTGGCAGAGGTACCCACACCTGTGATCCATTCGTGCCCTGCCTAGCTGGGGAGCAGGAAGGCCAGGCATGAAAGGTGACAGATCCCTGGCTACCTCCTGGCCAGTGGCCAAGAAGCTGTGGCGGGAAGCAACCATGGAGCGGCCGGGCCCATCTGGGGGGAATTGCTCCGCTAAATCTGCCTCCTTCCAGGTAGGAGAACAGTGGGCAGCTGGCCTGCCTCTCTAAGCCTCAGTTCTTTCTTTGGTACATATGAGTGGAAATGTCCCTCAGGAGTCCCAGGCGATCAGCCGTGATAATAACCACACACTGCAGAACCCCAAGGAAAAAGCCTTGTCATGGATAAGCCTTGTTCTAAAGGCCTGGGCTGGCCAGGTGTCCCCAGGACTTCACAGCTCTACCTCCCACCCAGCTGCAGGCTCCACAGAAGCCCCCACCCAGGGGGGTTGTGGCTTGGCTCTCAAGGAGGGTCTCGAGAGCAGAACCCAGGTGGTGGCAGAGGCTACCGTGAGGGTCTTCCTGTGTGCCAGGCCCGTTTACATGATCTGTAGACTAGATTTCATCTGATTTAACTCTCGGGACTTCTCTGTGAGGAAGGACTATCAGTCTCATTTTAATAACGATAACAATAATGGCCACACGATCAGGTGCTTACTGCCTGCTGGGCCTGGTGTCCATTGTTATCGTATTTCACAGATCTGAGCCGATTATCTGCATTTTATAGATCTGGTAGGAGCGGTTAGGAGCTGTTAGGGACTTAGCATGTGAAAGGTTTCTACCCTTGGCTCACAGGGCCCATCACCCTCTCAGTTAGCCTCATCCAGCCCTCTGAGGTGGGCACACCTGCGACCCTCGCTTTACAGGTGAAGCAACATGGCTCGGTGAGGTGAGGAGACTCGCCAAGGAGGCCAGCAGCGGAAGCCTTCCAGCCCAGCTCAAGCAGAGACTGGCTGGAGCTGGGGATCGGAACCCCAGGCCGGGCTGCTAGGGGACGGGCCAGGAGATTTAGGTTCACGTCCTGACAGACACTAGACAAGTTGCTTCCCTCACCAGCCTCGGTTTCCTCGTCTGTTGAATGGATACCACGAGACAGTGCCTCCCTCCCTCCTGAGATTGCAGTCAGAAGCCCAGGCAAGAATGCAAGGCTGTAGCAGCTCAGCAATGTTCCCTGGGGCTGCACACTAGGCCGTGCCATGTCTCCCCAGACTCTCCGGACAGATGGCACCTTCTGCCCAGCAATAGAGGGCAGGTGGCCCCACAGGCCAGGGTTTGGGAGCAGTGGCTCCTTTGAGGTGACCTAGGCCTCCTCATTTTAGAAGCCAGGATCTGAGGGAGACGAGGTGTCTTGCCCAGGGTCACGTGGTGTGGGTCCCCTCACCAGGGGAGAGAGAATTGAGGGCAGCCTCCCAAAGGTCTGGGGAGTGTTGGCATTTCACAGGGCCCCTCACCAGCAGCAGGGCCTTCCTTTGAAGTAAGAGCCAGCTCCAGGCCTGAGCTCTGGTGACCAGGTCACCTCACGGGGCACAGGGCAGGTGAGGGCAAGGTCCAGGGGTGGCCTGGGGGTGGAATCCGGGGCCCGATATTACAGACCCCTGTGAATGACTAAGTCGCTTCCTCTGTTAGGACTTTGTTACCTCTCCTGAGAAATGGGTCCCAGAACAGAACCTCCCTCACTGGGTGGGTGAGGATCCAATGAGACAGATGCGTGTAAAGGTCTCTGTACAGTGCTAATGTCTAGAAAGAACTCACGTTAACTATTATTTAAGAAAATCCAAGTTACAAATGAAAAAAGTTAGCCAGGAATCCCCCAGCTTGGTCAGAGGGGCTAAATCAGTAGTCACGGGAATCAAATGGAGCTGGGACGAGGCCGCGTCCTTGCTCTTCCACGTGCTCGCTGGTGACCTGCGCAGGTGATTCCTCTCTCCAGTCGTCACTTATAAAATGGGCTCAGCACAGCGCCTGGCAAGGAGAAGGCTTGGGAAATCTTAACCAGTGAGCAGAGAGGACCTTCACCAGCTCCAAGAGCCTCCAGGCCCCTCAGGGAGGAGGCAGGCCCAAAGTCAGTCTTTCTGTGGCCTGGCTTTACCACAGGCCCCATCCACATGCCTGGTGTCCTCTGAAGGCCTCTCGTGGCCACGAGTGGGGACCCCAGGAACTTCTGGGGAGCCATGCCTGGTTCCAGGTCAGTTCTGGCCCCCTGCTGGCCTCAGTGTCCCCAACTGCTAAACAAGAATTGGTCAAGAAGAGCTCTGAGGTGCAGCTACCCAGTGTGGTAGGAACTGTCTGTTCTTTTTCCTAATTATGCATGTTCCCAGGGGAAAAATTCTAAAATATATATAAGCAAAAGGAAGATAAAAGTCACCTGCAGCCTGGCCACCTGAGCTAATGACAGTTACCATTTAGGGAATAACTTTGAGGCTATTTCTAAATTATAATTATTTTAACAAAAATGGGATCCCACTGTCCACACCGTCTCATCACTGGGGTTGTTCCCTTAATAGTCTTTCTTTATCGTGATTCATAGCACTCTTTTAAAAAAGTATTTATTGTGAAATGCTAATTATGTGGTTCAAAATTCAAAAACTGTAAAAAGGTGGATGGTGAAAAGATGGCAGCCAGAAGGAGACGTTGGAGCAGAGACCTGGAATGACTAGGAGTCGGTCATGTGACCTTTCGGGGGACGGAGGTTGCAGGCAGAGGGAACCACCAGTGCAAAGGCCCTGAGGCTTTGTCATGCATTCACTCTGTGTGACCTTTGGCTGGCTGAGTTACCCTCTGTGCCTCAGTTTCCCATGAAGATTACATGAGTACCTTTAAAGGAGTGCTCACTAGTTGCGGACTTCGGCGAAGGTGGGCATGAGTTTCACATATTTGAGGATCAGAGAAAAGGCCAGCAGGGCTGGGAGTGATGGTAAAAGGTGGTAAGATCAAAAGTTTGGATTTCATCCCAAGCGCAGTGGGAATCTACTGGAGGGTTTTAAGCAGAAGAGAATGAAGATCGGATTTTCTTTAAAAGTGACCGGAGAATGGTTGTGGGGTAACGGGGAGCAGCAGCAGAGCCTGTAAGCTAGACCAGCACTGGTGGCCTGGAGGGAAGGCAGGAGTGTAGAGTGGCCAGGCCTGCGGATGGTGAGGTTGGGGGTGAGGGAGAAGGAAAGCCAGGGTGAGGCCCAGCTTTAGACGTGGGCAGCTGGGTGGATGGTGGAGCTGTTTTCCAAACAGAAAAGGCCTGGAGAGGAGCAGGTTTCACGGTGGCGATGCAAGAGAGCATGTGTTATAGATGTGACCAGTTTAGATGCCATCAGATGCTCAGGGTTGTAGGTCACTGAAGAAGGACATTTGAATGTCATGTCATCACAGACCCAGGACAGCAGAACCTTGGAGAGAAAGGTATGAGCCCTGGGCCTTCCACTGGGAAGATGTTAGAGAAGGTACAGCCAGCAAGGAAGGAGGAGAACTGGGAGGGAGGGTTCCGGGAAGCCCGGAGAACAAAGGCTTTCAGGAAGAAGGGCGTCATTAGCTGCGTAACCTACCACCTGAGATGGAGTCTGTGGGCCTCTGATCACAGCTCCAATTGTTTTCAGGGTCATGCTGAGAAGTGGAATTGCAGGGTCAAAGAGAGGCCCATTTGTCCTCCTAATAAGCCAAATCCATTAACACCTTAACAGCCGGCATCAGGGCAAGGATTAGGAGAGGCTGTCCCACTGAAGGTACAGAAATCTGCCTAAGGCAAGTTTTCTTCCCCCCAATTACAGGAAAGTTTCCTTGTAGGTCACTGAATGTAAATAATATTCGGAGCTAGAGGCATCCTTCTGTATATCAGAGGATCAGAGGATCAGAGCCCTCGAGTGGATATCCCAAATGTACCATGTACCCTCTGTTCTGAATGCTAGGCTTCTGCACAAACCTGCCAATGAACCTCCCCTGGTCTCCACAGAACCCTGGGTGGGGCAGGGAAGGGGCAGCTGTACCTCTCTAGTCCAGGCTCTAGGAGACTGTTATGGCCTTTGAAGACTTGCCTTTGTTGAGACACTCCACCCACTGCCTCAAGATATCCCCAGAAATTATGGGCTGGTAAAGCGCTCATTTCAGCCCTTACCCTGCTAAGGAGAGACCAAGAGTCAGACGGGATCAGAGAGGGGAAGCGAATTGCTCAGGGTCACACAGCACATCAACAGCAGAGAGCCAGGAGGACCAGATAGGTGGTGGTGAATAACAGCAGACTTTAGAGTCAGCAAATCCAGGTTTCGATCTTGGCTCTACTACATACTGGTTGTGTCATTCTGGTTGAGTTGCTTAACCTCCGAGTCTCCATTTCTCCACCTGTAAAATGGGTATAATCTCAAATTCACACAATTCTCAAGAAGAGAAAAAAAGATTGCAATGCCTAGTACAGGGATAAGTGCTTAATAAATGTTAGCTAAAAGCAGCCCAACTAAAAAAGCAAAGAAGAAAAGAACAGAGGAAAGGTGTTTCAGGCAGAAGCAAATGTGAGCAAAAGCTTGTAGGTGGACGAGTCCAAGGCCAATTCTGGAAGTCCTTGTCAGCTGGCAGGGATGGGGGCCCTGCAGTGGTGGACAAGGCCAGACATGGGCAGAGGATCGGACCCAGCGGGCATGTGGGCTTTCTTAATCCTGTGGGCATGAGGACAGGAAAAGGGGCAGTAACTCAGGCAGATCTGAGTTTAGAAAGTCTGCTCTGGAACCCACTACTGTACCTTTGCTGACCTGCTGTGCGACTCCAAGCTGTCTCTGTCCCTCTCTGGGCCTTAGCCTCCTGCCCCTATAGCAATGAAGGTGGCTCTGATCAGGGTTTGCAAATATATATATATTTATTTGTGAATTTCCTTCTTTACTGCCTTCTCACCCCCCTGACAGGATAAGCAGAAATTTGTCATCTGTCCCTAGAACCCAGTGTCCCCAGCACCCAGCCCAGGATCTGGCACAGAAACAATTTCTCATCAAATGATTGAGTGAATGAATGAATGGATAGATAACATCCTTTCCCTTTGGAAGGGTAAGCGTTAAAGCAGAATCCCTGGACCCTTCACTCACCCTCCACACACCTGCAGATCTGCCTCCAGTGGCTGGTCACTGGCCTACTGGCCAATTTCCCTGCACCATTGTTTTCTTTTCTCTCCAGACAATGGCTTTGTTTCTATTCTTTCTGGAGAGCGGAAAGGCCTTCACGGTGGCAACGGTGGTTCTCCAGGTGTGATGAAGGTGACTGTAATTTACTCCTTTACACATTTCTTCATTTCCTTCGTGACTTTTCAAGTAAAAAGCAATGATACAAAAGTGAGCAGACTGTAAAGGAAATACAAATGGTTTTTAAAAATACGAAAAAGTGCTCAGCCTCCTTCAAATAAAATAAATGCAACTGATGACTACCCTGAGAATCCATTTTTCCACCTACGTGATTGGCAAGGATCAAAGCTGGTCAGTGTTGGTGAGGAAAGGGCTGGCTCATGGCCTACTGGGGACATGGGGATGGAAAGCAGCCTCACCCCTCTAGAGGACAATGTGAAACTGTCAAATGCAAACCCCTTTCGACCCAGAAGTTATACTTGGAATTAATTCATCGGATAAACTCACTCACGCATGGAAGAAACGATGAGGGTAAAATGTTACCCACTGCAACATTGCTTTTGATGAAAAAATACCAGAAAACTAAATGTCCATCAGTAGGAGATTGGCCAAATACATAGTAGTACTCCCGCACCAAGAAGCATTGCACAGCTTAGAAAAAAAATTAGCCAGTGGGGAAGCTCTTATGTACTGACACCTTCCAGAATAAGGTCCAGGGTATGAAGGCATGTGGAAAAAATACAATGCAGAGTGACGTATATGGTCTGCTATCTGACTATAAAAGGCAAATCTGTGTATATATTTATATTTGCTTGTAAAAGCATAAAATAGCTCTGCAAATGCATGAAATATTTCTGTAGGGGAAATTAGGATGCTGGGACCGGGGATGAGAGGTGAGCTTTTCACTGTACATCTTTATGTACCTCCGACTTTTTGAATGATATGATGTATTAGCCATCCAAAAACATTAGAATTGAAAAATAAAATTACAAGTAAGGAAAAGTTTTAATAAGGAAAAGAAGATAAATCTATTCTATCCTCTCCTCCTTAAATTTTATGCCTATAAATTTGCCAGCATCACTGGCTATGAAAATTGTCCCTGGAGACCATGGAACAGGTGACCCGCCCAGGGCCCCTGGGTGGCTTTGCCAAGGCCTCAGTCACCACTTATAATTTCCTATACAACTGGGATGACACCAGGTAGGATCCCTGAAATTTTCGGTGCTGTTTCTTGCCTTCCTTGTCTGTGCATCTACTTCTGTTTCCCATTGGAGCTGAGGGCTATAGTTCAACATTTGCCAGACTGCAAATCCGCTGCACTCTAGAGATGGCTTGTCACTGGTCAGAGGGGAAGGTTGACACAGATGGCTTTGCTCTGGACAAAGGGAGAGAAACCAGTTAAAATTCAGGAACATAGACACGTGGGGTTTTCCACCTTACATCTCTCCTGAGAGGTCATTTTCCCTGGGACCTTATTCTCGGGGGAATGGCCCAGAGTTCCAATGCCCCCTGTGACGTATGAATCAAAGGAGGCCACTACTAGTTGACTGAGAGAAAAAAACAACTTGCGTGTGGAGGACAGAACTGAGGAGTAATATCTGTGATACCCAACATGCTTTTATGTTTCACAAGAAGGGGATAAACAGACATTAGAGAAATTAACCAAAGGTGAGTGAGGCAGTTTATTGAAACAAAGCACGGAAAGGTGCTCAAGTTCACCGCAGCTAGGGAAATGCAGAGTGACAATGAGAAGGGACTCTATACCCAGCAGTCTGGGGGACATTCTGGGAAAGGGCGCCCTCCTCACACACAGCTGGTGAGAGGCAAAGGTTACAGCATTGAGTGAAATGCTGACCCAGCCCTCCCACTCCATGCAACCTCACGGCAGGAATGCGAGTCCCTAGTGTGCACGCCGTCCACAGCAGCAAAACACTGAAGGTTACGTGAATGCCCTTCAGCAGGCAAATGGAGGGTGCATTATGTTACTGCCACTGCCATTGAGTTAGCAGTGTCCCCCTCCCCATGGGAGTGCAGGAAGGAGGCACAGAGGCTAGGAATAAGGACTCCAGGGCCAGAGCTCAAATCTTGATTTTGTGACTTGGCCATATGCCTTTATCTCCTTATGGCTCAGTTTCCTCACCTGTGAAACAAGGATAGTGATACTAATACCCGTTTCCTAGGATTGTGATGATTAAATGAGCAACTATGTAGAAAGTGTTTAGAACAGTGTCTGGCCCAGAGAAGCACTACTTAACTATTTGCTAAGTCACTGACTTAGAGGGATCCCTATAAGCTTTTTGTTGAGTAAGAAAGTAAAGATGCAGAAAATATCATCATCAGCATCAACAAGGCCTTATAGATGCCTAGGTGTGTCTGTGATTTCACGAGCATAGAAAACTATGGGACACATAGTTGGTTGTCAAGGATTTTGAAAGGAGGAGGGTGAGGGTGGGATAGGGTGGGGCAAAAGAAAAACATTTAAAGCTTCTTTATGATCATTTTATGCATTTATTAAATTACATACATGTCTATATAGAGAGAAAGTTTCAATCATTAAAAAAAGGAAACCAAGAGAGAAAGGACCTCTTTATCTTCTCCCATGGGGCCGGGTGGGGGCGTCCAGCAGTAATGTGAAGAGCCGAAGTCCAGCCAGCCAATCAAGGAATCTTCCCAACACATCGTGTGTTTATTTCAAAATCAAACAATCTCTGATAAATATTTACTCCCAACCCCTGCAGGAAAGAGGGAGGGAGGTTCTGAAATCCCATCAGTTGTTTGAAGGATTGCCTTTCATCTGTGGAAACTTCCCTGAAGGGATGTTTGCAGCACCCCTCCCCCGTTTTCTGGGCCTCTGCTGTAAAAGGAATCTCCAAACTATTTTTTCCACGCTAGCAGTTGGGGCCAAGAAGGCAATAGGAAAAAGTTCTGAAAACTCCAAGACAAATGGAGGTTGTCCTACCTCCTCGCCAGATGACTCTTCAATCCAGTGGTTGTGTTTTTTTTTGTTGTTGTTGTTTTTTGAAAAAGATCTAATTGGCTTACTAAATGATTCATGAACCGGCAGCATCCCATCTAGAAAACAGAAAGGTGCTCGCCACACAGCAAATCTTCAAGTACAAATCTGATCTTGTCATCTCTTTTAAAATCATTTTGTTGTCATCCAAATTTAATCCAATTTTCTTATTAGGCTACAAGATCCTGCTGAATCTAGCATCCTGGCAGTCTGGGGTGACTAGGCCCAACCAGTTGGAAATGTAGTTCTCTTGGATGCCTAGTTCTCTCTCTCTCCAATCGTTTGCTTTTCACATCGTTCCCTGCCCCCCTGCCACCTCGCTGACTTCCCCTACCCCGGAACTCAGCCAGTATGTTGCTTTCTTCCCGGAAGACTTTCCATGCTGCCCAGGGTCGGCTAGGGTCCCCAATAGAGTAGGTGCCTTGTTTTGGGTTTACTGCCCCGCAATCGGGCTGTCCGATTCGTGAGGGCGGAAGCCGCATCCCCGCAGCCTGAGGTCTCTGCGTTGAGTTGGGACATCTGGCCAGGGCCGGGGTTAAGAGACCTCCATAAGGTCATTCCATCCCGCTTGGAGCAGGTTCCGGCCTGGAGCAGAGGCTGAGGGCTACTGACTGGGGCTATTTTGGGGGGTGTGGCCAGATCCTTGGGCGGAGGATGACAAAATGGGTGCAGGTTCATCTAAAGCGCAGGCCGCTCCGGGAGCTTGCCCCTCATAATTATGGGCGAAGCGCTCCTCCTGGGATCCTGCCCCTCACAAGGATGGCATCGCGGATTCTTATTGGTGCCCGTGGGCTCCTTGGGCGGTGTTGATTGGTGGAGGGCGGGGGCGTGTCGGGGCGGGACGAGGCGAAGCGGGGAGGGCTATCTCAGGCCGGGCCCAGCGTCAGGTCGCCGGCGCCGCGACTATGTCCCGGGCACGCAGCCACCTACGCGCGGCTTTCTACCTGGAAGCGGTTTCTCCGCGCGGTGCAACGACCCGGACCGCCGCGCGGCGAGCTTTGAGCGCTAGGCCCGCGCCGCTGAAGCCGGGCATGGAGTATCAGGTATCCCGCAGGCCTGCGGTGGTGCGTTGACACGTGGGCCGGGCCTGAGCCACACGGCATCCGGCTCCGCCAGCCAAGGGAGGGTACCAAGGGGCCTGACACTGGGCGGGACATCCTGGAGTCCTGGGACGGGAACTGGGACTAGAAAGTTGGGCCTGTGCCGCCGGTCTGGGAATTCTGAAGCTGAAGTGTCCCGCAGTTAGTGTTGGAAGGGACGCCCGGTGATAGGACCAAGAGGTCCAGTGGCTCAGCTGGGGTTTTGGTGTTTCAGACTCTCGGGAGTTTGAAACAGCAGTTGAGAGGTGGGAGAGGAAAGGGATTCAGGAATTCAGACGAGAGATCCAGGAGCCTAGATCTGGGGTTGTAGTCGCTAGGATTCAGGAGATGGAGATCCAAGGCCCTGGGACTGGGGGTCAGACAGGAATCGGGTGGAGATGGGGTAAGAATCTGGGAAACAGAAATCATCTTCTTGGCTTTATGCTAGAGGCTAGGTGCCAGAGAGCAGAACCTGATGCCAGCCAGACAGGTGGTGCCAGTTTGATGGGGGTGGGTCCTGCAATTAGCCATTAAGACCCTGAAGGGAAATAAATGGCATTCTCACTGTCACCCCCCATGTGGATTCTCCTAAAGCTGACCTGCCTTCCTTCCTGACTGGGTAACCGCAGGCACACACTTCCTTCTGCCCTCCTTCTTTTCCCCATCTGGTGGCTTCAAGCAGCTCTACTCTGGGTCAAAATGTGGAACCCCAATCATCAAGGTTGGGCACAGAAGCTTTTAGGAGTTCCTCACTCCAGTTCTTCCAGTTCTAAGACCCCAGCCTTCTGTGGTTCTGGCCCTACCCCAGTAGGCGCCCAATATAGTGGCGGACCCATTGGAAGGAATGAGGGCAAAGGCCCCAGGCGTGAAGCCTGGGGAGCCAGAACAGGAAGCAAGGCTAGTCCCGTTAGTCATGCTATCTGCTTAGCCTGGCACTCCCTGGGTGGGGCTGAACTGCCCTAGGCGCCCATCTCTGCCTAGGCAGGATGGATGCCACTTCTCTCTTACTGCTGGCTTGATCTCTAGGCTGGGGCAACAGGGCTGGCACACAGGATGGTGCCCTGGCCTGGCCACTGGTGCACTGGGCTCCTCTGTCCCTATGGACCGGACCCCTAGTGAGCCTTAACCTGCTACCTGGGGACTGTGGTTGCCAGGATGCTGTACGCACACTCAACACCCTGCAAACCAATGCCAGCTACCTGGAGCAGGTGAAGAGCCAGCAGGGTGACCCACAGACGAAACTGGAAGCCATGGAGCTGTACTTGGCACGGAGTGGGCTGCAGGTAAAGTGGGCAGGGCCTGTGACCACCCCCCACTCCTGTCTGTCTGTGAGTCCTGTTGCTGAGATGGAGACCTTGTCTGTCTGTCCCAGGTGGAGGACTTGGACCGGCTGAACATCATCCATATCACTGGGACCAAGGGGAAGGTAAAGGATGGGGCCCAGGGGGAGGGTATCCACTTGGGGTGGGGGGCTCTGCCCAGACAAGAACTTTTCTTTCTAGGGCTCCACCTGTGCCTTCACTGAACGTATCCTCCGAAGCTATGGCCTGAAGACCGGATTCTTTAGGTACTGAGGTGCGGAGGGATATGGTGTCGCCTAGCTCTCTGGGGGGCTGTGGAACCAGCCAGCACCTCAGGGCCAGGGTCACCTCCAAGAACTGAGCTGCTTGTCTTTCTGCCCAGTGTTGATTCATTAAACAACCATTCAACTAGCATTCACCACATTGCCTCAAGATTTTGGCAGTCTTTAGTTTTCATAATGAAATTTTTTTTTTTTTTTAAAGACAACCTAATTTTTTTTTTTTTTTTTAATTGGGAAAGGGGAACAGGACTTTATTGGGGAACAGTGTGTACTTCCAGGCCTTTTTTTTTTTTTTTCCAAGTCAAGTGTTGTCCTTTCAATCTTAGTTGTGGAGGGCGCAGCTCAGCTCCAGGTCCAATTGCCATTGCTAGTTGCAGGGGGCACAGCCCACCATCCCTTGGGGTTGAGAGCCCACTGGCCCATGTGGGAATCGAACCGGCAGCCTTCGGAGTTAGGAGCACGGAGCTCTAACCGCCTGAGCCACCGGGCCAGCCCCCTCATAATGAAAATTTGACTGTACAAACTAAATACATATCTAGAATCGTCGCATGTCTTTTTTTTAAAATTCTATATACCCGTTTTAAATCACATGCAAATAGTTATCAATTAGGATGTCTTTTTGTAAGGAGCAGGAAACATGGCTTATAACGGATTAAATGATAAGGGCAGTTTGTGAGTCCATGCTGCATCCTGAACGGGCAGCAGAGGGGAGCCCTTCTACTCTGCCAGCCTCAGCTGCTGCTCTGTCCTCAAGGCAGCCCCACCTCTTGGTCACACTCAAGCATCTAAACTCATACCAGACGACGGCGGGGGCCCCTCTTCCCTGGGCTCTACATGTCTTCCCTTAGCCGGTCACCGGTAAAGCTTGGATTAAGCTGGTGGTTAATTGCTCAGGATTTGGTCCTTGGGGTTGGGACATTTAAGATTTTTGCCTCTTCATATGTAACCAGTTCCTTCAAGTGTCCTCTAAGCATCTGAAACCAGCTGACTGAGGTCATTTCAGGCTAATATTTTCCCTAAGTAGTTGTTCAAAATGAAGAAATTGAGAGAAGGACTCATAATATGAGAAGGCCTTTGAGGATTCAAATATAAGCCAACAACCTCTCTTCTAAAATAAGTTTTTGGGTAAAACCCCAGCCCTCGACTTGAGCCCTTGTGGCCTCATGGTCCAGTCGGGGATGCACAGACGGGCTGGGGCACAGGGAACTACTGAGGGACTTGGGAGAAGTGAGGCACAGAGGCCAGTGACATCAGCCCCACATGGGCCTGGGAGGCTGACGTGAGGAGCTAGGATTCTTGAGAGCAGGGGGAAGCCGCAGAAGGGTTTTCAGCAGGACAGTGACATGGTCAGATTTGTGTTAACAAAAGACAGGTCTGACTGGTGGGTGGGGAGAGACCTAGGGGGCTTGGGCAGGGAGTCCTGATGACCTCAGGTCTCCCGGCAGCTCTCCCCACCTGGTGCAGGTGCGTGAGCGGATCCGCATCAATGGGCAGCCCATCAGCCGCGAGCTCTTCACCAAGCACTTCTGGCGCCTCTACCAGCGGCTGGAGGAGACCAAGGTAGCCATGCAGGAGGGCTGGTGGGTGGGCCGGGTAGGGCACTGGAGTGGGTGGATGGACCCAGAAGGCACTGCACATCCCAGGATCCCATCTCCCCGGAGCAGAGGCTGCAGGGGCCCCAGGCTCTGATGTGTTCCTGTCCACAGGATAGCAAAAGCCGTGTCTCCATGCCCGCCTACTTCCGTTTCCTTACGCTCATGGCCTTCCACGTCTTCCTCCAAGAGAAGGTGCATGCCCACTCCCCAGAACCCTGTGTCTGAGGCCTTGGGGAGGGGAATCTTAGCAGGCTGGGGGCTCCCACGTGCCCCTGCCCCCTTGTCATGCCCTCTGGTTCTCCGCAGGTGGACCTGGCAGTGGTAGAAGTGGGTATTGGTGGGGCTTATGACTGCACTAACATCATCAGGTGAGGGCAGCTGCCTGGGGAGACAGGTGGTGGCCAGGAGCCCAGGTGGCCCAGGGCAGCGGCATCATGCCCCTTTTGTCTTCTGCAGGAAGCCTGTGGTATGTGGGGTCTCATCTCTTGGCGTTGACCACACTAGCCTTCTGGGGGACACGGTGGAGAAGATCGCATGGCAGAAAGGGGGCATCTTCAAGGTGACCAGGCAGCCCCAGGGAGGGGACGTACATGGACAGCCTGGTCCTGGCCCTTATGCTCAGGGAAGGAGAGCTGGGCAGTGTCCTTTGTATCCTGATTCAGGATAAGGGTTTGGGCATCAGTGGGGTATGGGTTCTTGTCTCAGCTCTTTGTGTGACTGGAGCAAGTTGAGCCTTCTCTCCGGCCTTAGTCTCCCCGTCGAGGGGTTCCCATAGGTCCTATAGGGGGAGGCTACATGGGACGGCCAGGCCCAGGGATGTGGGGGCCAGAGCTGGAGGTGGAGTTTCCTCAGCAGCCCCTGTCTCACACTCCCTGTCCTCCACAGCATGGTGTCCCTGCCTTCACTGTGCCCCAGCCTGACGGTCCCCTAGCAGTGCTGAAGGAGCGCGCTGAGCAGATCTCAGTGAGTCTGATTGGATGTACTGGGGAGGTGTTTTATCCTTTTGGGCCTCAGTTTGCTCATCTGTGCAGTGGGAGCCAGCTGCCCGCCCAGCTGGAGCACATCTTGGTTCTAGGAGCAGGGCTTGGTGGGTTCTGGTTGGTGGGGAAAGATGGAAGGGCCTTCTGGCCAAGGTGGCAACAGCAGCTCCCCTGACTCCTCTGTAGTGTCCCCTTTATCTATGCCCACAACTGGAAGCCCTGGAGGAAGGGGGGCCACCTCTGACCCTTGGCCTGGAAGGAGAGCACCAGCGGTCCAATGCTGCCTTGGCCTTGCAGCTGGCCCGCTGCTGGCTGCAGCAAAAGGACCACCGAGGTAGGTGGGCAGGGGATACGGGCAGCCTGCCTCTGAGGGCTCTGAGCACACCCTGTCCCACACGGTCCTCCCTGGCCCCCAGGAATCGGGGAGCTGACGGCATCCAGGCCGAGCCTCCTGCAGCAGCTGCCTCTGGCGCCTGTGTTCCAGCCTACATCCCACATGCGGCACGGTGAGTTGGACCTTGTCCAGCCAGATCCCTTCAGGTGATTCTTTCGGTTTCCTATTTGAGACGTAGGGACAATTTGAGATGGTGCCCAAGAGAAAGGACTCTGAAGTCAGTAAGTTTCCCTGACTTTGAGTTCATGAGCTCTCTGTGTTCCTCAGTTTCCCCTCTTGCCAAATGAGATGATTATAGGACCCACTGTGAGGTGACATCACCAAGGGGCTGAGCCTGGCGGTGTGGGAGAAAGTGCCTAGCCAGTGGTAGCTGCCATTCCCACCATCTCAGTCATCATCATAAGACCGAGGTTCTTGAGAATGGTGATGTTGTCAGGCTTCTCGCTTCCCTCTCAGCTTTCAGCACAGAGTAGATGCTCACGGCTGTTAAACCCCTTCAGCAAATGCTTCCAACGTGCCCACCGTGTGCCAGGCTCCACATCAAGGCCATGACACAGCCCAGAGCCTGGCAGATCTTAGATCACATTCTAGCCCCAGGACTTACTGCCTCTGTGACCTAGTTTCTCTAAGCTAAGGGCTCTCCACCTGTAACATGGGGCTGATCTGATAGTAGCGCCGTCAGGGCGGCCTGAGAGATTCCACCAGATGAGGCAGCCCAACAGCTGATGCCAGTGATTGGCTCCCAGTGATAGGCCCCTCAGCGGAACAGCTAGGTCCTCGGAGAGCGCGGGTGGGGGCCCTGTGGATGGCTTGTGTATGCGAGTTGAGGACTGCGGTGGGAGAGGATGTGGGAGAGCTGCCTTGCCCCTCTTCCCCAGGGCTTCGGGACACCGAGTGGCCGGGCCGTTCGCAGGTGCTGCGGCGCGGGCACCTCACCTGGTACCTGGACGGCGCGCATACCTCCAGCAGCATGCAGGCCTGCGTGCGCTGGTTCCGCCAGGCGCTGCACCGTGGCGAGAGGCGGGGCAGGTGAGCGCGGCCCAGGGTAGGGGGCGCGGCGGGACTCGGGACAGGGAAGGATGGAGCAGGTTCCCGCTGAGAAGGGCTGGGAGGCGCGGCGGTTTTCACCCCCTCCTCGCCCCTCCCACAGCGCGCCAGAGGTGCGTGTCTTGCTCTTCAACTCTACTGGGGACCGGGATCCCGCCGCCCTGCTGAAGCTGCTGCAGGTGAGGGACGGGTTGGTGGGTGGGCAACGGGCCCTGATTCTGGCTGTGTGACACCCCACCCCTTCAAGCAGTACCTTCACCCCTGAGCCCCCATTTCCTCAATCGTAGAATGAAGCTAATTCCCCCTCCCCTGAATTGTACTGAGGATTAAGTGTAAAAGCCTCAGGGCACATGGGATAGTCTAGTCCTCATCACTGGTCAGTGCTCTCATTCTTGTCGGTGGTCAGACTCAGACCAGGGTTAAAGGGAAGAGCAGGAAGGTACAGGCTCCCGACTCACTGGTCATGTCCCTTCAACCACTAGCATATGACCCGGGACAAGAGAGGGCATTTCCCTGAGCGGCATTTTGCTATTAGGGACACCTGCTTCTCAAGTTTGGTTTAAGGAGTCCCTGGGCGAAAGCATGGAGGGGCCCGTCTCTGCTCAGGAAACCGAGGCAGCCCTAGGCTGTCACGGCTGAAACGGTTCCTGGGGTCATTTCGCATTTCACAGACCAGGAGGCTGAGGCTGTTCTTCATATCCAGAACCTTCCGCGTTGGTGCGGAAAGCCTTTCCCAGCCTGAATTTGGAGCCTGCTCAGTAGCTGGGTGACCTTAAGCTGTACCTCCCCCCCAAGCCTCTGTTTCCCCGTCTGTACAGTGGGCCATGCTGCCCAGGCCACAGGCCAGGCAGGGTATACTGAGGTAGATGAGGGGCCACTGAAGTGCTGGGGCGGGGTTTATGCAGCATCAGTGCAGTTCACCTGGGGTGGGGGGTGCATCTCCAGAGATGGGGACGTGTATGTGGGTTCTGGGGTGCTGTGTGGAAGTCAGGGTGGGGGTGGGGCATCCTTTCAGCCTCTTGACACCAAGTACCCCTTGGCCTTCTAGCCCTGCCAGTTTGACTATGCTGTTTTCTGCCCTAACCTGACAGAGGTGTCATCCACAGGCAATGAAGGTGAGAGGTGACAAGCATGGTCCCTGGAGGTGGGCAGGGCGTGGAGGGCTGCTGTTTGTGACAGTGGGGGCTTCTGAGCTGGAGGTCTGAAGTAGGAGCTACATTTGTTTTATTAGATAAATATCCTTTGGTACATTTTGAACTTTGCATGTGATTGCAATACTAAAAAGGAATTACTGGGGAAAACGTTTTTCAAAATGCAGGTTACAACCTACTTAAGGTTCTTGAAATCAATTTAGTGGGTCTCAACCAGCATTTCTTATTTTAAATGAAATAGAAAATATCTATGTGCCTTGGACAAAGTAAGGGTAGGTACATTTATGTACACTTATGTGAATACTGGGTTGCCATTGTAAAATGTATTTTTTACTGTGGGTCACATTAAAAACTTTTGAAATAGTATTGTAAAAAATACAGCTCCTTAGGCTCCACATCAGACTGTCGGGGGAGTTCAGAATCTGCATTTCTAGAAATGCTTTGAAGCTAAGCTGCCTGGCCCTGCTTCTCACCTGCTTTGTCCTAGTGGGCAAGTCACCGAACCTTTCTGAGCCTCAGTTTCCTCATAGTGTCCACTGTGAGGACTGGTGATGCATGGAAAGGACCAGGCATTAAGCAGGTGCTCCCAGTGGGCCGGCCCTTCCCCCGCCTCTGGTCCTGTCCCCCTCGCTGATGCGCCTTTCCCTGTGTCCTGCAGACCAGCAGAATTTCACAGTGACACTGGACCAGGTGCTGCTCCGCTGCCTGGAACACCAGCAGCACTGGAGGCACCTGGATGAGGAGCAGGCCAGCCCGGACCTCTGGAGTGCCCCCAGCCCAGAGCCTGGTGGGCCTGCCTCCCTGCGGCTGGCACCCTGCCCGCCCCATACCCACAGCTCCGGCTCCCTTGTCTTCAGCTGCATTTCCCATGCCTTGCAGTGGATCACCCAAGGCCGGGACCCTGTCTTTCAGCCACCCAGTCCCCCACGGGGCCTCCTCGCCCACCCTGTGGCAGGCAGCGGGGCCAGTGTACTTCGTGAGGCAGCTGCCATCCATGTGCTGGTCACAGGAAGCCTGCACCTGGTGGGCGGTGTCCTGAAACTGCTGGAGCCCTCCCTGTCCCAGTAGCCAAGGCAGTGGGGTTGGAGGTGAGGCCTCCCACACCTGCCCTGCGTCTTTTCACGAACTCCTGTATTAGGTGCCTTTCGTTGTCTGCTTTGCTGATTCTGTCTAGACTGGCCCAGGGGCCTGGGCTCAGGGCAGTGACATAGAGGGCTGGTGGGTGGGAGGCTGAGATCAGACATCCTCTGTCTCTGAGCCAGCGGTGCCCTTGGCCTCTCCTTCCTGCTGAGACAACCAGGGGCCTTCCTAGTTCTCCTGCTGTGGTAGTCGGCCTGACAATCCAGTCCATCTCCCTCCCATCTCCCTCCCCGCCCCTGCTTCCTGCCTCAGGCCCAGCTTATTGTGTGAGCTGCCCAGCCAGGCCTGGGATCCTGCCAGGTGCAGGTCAACAGATTTCCTCCTCTCAGTGCCTTCTGGGAAAGGAGAGGGTCCCTGCCTGGGGCCTCCTGGGGACAGAGGGGGGCTGGATTGAATTAAAGCCTTTACCGTTTTTTTAAAAGAAAAAAGCAAAATGTTTGATTTAACTCTTGACCTCTAGTTCCCTCGGCAGACAATCGGGGGTGGGGGCTACACTGGTATAGTAACTGGATTGTGTGGGGCCTGAGCTGTGTGACCTGTGACAAGTCCTTCCTTCCCTCTGAGCCTCAAGTGGCCTGTCTGTGAATTGTGAAGAGTGGCCTGATGTCTGTTGACCATACGCCAGGCACTGCTTTGCAGACCTCCTCGAAGAGACCTTGTGAATGAGAAGTCGCATACCTGTTTTACAGATCAGGAAACTGTGGCTGGTTTTAAGAAGCCATGGGACCTGCCCACAGTCACACAGCCACACAGCCAATAAGTGGCAGGTCTAGGATTTGAACCCAGAGCTGTCCCCAACACCTCTGTTTTAGGGCCTCCTCCCCTTCTCCCAGCCCAGCCCAACACTGGTTTCATGGTCTGATTTATTGGTGGTGAGTATACAGGGGTGGGCCCAGGTCAGGCAGCCTGGCCACTCCCATCTGCTGCCTTCCTGCTGGGCTAGGAGGGAGGGGTCTCCATGTGACAGTTGCAGGAAGGAGCTAGGCAACCCCATCCCCAGGGTGGGTACCCCTAGGCTTTAGTACCCCCTCCCAAAGTTGTGCCAGTCCAGGTATGGATGCTGCTGGGATCAGATCCTGGCGGTTCTGGGCTGGCCACGGAGGAGGTGCTTTCGGCCGGGGTGGGCTGGGCAGAGTCTGTTTTGAGTTCTCACCTCCTGCCCAGCCCAGGTCACTGAGTGCAGGATCCGGGTGAAAATAACAGGGACTTGCTACAACAATGTGGACATACAGGGCAATGGTCTGTCTCTCCGTGGTCCTGGGCAGCCGTACCCCAGGCCCACTGAGTTTGAAGGTTCTGCAGGACGGGGTAAGGGGACCCCAAGGTGTTCCAAGCTGGTGCCCCCGCTGGCAGCAGGCCTCTGAGAGGGAGGCAGGAGGGGCGGACGCAGAAGGCACGGTCCATCCTTGGTCGAGCAGAAGGGTTGGGGTCCCGGGGTGAGTTCATGGCCAGTAGTTTCCAGCTGGTGGCTGCTTAGTCTCTCCTGCTGGGCAAGGGCTGGCTGGGTGGCCCCCAGGGCTCCTGGCTGGGTGCTACGCCATGCTGCTGGTGGAGCAGGGGGTGCTCTGGGTGCTCCCGATGCTGTGGTTGGTGCTACTGCTCTCTGAGGAGGCCGGGGCAGCCACTGCCACCACGGGCTCCCGCTTGCTGGGGGGACCTGGGGGCAGGGGCGGAGGTCAGGGCCCCGGCCAGGGTTCCCCACTCCCCCAGAGGCTTTGCCAGGCTCCCCCAGGTGGTGGTAGAGGGGTCCTGAGCACTCACGGTGGGGGCCTGGGATACTCACGCGTGTGCGAGTAGATGTACCAGAGTGCAGCGGTGAGCAGGGCCCCGATGAGGAAGGCGCCAAAAGTGATGCCCAGCACGGCGGGCAGGACAAGGGTTTTGCCTGTGCAGCCAAGGGAGGGATGGCTGTGGTCAGAACTGCTGCCTCCTCCCTGGTTCCCTACCCTGCTGTGCTGGCCAGGAGCACAGCTTTTGGTGGGAGTCCCAGCTCAGCCACTGCCCTGACCTCTCTGAATCTCAGTCTCCTCATCTAGCAAATGGGTTCATCACACCCATGTGTTGACTAAGCCATGGTTGCTATGACCGTTCACCCAGAGGGCCTAGCTAGGCTTCCTGGGCCATGCCTCTGCCTCACAAGGCTGATGGGGATACATTTTAGGGAAGATGCATGGTATAATCTGAGCAAAAAGTGAGTGGGGCCTGGGAGTCCAGAGCCTGCCCTGCCTCGCTGTGTGACCTTAGGTTAGTCCCTGCCTCTCTCTGAGCCTTATACCATGGTAGGGACCGGCCAGAGCACCTCTGAGGACTTTTCAGCTTTGCTCTTGGGTTTTCTCAAGCCTCATTCCTTCCACACGCCTGACTCCTGTGTGACTATGGGCCAGGAAGTCTCCCCTTGGACCTCTGAGTTCTATCCATGTAATGGGAATTAGCCCTGCTCTTCTGGTTGTGAGTTGTGAGTGGAGACTCAATTCTGGCCCAGGTAGGGCGGTAAAGAGGATTGTACCCGCATCTCTGTCCCCAGTGTCAGAATCTTCTGCCTGGTGGGGGCGTGGCCCTAGAGGGAACTAACAAAGAGGCTGGAAGTTTCTGGGCTGAAGGCATCCTCTACACTGGGGGCCTTAAGAAAGGTGAGGCCAGCACCACCCCATCCAGACCTGATTCTGATCCTCCAGGGAGGGCAACCAGCGGCCATGGGGATCAAGAAGAGCCAAAGGCCTGGAACGCTGTCCCCCAGGGCCGTCCCGTGCAAAGGCTCTCCATCTAGTAGACACAGCTCTGGAACCTACTCTAGGCTGCTGGGAAGCCCTTGTCCTGCCCTCCTCCCAGGGCTGCTCTCTCTGGGGTCCTCCCTGCTGTGTGTCTAGGCCCCATCTCTCTGGGCCATCGTGGTGCCCCACTCTGACCTCCGCCACTGGAACCCCAGAGAAACCCAGAGAGAGCTTACCAGGCATGCCAGGGCTGACGATGTTCAGGCGCATGGAGGCAGTCCTGTGGGCTTCCTGGGGGAGGAAGAGAGAATGGTGAGTGGCACAGCCTTCAGGAGGAAGCTCCCAGGTTTACTCCCTGGCAGGGCCTTGGCTTTGAATCCCATCTGACCACTTTCTAGCTGGGAGCCTTTGAATGAGTCCTGGGAGATCTGAGCTATGGTGGGGTGTTGGGTGGACAATCCTTGGCTGCTCCTGGAATGTCCTGTGGGTTCCTGGGAGGCCCCCAGCTCCCACGAGGAGCGCTCTGCACTGCACCCATTACCCTTGTGAACACCTTGGAAAAGTGAGCCAGGTCAGCCCAGAGGCCCACTTGGGAGTGGCCCCAGAGGCTTCTCTAGGTTCATACAACCAGGGATTCTTCTGTGTGCAAGGGCCTAGGGATGAGCATGTGAGTGTGTTCAGAGTGGGTGGTGAAGCGTAGTGACTAGTAAATGCAGAAATTGAGTCCTCTGTCATCCCGCTTCCCGGAGGTCCCGTGTTGACTGAGATCACACAGGTCGGCCCAAAGTGGCTCTGCCCCTCACCAGCCGCTCTCACATCCCGGGCTGTCAAGTCCCTTCCTGGAGACCCCTGACCCAAGACCCACCCTTGATACCAGGCCTGTCCCAGGCCCCACTCACCAGGGAATTCCTGGAGCGCAGAGATACGGTGCAGATGAGGGTGCCAGCCTTGGGCGTGGGCACCATGTAACCACGGAGAAGGAAGCTGAAGCGCGCGTCACCATGAAGGCTTGGGGACAGCAGGCTCACACAGCTGCCCTTGGCTGCCTGGCTCTGGATGAGTTCCACGGTCTCTGCTTCAGGCCCCAAATCCAGATGGCAGCTGTCCAGCTGGAGCATGAGCTCAGGGATCGATGGGGACATGCTCACCTGCATGGATTAGGAAGGGGGACGAGGCATGGACAGTTACTCTTAACCCTCCGCCCTGCATGCTCTCACGCAATAAGCTAGATTCATTCTAGAGTTCCTGCCCCGGAGCCCTGATGGTGGGACAGTAGTGGCCCGCCTGGAGGAGGAGGTTACATTCCACTCAGTGTCCCTAAGCTCTGCCGTTTCTATCTCTTCCCTCTATCATGCATCATACTGACTCCCTCCTTCCTCTGGGAAGTTCAATTCTCATCTTCTCTGTACTGATGGTGGGAAGAAAGGCTCTGAGAAACCCCGAGAGTTGGCAGGCCCGAGAGGTCAAGTCCAGTACCTGCACGAAGCCCTGCTGCCCCAGCTCGATGGTGTTGGAGGCCTGGAGGAACTGCGGGGTGAGGTAGAGTCCCAGATGTAAGGAGAAGCTTTCCATTCTGATGCACTGCACCTTTTTCTGTAGGAGTTGGGAGGGAGACTGGGTCAGTCTGGGAGGCGCCCGGCCAGGAAGGTGAGGGGTGGGGGGGACGAGCAGGAGTCATGGTCCAGAGGTGTTGCCTGACCCTCATTCTCATCTTAAAAAAAAAAAAGTAAGTGCTTTCCATGTGTCGTCTCGGTGACTGCTCATAAACACCCGCATGGGGGATCCTTTCTTATGCCACCACTTACAGACCTGAGCTTGGGGCCCAGAAAGCTTAAGTGATTTGCCCAAGGCCACACAGCCAATATGTGCTAGAACTCTCTGACTTGAGAGGCTGAGAACATAACTAAACAGTACTGCTGCCATTATACAGACAAATGGCATGCCAGGGTCAGGGCTTGAGTTTCCTGAGGACTGCCCCCTCCCAGGCCAGGAAGGGGCCCCCGGACCCCGGACCAGGTGGATTAGCATGGTGACCATCATCTCACCCGCTGTGGTGATGAGCTCGACAGGAGGTTGACAACTACCTGCAGGAACAGAGCCAAGGAGCTGGTTAGAGCCAGAAAGGACCCCAGAGGATATCCCACCCAATGCCCGCATTCTATAGGTGGGGAGACTGAGCCAACCATGGCTAACGTGAACTTGTCTTCCTACTGAGCCCCACACCCCACTTTCCCAAACGTCCCTCAGCCTGAAGATCAAGGAGGCACCTGGAGGGGACACCAATGAGGCTGGCTCTGACACCTTTCCCACCCCAGCTCTTACCTCGTTATTGACCACATTTTCTGTCACTTCCATGCCACAGTTGGAGTAGGCGCTGCGTAAGACAAATTGGTCACCTCTGTCCTCAGCCTGGCAGCTGGGGTCCCAGAAGGTCAGGCTCATGATGCTGCACCTCAAAGTCTAAGCCAGGGTTGGGGAGCGGGGGGCACCGTCAGGAGGCACCAGGCTCCCGGGGGCCTGTCCATTACACCCCAGCACCAAGGACTGATCATAACCCAGGGGTCCCACATCACAGCCATTCCTCTGCTCCCCTCCATTTTTATTAGATTTTGTCATCCTACACCATTTAAGACTTAATACTTTTCCTGAACTTGACTCGCTTTTATACTTAGCCTTGTCCTAAGCAATAAGATCTGGAACATCATAAGTTTGATTTGCTTATTGTTTTTTTTAAACATATATTAAAATAAATGTAGAACTATTAAAATTTTTTAATTCATTCAAATTCTACATATAATCATCACTCACAGCCCCAAGGGCATGCAGACCCCACCAGCATAATCCAATGTCAAAGTCATAGGATCTTAGACCTAGGGTCAGCAAACTTCCTATAAAGGACCAAATAGTAAATATGTTAATTAGGCTTCGCAGACCATAGAGGTTTCTGTTGTGAGTACCCAACTTTTCCTTCATAGCCTGAAAGCAACCATAGACAACAATATGTAAATAAGGTTGCTGCAAGAGTAATTGTGTTTTTTGCAATGATTTTTAACCTTCTAAACCATAATGATTTTTGCACCAACCTAGATGGGTGTGACTGTGCCAATAAAACTTGATTTACAGAAACAGACAGTGGGCCCTCATTTGTCAGCTCCTGTTTTAAAATGATCAAATCTTAGAATCTTTCACACTTTTAGTATCAAAGAATCTCAGCGTCTTAGAGGTGAGTGGGCTGTCAGAGGTCCTACTGGAGGCTAGCTCACTCACGTCCACTCCTCCAGAATGCGGTCCCTGATAGCTGCCGTCCCGAGCTGCCCAGCACCACTTTAGGGGACTTCAGTCCACCAAATAAAAATGGCTCCTCAGTGGGTGCAGCCGCAGTGACAGTGAGCCTGGAATTCACACCCTGCACACTGACCACATTTCATAAGTTGATGAGAGGCAGCGTGCCCCGTGTTTGGGGGTGAATCTGTTCAGACCCTTTTCTTTGTGTTTTCTTCTATACAGACATATATACTCAGAGAAAATATGTGGATTTTTTCGTATTTTTAACAAATGGCATAGGACTGTCATTCATGCTGTCGCTTAGTTTTCTCACTGAATAATAAATCATATACGCGTACGTCTTTCTATGTCATATTTATAGATCACATTCTTTTTCGTGCAGTGTAATATTCCAAAGACTGATGGGTAACAATGTACGCATCCAGGCCCCTCGGGACTGGACAGCAGTAATGCCAGCCACTGCTGGTCACTGCATCACCTCCTCTACCTCCCAGATACCTGCTGGACCAGGCACAGGCAGGGGAGGAGGGGGAGAAGGGCAGCCGACAGGTAGAGCTCCATATGGGCCCCTACACCTCACACCCCAAGAAACTTCTACACGGACTTAACCCCAGTTAAATGTCATTCTAAAACTCCCTAAGAACATGAATGACTTGTCAAGGCTCTGGCAGCAAGATTTCCTGCCTCAGAAAGTCCAGAAGAAATCACACAGGAGAAGATGGGTAGCTAGGATGGCCCAATGTTTTCAAATGTCCAAAAGGTTAAAAACCACTGTAGTCAAAACTTAAAGAACTATAACAAACTGGGAGAAATGATTTTGATAAGAATGAAGGACAGAGGGCCAAAATTTTTTCTTTATGTAAAAATCGTATTAAAATCATCAAGAAAAATACCAAGCCACAGAGATAAAGAGCCTTTGGTTATTATCAGTCACGTGAAGCCATGCCTGCACTCACTACTAATCAAAGAATGCCACATTCTACCTCCCACACTGGCAAAGTTTTTTAAACAAAAATAATAGTCGAGAGAGAGTCACAGTGCTCTCATAAATCCAGCAGTGAAAATTGGAATCGTCTTTTGGAAAATGAGTCATCAACATGTATCAAAACTTCCAGAATGTTTACTCATTTTGACCCAGCAATCTCACTAATGTGGAAATCTATCCTAAGAAAATAATCCTATGTAAAAAAAGCTTCATGTACAATGACATTTTCTGCATATTTATAATATTACAGAACTGGAAACAAGCTAAATGTCTAACAAAGGAGGAGGAGTTCATAGTGGTGTGTCAGTATGATGGACTAATATGTGCTCATTAAATGTGATACTAAATACATATGTCAAAGTTCTAAAAATACGTTAAGTGAATATAGCAAGAGACAAACAAGTGCCTCTGACATGATTCCACCATATAAGAAATACACAGAAATACACAGTGTTTGTGTCTAGACAAAAACACACCAAAATGTTGGTAGGCATTGCCTTTGGGTGGGGAGATTATTTTCTTCTTTTCTAATTTTTTAAAGAGCCTGTGTTATTTTTACAATAAATAACCTTGTTCTTGAATCAGGCAGAAATCATATTGTGTAGGTATTCTAAATGACCAACCTGCTCAGCCTGCATTTAGGATTAATAATGACGACCACCTAGTATCTACTCATTGAGCACTTACTGTGCACAATATCTAGCTCAGCGTGTCAGATCTCATTTAATTCTCACCACATGGTAGGTACCATTTTCAACTCCATTTTACAAGTGGGAAAACTGAAGCTTGCAGAGGGACGTGATCTGTCCCCCTGCCTGCGTTAGGACCCCAAGCTTCTTGGGTTAGAGGAGGGACCAGCTCCCCATGTCAGCCAGGCCAGAGAGACGGGTTCCCTTACCGAGATGAGATCTTTCTTGAGTACCAGAGTCATGATGTCATCAGAGCACTTCGGCTGGATCAAGGACATGAGCAGCTCCTGATCGCAGGTCTCCTTGGGAGGGGTGGTCTGGACAGGTGGGGGTGAGGTCTGCAGCCCACTGCCTGCAGGGTAGCAGAGGTGGGCCAGATGGTCAGTCACTGAGAGCTCACCGTGCACTAGGCACTAAGCACTTCTACAGCTAGCTACTCTCACTGTCCTGTTGCAGATGAGGAAAATGGGGCTCCCACAGGCTGATGCAACTTGCCCATCTCACACAGCTGTGTGGTGGTGTTCACCACACTGTGGCAACTGATCCAAAGAGAGGGCAAAGGAAGGCAAGAGGGCAAGGATAGGGAGCCATGTGCTCACCACAGCTGCTGGCACGCAGAGAGACCTCATTGGCCACAGGCAGCTCCACGAAGGACGCTACCACGCTGGCGTTGAGCCTCCGGGCCTCCGCCAGCAGGCCTTGTGGTGTATCTGGAAGCTCGACGCCACGGATGTTGTTCGCTGGAAAGATCTTGAAAGAGTATTCACCAGTGGTCTAAGGAGGGGGAGAGAGGTAGAGCAAGGAGCGATAGACACCATCAGGGGTCACACAACCTGGCAGGGGTGCTGCAGGGCTGGGGTGCTGGGGCAGGGCTTTGGAGAGCATTGGTGAGGCCTGCATGGGACTTTCTGGATCGCGGAGCAAGACTCACCAAGATCTGCATGTTGTGGTTGGCGTCGATGAGCCAGGACACGTAGGGTGGACCCTGCAGGATGAGCACGGCGCCGGGATCCCCCAAGGCGCATCTCAGCTCCACCTTCACAGTCACCGTCCGGGGCCTGCAGGTAAACAGACCCCAGCGTCAGCTCAGGCGGGAATGCGGGGTTGGGCGGGGCCTGACGGAGACTGGCCCAGCCCGGACAAGGCCTGGGGTCCGAGAGCAGCTGCTGCCCTATTACTTACTGGGATGTGGGCCGGAGGGATGGGCGTAGAAATGAGCAGGGCTTGAGCTCATAGAGGAAGGGAGACTAGACTATTACTAGCTGGCCGGGGGCGGGGCTGAGGCTTGGACGGGGCGGGGCTTAGTGGAGGAGGGTGCCGACGGGGCGGGGCCTGGCCCAGGGGCGTACCCCCTTACCTGGGCTCCGGGCCCGGCAGGACCCTGAGGATGTGCACCTCCTTGTGGCCGGCCACACCTTCCAAGCGGCAGCCCTGGACCAAGGCCTTGGTGCGTGGCGTCCATTCGAGAGTGTGGCCCATGTCCATGAGGGGTTCGGGACTGCAGGAGGATGGTGACCTGGGGGCTGCGGAAACAAGCGCACCTCAGTCCCCTCCTTGAGCAGCCTGGCACCTAACACAGAGGCCCACACTTACCCACAGTAAAGGTGGGGCAGGCAGGATGGAGCAGCAAAGAAGTGGGGGGCAGGGGAGGCCCTGGGCTCCAATCTCCCCTCCACCACTTACTACTGCCAGTGGTTCAGGGCAAGTCCACCTCCCCCCACCCCACCCCACACACTGCCTCTGTTTCCTTATCTGTCAACACAGGGTTTATATAAGATGCGAACCATGGCACATGTTAGGGACAAAAGCCTCTAGCACCTCACTCCCATGTGTATCTAATAACCTGACATTACATAATTTATTTATCAGTATACATGTTTATTGTCATCTCCCCACCACAGGGTCAGCTGCAAGAGGGCAGGGTCTGGGTCTGTGCCCACAGAGTCCCCAAATGTCTAGCATAGGGCTTGGCACATAGTACGTGCACAATAAAAAATACGAAAGTACTGTTTTTGTAGGTCAAAAAAACTGACAAGTAGCAATTTTACTTGGTTCAATCTAATACTTGGTGAACGAGTAATTACTGCTCCAATAAAGCACTGACTTGCTATGTGTGACTTGGGCAAATTACGTCCCCTCTTGGAGCCTTAGTGTCCACATCTGATGAATGGGCCAGAGGAATTCAGATTCCTCCAGTCCTGAGCCCAGAGAGGCTGCCGGGGAAGCTGACCTTGGTCCAGATGCAGAAAGATATTTTGGGGGTCATTCAGCTCGGCGGTAGAGGTAATGGCGCCCCTTGTACGTGCCCAGTTGAGGACCTGGATCTTGGTAGTGAAGACCGGCAGTTGTGTGACATTGACTCCTGAGATCTTTTGAAAGGTGACCAGGCTGGGGTCCTGCGGAGACACGAGGAGGCTGAGGGCGCTGTTCCTGGGTCTGAGTCCCCTGTCCCATACAGGAGGTCAGGAGGTAATTTGGGGAGGCAGCTGTTTGGCTGAGCAGAGGCAGCCAGGGCTGGGCGTGCTGAGGCCGGCAGACCTGAAGTCAGCCCCGAGCCCCCTAACGAGGGTCTGCCCGTCTCCCTTCCACACCTGGAGGTCTGGGTGGATACACATCCATGTTCATCACCTGTCCAAAATCGCCCCCACCCCTCATACTCATACTCATTCAACCCACACTCGTGACAGCAGGTGGCTACTATCTGTTTCCCCCAGACTTTATGGGTCTATGAGAGAAAACGTCTGCCTTGCCCATCCCTGCATGATGCTCGACACATAGTAGGACTGAGGAACATTTGTCTGACTTTGTGCCAGGATGACACCTGGCACACAGCAGGTGCTCCCTGCACATGGGAAGGGAGGAAAGAAGAAATGGCTGAATAAATGAATTAATAAAAGACAAATAGAAATGGTTCCTTCCCTAGGGGAAATTACCATCTAGAAACTAGCCATGCATCGTCATTTGAAACAACAGAAGACAAAGAATATTATTTAATAAGAAACAAAGGAGCAGGACAGGTCCCCTGGGTGAACAGGGATGGGAATTTCTGTGGCACCAGTGCCTCACTGCCCCTATTGCCCATACCCCAGGAGAGACCCTGGTCGGCTGGGGGAAAGGAAACAAGGAAGCCTTCCTGGTAGAGGTGCTCTGTTGAAGCCAAAGGATTCAGAGGAATTTGTTGGAGCCTTGGATTCAGTTCCCTTGCATTCCCTCTCCAAAACTGGGGGCATTGAGCTGAAGCAGCATAAGGGTTTCAGGCTAGATACCCAAGGGGACTGCCTGACAGTGGCGATAGGAAAGACATCACAGAATGGCCCACCTTGAATGGGGCAGGACTTTAACAAGGCAGCAAAATGAGGAGCACCTGGGTGAGGAATCTAGCCCCCATGATGGAAGGGTTGGGGCAGTGGGGGATGGGAGGAACTTTATCCAGTCTAACCCTCAGGGTCATGGTCTGTAAAATGGGAATGTAACAGGGATTAAAAGGCAAGGCATTTGTCTGGGTCTGGCCCAGAGTCTCGCGCCCCCAGATGGACTATGGCCCCTCCGGTGGCATTCCTGCTCCAGAAGCGCAGGCCAAGGCCTAGCATGTCTCGGATGGTGCCCCCCACCCTGAGTATTCTTAGCCCAAGGGGGAAGGCCAAAGAAGGCATGGCTGCTGTGACCTTCCAGCCCTGGCGGGCATGTTTCACATTCCCTGCCTCACCCAGGACCCCACTGGGCTCAGCTCTCCTGCCTAAGTCACCTCCGGAGGGCCTGGGATGAGAAAGGAGGAGGAAGAGCCTTGACAAGACCTGGTCCCTCACAGCGCCTCGATATTTCCCCCACTGGGAACAGAGGGATGTACTGCTTGAGCTCGTCCAGCTCTGCCTTCCTGGTTGGCTTCAGGAGCTCCCTCACTCTGGGGGCTTTCGTGCTGGCCATCTCCGTCTGTGGTGTCCCTGTCACCAGTCTGGATTCTTTACCCCAATAACCCCCGAATTTATCTCTATCTCTGGGCCTGTCTCCCAGGCAGCCCTGGATCCCATCTGTCTTGGGGTCTCCAGCTCCTCTCCCCCAACTGTCCCTGGTCTCTCAGTGTCTGTCTGTCTCTCCCACAACAGGCCCACCCTCTTTCTGTTTCCATTTTTCTTTCTGTGTCTCTCTCCCCCTTGTTATCTTTGCTGTCGTCTGTCCCCCCCACCCCACGTTCTCTGGCTGTGAACAACAGCTGCTCCCAACTGGGGGTCACCTCCCAGGGCCTCCATGTAGAGGAGCCAGTGTTGACAGCCACCCCACTTCCTCCAGGCCTGAGTGCCCTCACTGTGGGTCCCTGCCAGTGACCTACTCTCTTAAAACTTGAATTATTAAAAAATAATTTTTCTCCAACATAGGCCATATTAATTAGAGCAAATCTTACAAAATAATTGTGTCTCCTAATCCCACTTCACAGCCATAACTACTATTAACATATTATTAGGTTTCCTCCTGACCCTTTTCCTCTGTTCTTAATATTTTCAAATATACGTAACTTTTTCGAAGACAGTGACAAGATTATTTTATGGGATGTCATCGGGTCCAGTTCTCCCACGGGACAGATGGGAAAACCGAGGCCATGTGAGAGCATGGAGTTGGCCATCCACCTGAATCACACCTCCAGGTTTGGACTCTACCCCAGGCCCTGCTGCCTTTGGGGTTCTTTCTGTCAGGGCCCCCAGGATTCACGAGGCAGGGCCTTCCCATGGTCAGTGCCTCAGCCTGGGCTTGGAGGTAACACACTCACGTAGGCCAGGTGGAGCGGGAATCCTGGGTTTTGCAGCTGTAGGAAGATAAACTTCTCTGTGCTTATGACCACAAGCACCTCTCGGGGCCGGGTGCCATTTTGCTTGGGCATTTGGACAGTCAGCTCCAGCTTCGACATGTCCTGTGGGGGGTCAGAGAAAGACACACACACACAGACCAGTCAGACTTGCACAGACTGTGCCACCCACATCAATACCGACAGCCCACGTACTGTCTGACGGCTTTCACACCACTCTTCCTGCCTGGCCTGTCCACCCCTGCTTCCCAGGGCCCAGCTCAGGCCTGGCCCTCAGGAGGTGCTCAGAAAATATTTATTGAATGAATGAAAGAGATTAGTCTCAGCAAATCCAAAGAGATAAAGAAAAACACGTGATGAGCCTGAACTGTATCTAACAGTCGATCAAGCTTTGTTATTTCTATTGAGCACTTGCTGTGTACCAGGCCTGCAAGCTTCTGTGTGACTCAGTATCCGGTGCACTTTCTCTGTCCATCTGAAGCAGGATCAAGGCTTCAACCCCTCCCCCAGTTTACAGTATTCCTGTTTCCTTACTATTTTTTTGTTTTAATTGGGGAACAGTGTGTTTTTCCAGGGCCCATCAGCTCCAAATTGTTGTCCTTCAATCTAGTTGTGGAGAGCGCAGCTCAGCTCCAAGTCCAGTCGCCGTTTTCAACCTTAGTTGCAGGGGGGGCGCAGCCCACCATCCCACGTGGGAATCGAACAGGCAACTTTGTTGAGAGCTCGCGCTCTAACCAACTGAGTCATCCAGCCACCCCTCCGGAAGTTCAGCAGCAGCTTGTTGTCTTCAATCTAGTTGTGGAGGGCGCAGCTCATGGGCCCATGTGGGAATCGAACCAGCAACCTTGCTGTTCAGAGCTCACACTCTAATTGACTGAGCCATCCGGCCGCCCTGCCTTACCATTTTAAAGTACTAAAATGCCCTTATTTTTGTTGATATAATCCATTATTTTGATATTTTATAAGAATGTGAAGTTGAGATCATTTATGTATTGAGCGGTACCAACTGCATTAAAAATTTTAATTGCTCACAGTGTACACATTTAGAATGCTCCCAGAACAACAACAATACTTAACACTTATGTAGTGCTTACTGTGTGCCAGGATTCTTCAAAGTGCTTTACATATTGACTCATTTAATCCTCACAAAAACCCTAAGAGGTAGGCACCATTACTAGTCTCACTGACAGATGAGGAAACAAGGCACAGAGAGGTGAAGTCATTTGCCCATGATCACCCAGCAAGTAAATATGGAGCTAGGATGTGGACCTGGGCAGGCCTCTTCTCCCAGACACTCTACAGCCCAGCCATATTTTTCTATACCTCCTTATTCCCAAGAAGAAAAAGAATCCAGCGATTCACAAAGGCAAATCTTCTACTGAAAGAATATCTGCTCTGCTCGAAGACTTTCTGAACCAGTGGGGTGTGAGCTACTACTAAACCTGAAACAGGTTTAGGCCTCAGAAGCTCTGCCAGGAATTCACAAGGACAAAGAATGGAAACCTTTTACTGAAACACAAACTCCAGCTGCTCTCAAAAGCTGGCAATCTTGACAAAGAGAAAACCTGGTCCCCCCAAATTTCCTTCAACTTATCAAAAATGAGAGAGATTTCAAGATGAAGAGATCAGTGGAAAGTTTTTAGATTTAACTTCTAATTCTCTCTTGGCCATTTCCCCAACTGATGTCACAGAGCCAGAGAGAATGTTTCAGCTGCTGGAAAAATCTGCCCAGAAATATTTCCGTTACTTCGTAATGACACCATAATCACTCTTTGTTTGTGAGTTTGTTCTTTAAAACAAAAAGAGGAAATAATATTCCATTTTCAATGTTTCACAACTTTTTTTCAGTTTAGTGAACTAGTTAAGTTGCTTATTTTTGAATAATTATTTTTATGCTAATTTGTAGTAGAATGATAAGACATGTTTGAAATTTACGTTTGTATAAGTTTACATTTTTTTGTTCATTAATGTTGTCTGATGGGTTTATAACTTTTGGGTTTTGAAACCTGTTTCATCAATTTTTAAAAATATTATGCGTTCTAAAGACTTTAAAAATTAAATACTGGATTTAATATCATATTTTGGTAAAATATGACATCTACATCTAAATATCAGAACGGACATTTTGTTCTAGGATTGTGATCACCACTTGAAATTAACAGGGGAGAAGGGAGACCCCCTTAGTGATATCAGGGAAAGCCCGGGCACAGGCGACCTACCAGAACCTTTGACAATGGACACACTCCAGCGTCTTTACCTTGAATGCGTACGTACTGTTAGCTTGAATAATATGACTGCACAACTCTGTGTATATACTAAAAAGTATATATACACTCAACTGTACACTTTAAATGGGCAGATGTTGTCTCGATAAGACTGTGAAATACACAACCATTAAATGTCAGTAATTTCACATGATTCGACTAAAGCCGTGCCTGGCCCTGTGCTGAGTGGGTTTCACGTGCTCTCACCGAAACAGGGCCAGGTGTTCTCCCATTTTACAGATGCAGCAAGTCAGACTCAGGGAGGAAAGCTGCCAAGGGAACTGCTGGGGAGTGGGGAAGTCAGGGGCCCAGGGCACGTTAGCCTGGTGCCAGAGTGGCGCCCAGAGCCCCTGGACCTGTGGGCATCTTGTCTGCCCCATCTGTGTGTCCTCACCCAGGGGAGTAGACTTTGAGACCCCACACATGGTAAACAGATGGGTCCTGTGGTTTGGAGATACCACGGCCTGCAGTGGACGAGGAGGTCCATCCCTGCCCCTCAGTGGGCACCCACAAGCCGAGAGCGCTACAGGTGACAGAGCAGAGGGGAGCTCAGCCCCTGAGTTGGGAGGCAAAAGCCCTGCGAGCATCCATACCTGCTGGTGCCCTGCAACTGTCCCTGTTCCTCTGTGCCTCAGTTTCCCTAGCTATGAAACGGGGGTAGGGCAGAGTTGGGAACCAATACTAGGTAGGGCTCTGGATAAAGGAAGTGAAAAGACAAGTGGAGGTCAGGGTCGGGTCATGCAGAGGGTGAGGGGACTAGGAGACTAGAACTTTGGGACCTCTGTTAGGACACTCAGTTCCTGTCCCAGAGCTTTCACACCAAACCACCACTCAATTGTCACCAAGTCCCTCCCTGTAGAGTTGGGGGCTGGAGTGGGGGGAGGGCTGAGGCCCAAAGAGGGGCAGTCATGGGCCAGGGCCACACAGAAAGTGGGCAGTGTGGACACTCAGGAAGACTTGAAAACGGGGTTCTCTGGGGTCTCAGCTCCCGGGACTAGCTGAGGCCAGCTGGTTACCAGAAAACCTCGTCAGGGTTTCCACAGCAAACGTTTCCATCCCGTAGCCCTGACTCATCGACCGTTCACTCACTTCACTCACACGCACACTGATTTCCCTCTTCCCTCCCAGCCTGGAGCCCAAAGGTAAGGCAAGGGGCGTCCTTGCCTCCCACCTCCAAACTCCCAGTCTTCCCAATGGCACCTGGGAATTCTGAGAGCTTAGCCGAGGCAGGCAGCCACCTCCTCACCCCCAGCTCTGAAACCTGGGCCAGCTTGTGTCACCCTGGCCCCCTCCCTGAGAAGGTGGGCGGGAGACCTAGTTTCTATTTTTGTGCCAGTGTCCCACAGATGCCATTGTTGGCCCAGCGGTCAGTGGCGGGAAGGGGGATTTCGGTGAGGAGGTCCTGAGCACTAGTAGCCACTTATAGAAAGTCGCTTCCAGCAATTCTTCTAGGAGTGGAGCCTCAGGGCTGCTTGCAGCCCCCACCCTCCTAGGGCCAGACTGGAGCCGGCCAGAACGGAGCCAGCCGTCCCTCTGTCCACCCCAGCAGACTCAGATGGTACATCCAGGCAGGGTGGCTGGGGAAGGGATCAAAGCCAGACTGACCTGAATTCAAATGTGGGCTCAGTCATTAGCCTGTGACCCTGGGTGGTCACTTCCTCTCTCTGGGCCTCAGTTTCCTGAACTAGAAAATGGGCTGAACAATATGCCCACTTCATAAACTTGTGAGGACTCAGTGAGATTCTGCCTGCAAAGTGGGTTCAGTGCCCGGCTACATACAGGGTAGCACTGCTTTCATGACCTCCGATCTCCTTGCCCATTCACCCAGAGACGCCATGGTTTGGTGGCTGGGGAGGCTGATGATACAGGTGGGCAGCACTTAGCTGGAACTGGGACACACCTCTTGTGGCATCCCCTCTCGGGCCTCAGTCTCCCCATCTGTGCAGGGAGGAGTTAGGCTCAGTGTGGCCCGTGGATTCCACCTGCCTGCTGGGGGTCCCAGCGTTTGGCATTGGAATCATGGTTTTCAGCCAGGTGGCCGCAGAGTGGGCTTCCGAAACCCCAAGAAGAGACATACTGCTTTCCCCAGCTGAGGGCCAGCCCAGGCCTTCCCCATCTCCCCATTTCGTTTGCCTATCCAAGAGGCCAGCACTGGGCCCAGCCTGGGCCTTCTGTGTTGTCAAAGCGGGAGAGGAAGAAGGCACACTGTGTCCTCCATGAACTTGGCAGAAAACAAGGCTAACACCCCCAAACAACCAGTGATGAACAACAAGTAACACTACTAACCCCTTGGGGATAGCCAACCAGTAAGTGTTTATACGCATGTATATATTTCCCCTTCCTTCCTTCCTTCCTTCTTTCCTTCCTTCCTTCCTTCCTTCCTTCCTTCCTTCCTTCCTTCCTTCCTTCCTTCCTTCTTTATTATCTACTCACCTGTCCATCCATCCATCCAATATTTATTGCCAGACGGACCCTGAACTGGACACTGGGGATACAGCAGTGAGAGAGCAAATGAAATCACTGCCATGCCCCTCCACCAAGCCTACCCCTAATATCTGCGAGGCCTGGAACAAGAGTACAAGTGGCAGCTCCTGGTCCCCAGCCCACCCCCTTCTCTTCACAAGCACTCATGTGAGAACTCAGCCTGGATTCCCAAGCTCTGCCGTGCCCACCCCCCACAAATAGTCACCTCGCTACCCTTTAGGTCTAGGGGAGATTACACCAGCCATGCAGTGCTCCCTCTAGAGAACAGGACAAGAAAGAGACCCATGCCACTGTGGGAGGAGGCGCTGCGCATTGGGGCAGGGAACTCTGGAGTCCTGGGTACCCACAGCATGGACCAGGGGGAAGGGTGTAGGTTCCAGGAGGGCACTGTGGGTGAGAGATGCAACTGAAAGAGGGGCCACTGATTGTGGGGCCCTGGGCAGGATCCCCCCTTGCCCAGGTCTGAGGGCACCACCGCCTTCCATAGCCCTTCACAGTCTCTCAGGACATTCTGGGGGAGTCCAGGGCCCGTGCCACTCTCCCTCTGCCTGAGCAGCCCTGCCTGCCCCTCTGGCCAGGAGTGAGTCAGTGCAAGAGCCCAGCAGGCTCCAATGGATGGGTGGGGGTATCGTCGGCTCCCTGAGTTTACCCAGAAGTGGGGTGAATCACCAGCTGCCCCAGCTCTGGCCCAGCTGACTGGGGTTTGTTAGAAGGACAGCAAGCAGATCGGTGCAATCGGCCTGACGGGAATCACTGAGACACCAGGCCGGTTTCCTGTCTCTGCGGGTCAGGATGTGACCCTCAGCCCCCTCCCGGAATCCAGGCTCCGGCTGGCCCTTTGGGGACCCAGTGAGATAGAGTTCTGGCCCAGCGGCCCCCTCTTCTGTCTGCAAATCTCCCCAACACACACCCCGAACCTCTCTTCTTGAGGCTCTTGGCTGCCACAGCTCATCTGCCGCCCACTCACAGGAAATCTGAGGATTCAGAGGCCACGCAGGGATGGATGGGAAAGCCGTGTCTCTGTGCCAGCACTTGAAGAAGGCAGACATATGTCGGGAGGGATTGGACTGATTACTGAGACAGCCGCCACCCACGCTACCGCTGCCAGCTCATGCAGTGCCCTCTGCCTGGAATGCCCTCGACCCCCTCTCCATCCGGCTAGACACTGGGAGCTGTTTCCCTAATGCCCCTTTCCCTCCACGATCAGGGCTGACGGCCCCCTGGACTTACTTCCCTCCTAGTGCTGATTCCATCATTCAATACTGGGCCTGCTGATGGCCATGTCTGCCTCTCCTGGCCTGGGAGTGGCCCAAGGACAGGGGCCGGGTCTGCTTTCTCTCTGCACCATCAGTGCCCAACACAAGCTGGACACAGGGCAGGCACCTGCCGATGACTGGTTGAGGGGTACTGTCGGGCCATGGACCCCATTCTTAGGGGCTGTCTAGGTAGGAAGGTGCCCCATTCTTAGGGGCTGTCTAGGTAGGAAGGTGCCTCCCAGGGAGACCACAGGTCCTTCAGTGTCACAGCAGTAGGGTCTGGTCAGAGCATGGGCTTGACCCTTAGGTCAGGGAGGCCAGGAACACTCGGGGGCGTGGAGTGGGGAGGGCTCCATCAGGCTGGACCTCAGCTGGCCCCTGTGAAAATACATTCACAGCCCCTGCATCAGCTACCTGGTAGCAATAATCTTTGGAAATCAAATTAGTTGGCTGATGTGAGGATGTTCTATATATACATTGTAGCATGCCTGGTGAAATAAGGGTATTTACCGGGGAGCCCGGAGCCCGAAGAGGAGCTGTTACAAAAACAACAAGCACAGCTCCCAGACGTGGAGCAGTCGCTCTGGGTAGGCCCGCACTCAGTATTTTTTCTGCACTATCCCATTGGATTCTCACAGTTCCCTGGGACGCAGGGACTATCATCTCTATGTTTCCCATGGGAAAACCAAGGCTTGAAGAGGTGGCCCAAAGTCATGCTGCCATGAGTGGGGAAGCCAAAGTTCAATGTGAAGGCTGTCTGCCTCCAGAGCCCATCTTCTTAACCCCTACATCCAGGTCACGTAGCAGTGCATTCATTCATTCATTCACTCACTCACACATTCAATAGTTACTTGGTATATGTCAGGCCCTGGCCCAGATTCTGACACTCTGTAATTCTTTGGTGAGTCCTGAGTGCAAGAAACGTGTGTCTATTGGAGAGTGGGGAGAAGGAGCCCCCTCAGCTTGCCAGGCACTGTACAAGGTGCTGGCCAGTGAAAGGTCCAGGACTGGAGCCCTAGTCTACAGAACCCCAGCTCTCTCCAGCACCCCTTCAAACAAACATGCTTGACAGTCCTGGAGCTGGCAGCCTGGCTCCTTGAATGCAAAGCCAGACGTTCCATGGACTGAGTTGTCTGGAAGAGGCAGAGTGACAGGGAGATTCTGTTGTCATGAGTTTTAGGATGATGGAGTTACAGTGGCACCCTGCTATGCCCCTGAAAATCCTCCAATGATTGTCACCGCCCACAGAATAAAGATCAAACTCCTTAATAAGATGACAGGGCCTTTTCCATCTCCCCAGCTCTCCCCCAAGGTAACCTGTAAGCTCCTGCCACAGCGAACCACAGGCTGACCCCAACTGCGGCCCACTTCCCTACCTGTGCGTTCACTTTATCTTCTGTTCCTTCCCTCAGTGAGCTCCTGGCCGTCCTCACTGTTGTTGCTTCCTCCAGGAAGCCCCACCTAATCCCACAGCAGCTGGGGTACCCCTGCCCTGTGCTGCCTAAGGAGGCACCAATCACTTAGACCCTGGCTGTCTGTCTACACATCAGCCTCCCACAGACCGGGGTACTGGGCAGGGGCCCTTTCTCTGACTGGCCCACAGTTGAGTGATTAGGGTGGGGGGATCCCAGTCACCCAGAAGAGGCGCAGAGACCCAAACATCAGAGCAAACAAAATGAACTTATAGAGGGCAATCTTATTTTCTAGATCATCACCAAAATTGAAAAAAATTACAATGGCTATGAAAACCATATAACGTGTGTTTGGCGCTATCTATGGTTTTGGGATTATCAAGGCCCACAGTCCTCATGGCAGGCAAGGCGGTGGGGAGCAGGCCCCCCGATATTGGTGGTCTGGGCACTGTCTTATCACTGCACAAACACAGGGCAACTTAACAGTTTCAGGGGCAAGTTGGCCACAAGTTTACCCTGAGCTGACACCACTAAATCGCTATCAGGACCCGAGTCCATAGCAGCCAGGTGTGGTCACCAGCCCAGGCGGGCCAGACGCTGCCTGAACCCTGAAATCCACTGGGGAGCCAGGTGACAGCCTGGCTTGGAGTCCCTGGCGATCTAGTGTGAATTCTGGCCTAGAGTGTGTTGCTTCACCTCTCTAGGCCGGCCTCAGTTTCCTCCTCTGAAAAGTGGGGGTAATAACAGATGCTGCTAGATGGCAGGCTTAACATATATTAATGTGTTTAACTCACTTTCTGGCACATAGTAGGCCTAGCACAGTACCTAGCACACAGTAAGCGCTCAGTAAATGTGTTTTTTTTAAAGAGGAATTTAAACTAAGTGGTGGACCTCGGGAGGGTTCTCGGGGGAAGAATAGTCTCCGAGGCTGGCATTGCTGGCTTCCAGTCTCTGAAGGGCTGCTTACCAGGTCACAGATGTTCAGTAGGGGACATTCCAGGGAGGGAGACTTGGACTCAACTGAGGGAAGCACTTTCTCAAAGTCAAAGCTGCCTAGTGGGGAGCTGTGTCTGCTGAGAAGTGACTGCTGAGCTCCCCATCATAGGACATACATGCACAACAGCTCACCTGGTCTGCTCCACCGCCCACCTGGCTCTACTTGGTTGCCAACCAAACCCAGCCCTTCCCACCTGGGACTTGTGGCGGCATCCAGAAGATGGTGGCCCCAAGGCTGGCCCCAGAAGTGCCAACCTTTATAGGGCTGTGAGTTGTCCATGTCACCCTCCTGGGAGGGGCCCTGGCGAGGCCTTAGCCCACTGCTCAGGGCCAGCCACAAGGAAGGCTCCCCTTAGCCCATTGGCCCTGGGCCTATCTCTGGGTCCCTCCCCGACGCTGCCATCAGGCACTCACCTTTGGGAACTTCAGGAACAAGATGTGGACTTCAGTGGTAGCATTGGGGACATGAGCCACGCAGCCCTCAGAAACCTGGGTTGTGATATATGTCACCTCAGGGTCCACAGGCTGTAAGTCACAATAGACTGTTTCTGCAAGACCTGTTGGGGAAACACAGCCGGAGTGAGGACCAAATAAGAGTAAGGTGGTGACAATTACTCCCACTTTATTGATGCCTACTGCGTGCTTGGCACTGACTGAGGGCTTTATTCGCCTCTTCACAGCTACCCCACGAGGTGGATGTCATTATATCCATTCCACAGATGAAGAAACTGAGACTCAGAAAGGAACAATCTCTTGCCCAAAGTCACAGTGCTGCTAGGTGAAAGGTTGATAGATAAAAAGCAGGCACCCAGTTAAATGTGAACAGATGAAAAATGAATAATTTTTAAAGTATAAGTTTATCCCAAATATTTCATGGGACATACTTATACTAAAATTTTTTTCATTGTTTATCTGAAATTGAAATTTAACTGGGTGTCATACAGGGTCTCTAGTCCCACTCCCCGCACAAGAACACAGGACACAGCTAGGCCAAAAAGGAACACTTACGGAGCCATAGATAGGGGAGTCACACCACTATATTCTCGCTGGCGGCTGGGTTGGAGACACAGGGAGCAGGCCCCACACGATGTACAACCCATTGTCCGATTCTCTGCTAACCAACCAATCCCCCAGCGTAACCAGGGCACTTATATTAGTGGCTAATGGTTAACCAGTAACAACTGATGGCCACCCAGCCACAGCGGATGGCCATCTGATTACAGCTGATGGCCATCTAATAACCGAGCCAGCACCTTTGCACGTGAGGCCGAGAGCCTGGCAACTGCTCTCTGGGGCTCTGTCCCCACATGGGTCATCCTATATTATATTTGCTGCAACCGGCAACCTTCACTGTGTGGCAGGACCCACATGTTCACGTACCCAATCCCCCAAGCTGGTTAACTCCAAAGTAAGGCAACAGCTGAGATCAGAAGACAAAACTTCCCTTCCTGAGCCCCAAGGAGGCTGGGAGGAATGGGCCAAGGAGCGTTTAGAGAGCCAGTGAGCCCAAAGGGTAGCCCAGGTTTGGAGGGCGACTGTCGGAGTAGGCCACGGAGCGGCCTCTGTGCTGCCCGGAAACGCGGGTCCTGAGGGAAGGGAATGGAATTTCACCCTGACCCAGTGAGGAGGAAGAGGAAATGAGGCCCCTACACCTCGTCCTAAGGAATGTGCCAGGGAAAGGGGGGGTGCTCCGGAGGAGGGAAGGAGGACAGGGAAGGGGAGACTGTTTGGAAGTTTGTGTCTCCATCTTGTCGCGCTCACTTCCTGTTTTCTTGGAGATCAAAGATGGGTGCGGAGGGACTGGCTGCATGGCTAGCTGACGCCAGCTCAGAGAAGGGGGGTAGGGAGGCTTCTTCTGAATCCCAGGCTATTGGGCGGTCTTTTGCCCAACCCGGACTTCTTTGCCACCTTTCCGCCGCCTTGTTGGGCTCAGGACCACCAGAGGTCAGGGAAGGACTGCCCTGGCCATGCAACACTAGCCGCCAGCAACCCCTTGGGACGGATAAGCTCAGAACAAGAACATTTCGCCACCATGAGGGCCCAGGCCTTACCAGTTCTTGCCCTGGTCCTGTCCTATGTCCCAGGGACTTCAGAGTGCTTGGGTAAGACGGCATTTTGGTTAAAAGCAAGGTCTCTGGAGGCAGGCTGACCTGGGTTTGAATCCCAGTCCTAACACTTACTAGCTATGTGGCCTTAGTGAATGATTTTACCACTTTGGGCTTCAGTTTCCTTGTCTGTACAAGGACAGTAAGAATAGAACCCACACAACCTTTAGAGGTTCTTGGGAGGACTCTATGAGAAAGGGCATCTGGTAGTTCTTCTCATCACAATTATTTGATTGATTTCAGTCACGTGAGAAGAATTGACTATCTACGGGGGCGGGGGAGGGCGCTGAAGTGGTGAGATGGGACAGCCTGCAGGTGAGGGATCTCTGAGGGGGTCTGATGTCTCAGGCCAGCTGACTCCCTCACCCCAGTAGACTCAAGCGCTGGCACAATGTCCTGCTGTCCCGGCCCCTTGAAAACTCAGCAAGCCCCTCAGAGCTCTTCACCCTCTCCCTTTCCCTATCAGTGAACACGTTTGGCTGTTACCTAGTCCAAGCCCCTCCTATAAAGATGGGGATACTGAGGCCCGGAGAGGCTGGTTGGTCCAGGGTCACACTGCACATGGCTGACCAGGCTGGGATCGGACCCACCTCTCCCCATATGACCCACGGTCTGGCCTGCAGATTAGTGCAGCGCCTTCCTCCTTCCCTTTGGACTTTCCCTGCCCCCTCCCCAGACTTCCAGGAACCCCAGTTCCTCCCGGATTGCCGGGCCTCCTGAGCCACCTCCTCCATGCCGTCAGCGTCAGCGGGAGAGGCCACAGGCCTGGCCATTATGTAATGATCAGATAACAGGCCAGGCTGGGAGATCAGATAAGAGGTCCATTTATTTTGGGGCCTTTTCGAATCCTGGCCGCCCCCACCCCGCAGACGAGAATGGGGAGACAGGAGGGAGTGTGACGCCCGGGGCCTGTCTCCTGGAGCCGGAGGCGGGCCCAGACGGAGCTGAAAACAATCCTCTGGCACCAAGGGGAACGCCAGGGCCTCCCGGGACCTGAGTTGAAGGAGGCGCCACTGGAGGCCTGGGTGACCGGCTTAAAGAGAGACCCTGGGGCCACCTTCCCACCTCTGTTCCCTTCCTCCTCCTTCCTGTCCTACCAGCACAGAGACACCCCCAACACCTTGGGAGGCCACAGATGATAATGGTCAAGAAAAGCAGCTCTGGAGTCAGATGTCCTGGGTCAAATCCCAGTTCTGCCTCTTAAAAAGCTGGTCACCTTGAGCAAAACCCTAACTTCTCTGAGCCTCAGTTTCCCCATTTGCAAAACAGCTTCCATCGTGCCCACTAGGACCAGGTACTGTTCTGAGGCTTTGCATGAGCTGATTCATTTAATCCTTACAGCCTACAAAGTGAGTACTCCTACTATAACCATTTGACACGTGGGAAAACCGAAGACCAGGGAGGTACAAGAATTGGCCACAAGGTTACCCAGCTATTAAGTGGCAGGGCCTGTATTTGAACCCAGGCAGTCCAGCTCCAGCACCTAACACCCACTTTGCAGGCTGTGTGGCAGCTGGTTGAGGTAACCCAGTAAGTATTCTGTGATTATTTCATAATACCAGGGCAGATCCTTTATTGACAAGGGTCTTTTCTGCTTTTTTCTTCCTCAGTCACCGGGCCACCCAGCCACCCTGTGCTCCTTTCAGGGTCCAATCACAGCCTCACAGATATCCTAGCTTCCAGCCCAACCACTCCCGCTGGGCCTGACCACCAGCGAGGCCTCAACACTTCTTTCTCCGGTCTTTCAATGCCTACAGATGCTCCACTACCTGGAGAGGAGTTGAAAAGTACAGGGATCTGACAGATGCCAAAGATTCACGTCCTGATCCTGCCACCTTCCAGCTTCCTTTCCATGGCTCAGAGTTATTATCTGTAAAATGGGGATGGTGATAATCACAACACCTTTCTCATCAAGTTGGTGAGAAAGTTGGTAAGATGACACATGCACAGCGCTAAGCAGGCTCCTGACGCATGAGGATTGCTCAGGAACTGACAGCTGCTGTCATGATTATTTATGCCCAGTCAGTGGGGAGATGTGAGCTTTCCCTTCACACAGACCTGGTTCCTTGCCTCTGCCATGCCCTTTCCCAGACCAGCGGTCTTCCTTTATTTGATGACTTGGTCAGCTTCTACTCATCCTTCAAAACCCTGTTGTGAAAATCTCCTCATCAGAACTGACCGAGTTGCGCTCTAGGTGGGAGAACCACGGTAAGTGCAGGAAAGGGACCGAATGCCCAGGGCGAGAAGATCTAGCAACAGAGAGATCCCTATCATCTCCCCTGAGGCAGTTTGGGCAGTGGTTCAGCCCAGGGCTCAAGCCCCAGCTGCTCATACCTGGGCTGTGTTACTTGGGCAAATTCCTTCACCAGCCTGTGCCCCAGTGTCCTCAGCTGTAAAATGGGGTGACAGGAGTGTCTGCTTCATCAGGCTTCTGTGAAGGTTGAGTCTGATAGTACATGTAACAGGTCTAGAACAGCATCTGGCATACAGTAAGCACTCTAAATGTTGACTGTTACATTTGTCCCTCCCCCTGTACCCTTGTCACGGAGACTGAAGTCAGCTCAGCCCTGGATGAGGGTCCTCTTCAGCCGCCAGGGCTGATACCTAAAGCTGGGGCTGTAGCTCGGAGGATGGGCCCAGAGCCAGGGCAATCAGCTCTCCAAGCCCCCACACCAGGCCATTAAAAGTACCGGGAAAAGAAGCTGGGTGTGGGAGCAGACAGCCTAGGGTTAAAATCTGGACTTGCCATTGTCCCGAGCTTCGATTTCCTCATTTATAAAATGGGTATAAAGACAAAGAGCTGCCTGATGCACCATGGACACAGAAGAGGTGCTTCCTTCCCTCTTGCCTATATTCCCCCTCAGACCCTTAAGCAAACAGACCAGGCCTGTCCTCAGAGAGCCCAGCACTGACCTATCTGTGACCTTGAGACAAAGACTCTCTCTCCCTCTGGCTCTTAGTGTCACCATCGGTCTAGCTGAGGTGAGAGACAATCTTAATGGTCATGTCTCCACTGGTCCCAGGGACCCAGACTCTTGGCTTACACAGCTCCTTCTCCAACCTCTTTTTTCTCCTGGCAAATAGGAATCGGCCCCAGAATGCAGACTTTAAGAGATGGATATTTGTGGTCTCTGTCCTGTGTCACTATTCTCCTCTCCAGAGAGTCCTAAACCCCCGCATAGGTGGCTGGCTCGGGGACGCCAAGTCATACCTCTGGTCCACCCTCCAGCAAACATTCATCTACACTTAGGAAACACTCTTTGATCCCAGCCACCCAACAAGGGCCATGAACCCTAGCACCCCCACTTCTGGGACTCTTTCCAAGTGAAATACGCCAAAATACAGGAAAAGGTGCATGTACCAAAAATGTGCACTGAGGTGGTATTTATAATTAGGTCCAAAGAGAAAACCACCTAAATATTCAACAATAGGGGCTTCAGTACGGTAAATGGTGGTTGGCAGCTAAAGGAGAGAACATTTCAGAACCACAATGGGATGGTTATGGAGTCCACATGATGATATCGAAACCTCTGGGACATAAGAAGGGTACAGAGGACTCCGAAACGTTGATCCACCTGCATTAAATGTACCTTAAAAAGCTAGACAAACGCAAGTACGCAAGCCACCAGCATGCTAACAATTTTTGCCCCTCAGATCTACTTTCTTTGAGGAGTGGACTGAAGGTAATCTATGGTTAAATTGCTTTCTAAAAATCTCTACATGTTTGTTCTTCAAAAAATTTCCAACATGACCAAACAAGTATGTCTTAGAAAGTGAAAATCCTCTAGAGAAACCCGCCCAATGCTAGAGAACAAATCAGTGACATCGGGATTTTCTCTGTGCGTATTGTGAATCATTACTATTTTATTCTTGTAGAAATGAATCATTGCTGTTTGGGCACCTAACAGTGTGTCCCATACATCTATCCACAGTCATGTAGACGTAGGTCTAGCTTTTTCTTGGTAATGGCTGCATGATAGTCCACTGCATAATCATTCATTTAACAGGATGCAGGCTGATGGGCAGTGGAGTGGTCTTCAGTTGTTGGGTTTTTGTGACAGCTCCTATGGACTATACATGTTTATAGAGCTGGTCAAATAACTCTCTAGGTCTGACTTCCGAAGGTTGGGTTGTTACATAAGTTATGGTTTTGAGAGATTCTGCCAAGCTGTGTTCATGGAAGGTGGGACCTGTTTTTGAACCCGTTTTGGACCCATTTGCATTCCCTCCGCCTGCATGGAGATTTGGGTTCCAAGCCTTGGCCGAGGCCCCCATCTGCCTTCCATGGGCCTCAGTCTTCCAGACTGTCGGTGAGTTGAGCTGGATGGTTTGGGACGCCCTAGAACCCTGCGATCACTAGGTGCCAGGACCAACTCGCAGGGGCACATTGATGAACTACCAGGAGTTTTTCCAACTGGCTGTTCAACACAGCCATTATTAAAAATTAAATTTTATAAGCTTACACTTAAACAAATATATATATTTTAAAAGGTAACAAATATCAAACTCCTTACTTCCTAATTATTTTTCTCCATTTTACTATTATCTATGCTCTTGAAGTTATATACATACGTCTGTCGTATGTGTGTGATGGAAACACTAGATAAGGGTGTCCCTATGGGCACTGTGGACGACTCCAAGTATGGTGAGTTGGAAGCTTGAAATCAGCCGTGTGGGAACATTTACACCACAGAAACTGACAAACACTACCCCCCACCCTTGTTGTTAATTATTTGCCAACACACAACTAACTGCCTTTGATCCTATAAAACCAAATCCTAAAGAACTACGTAAATCTTTCTCTGATGACCGAGAGGAAATGCGGGGTCAGCTGGAGAGATGGCAGAGAGGAAATGCGGGAGCAGGGTGGCTATCTTGGAGCTCAGGTAAGGCTCTTATCTGAGCTATAGGAACTTGGCAGGCCGCAGCCTTCACTTCCTGTCCTGTAAAATGGGGTGACAAGGCAGCCATCTTGCATGGTTATCAGGAGCTGTATCAAGAGGGGTTGTCACATCACACGTGGTTAGGAGCAAGAGTTCCAGAGAGCCACAGGCCTGGGGTCAAATCCCTGCTAAGTCACTTAGGGTCTGAGGCTCAACTTCCCGTCTATCAGTGAAGCAGGCCATGGTAAGAGCTTTAGAGACCAAGGATTAGGGATTTTAAACTGCTGCGAGGTTGGGAAAGGCAGGGAGGAGGTGGGCACCGCTACTGGTCCTCTTCTCACCACCTCCCACAGATCCTTTAGGGAGTTCCTGGGTGCACCATGGGTGAAGGGGTGTCCACAGGGCCATCCTGTGGCTTTAAGTGGATGTGTCCACAGAGCACAGCGAGGCCGCAGTAAGTGGGATGAGGGGGTGGGAGTCCCCGGCTGCTTGCGACCCATCATCTGGCCAGCTTCAGAAGGCAGCAGAGGCAGTGCCTGCCTGGAAGAGCCCCCAGGCTGAGGAGCCCCCGCAGAAGCCCTGGTCTGGGACTGTGCCCCATCCTACAGGCTTCTTGGGGGGTAGAGGCAGGGGAGATAGAGTAGCTTTCAGAAAGGGTCTGAGAGCCACTCACAGGCCCCAGGGAAGGGTGGAGGGTTTAAAGCTAATTCTAGAACAACAATAACAACAGAAACAACCAGCCTGCCTGAGAGCTTTCTCCACAAGAATTGCCTCAACACCAACCTTACCAACAGCCCGAAGTGAGTCCGTTACCATCCCCACTTCACTCAGAGGCAGGAAGGCCGTTCCCCAAGATCACACCACAAGGAAGTAACTCACAACCTAAAGCCGAGCTCCAACTGTCTTGCTTCCTCCTTCCCACATCTTCCTCAAGGATCTTAAGGCCCAGAGAGGGCAAGAGACTAGGGGAGTAGGGGATGGGGGAGTGGCGGGTGGGGGAGTGGGGGATGCACAGCACTCTGGGACCTGGGCTTCCTGGGGGAGAAATTGGGAGGACCGGGCCAGAGGTCAGGGTTAAGGGAAATAACTCACCCCTGTGTGCTGAGACTTACAGCTGAAAGTTCTTGGTCCTGCCAAACTGAGATGGTTGGTCACCCTATGGCATCTGCCTTGGGCTGTCCAAACCCCCTAGGTCAGCTGCTCTGCGCATGAGCTCAGGACACACGGAGGGGGCCAGGAACACTTGGGGCTGAGTCTCCCCACCCCGGGTCCCTGGACACCTACTTGTGGGGCTGAGGCTGCAGACGGCCAGCAGTAGGGCCACGACCAGGGAGAGCTTGCTTCGGTCCATGCTGTCCACTCGGGGGTCTGTGTGCTGGGCCTTATCCGGTGTCCAGGGGCAGGGCTGCGGGCGGGCGCGGGGGCCGGCGTGGGCTCGCGCGGGGACCCAAAGGGAGCAGGCAGCCGGAGCGACGGCGTCCCTGCTCCAGCCTTCTGAGGTGTAGGCCGAGGGGTCAGGAGAAGTGGGCACAGGGGTGCAGGGCCAAGCTGGGCGTTGCTGGCCGAGGAATGAGCAGGGAGGGAGTGCTGGGCTCCCCTGGGGTGGACAGCAGTGGTGGCAGCAGTCTGGGCCAGTGGCTGCAGATGGAGCCTGGGGTATGACCGTCAGCGGTGGGGAGCTCCTGGCTCATCCAGCCCGGCCCGGGGAGGCAGGAAATGCGCTTCCTTAGAGAAGGGGCTGGGCCAGGCGGCCTGCCAGGCGGGAGAGGAAGTGCCACGAGCTTTGTCGCTGGGTGGGGGGCCCTGGGGGGGAAGGCAGTGGGGTGGGAGGGCCTAGGCTCCAGGTTTGTCTCCCCACACACCACACCTTTTCATCCCATCCTCTCCAGGGCTGACTGGTGGGGTTCATCTGGCATCCCCCAGGGGGCAGATGAAAACAATCACCCTAGCAGCCCGCCAAACGGAGCTTTCAGGGGTCAAGCGCTTGCAAAGGCAGTCCATGTGGAGCTCACAGCCCCATGAAGTCAGTGTTCCCATTTTGCAGATGAGGAAATAGAGGCCTAATGAAGTGAGATAACTGTCCCAAGAAGATGGTAGAGTTGGGATTTGAGCAGATCTCAGTGGGCACCAAAGCTGGTTTATATATAGCATGACACTGGCGATCATTCTCTCATTTTTCAGGCGGGGAAACTGAGGCCCAGTTTTGGGAAGGAACATTCCCAAATTGGCATGGTATGACAGCTGAGACCTCAGGGCCCAGAGAGGGCAGGGCAGCTGCCCAAAGCCACACACTTTGTGTCTGCCGCATCCATGGGCGAAGAATCCTTCAGGGACAAAAGATAGGCCCAAATTGAAATGGGGACACACTTTAATGACATGTCTGAAGTCAGATGGCCCTGGGTTCAGAAAGCTGCCCTGCTTGTTCTGAGCTATGAGACCTTGGTCATAGTCCCCTCAACCCCTGGTCACCCTGTTTGTAAAGTGGGCATAACAGTACTTTCCTTGCCAGGCTGTTCGTGAGATTTCCAGAGGTCGGGGCACTATAGTGCTGAGCCCTGGGCCTGGCACACAGGAAGTGTGCCCCCATCAGTGCTCCCTGAGTTTGGGAGACAATCCTAGAACTGTTCCTTGTTCATTCTGCAAACAGAAGTGCCAAGTATGTGCCCACTGTGGTGCTAGTTATGGGTGGGACCTAGAGTCAGGCCCAAGGGAGCTCAGAGGAGGAAGCCTGAGCTGCCTGGAGGAGGTGGCATTTAGGCCCTGCCTTTGAAAGACTGGGTAAGTGGGGGTGGGGTAAAGAAAGGTGTGAGGAGGACATGTCAGGCAGGGGAATAACCTGAGCAAAGGCACAGAGGCAGGAAGTAGTTGGACCACTGTGGGACAGCAGGGGTGTGGTAGGACAGGAAGCCTGAAGAGGCAGACTGGCCCTGCTTTGGAAGGAGGGGCCTCCAATACCAGGACTTTATCCTGAAGGCTTGTGGGGAGTCATGGAGGGTTCTGGAACAGAAAGTCCTGGCAGAGCCGGGCTTTGAGAAGACCAATTTTGGTGTGTGTTGGCAGGACCCACAGAGGGAATGGAGCTGGGTGGGGGGGTGTTGGGGAGTGTTCTTTCTCTTTAGACTTGTCCTGGGTCACAGATGGGGAAATTGAGGCCTGAGAGGAAGGCCTGGGTGCCTCTGGAAGGAGCACAGCAGGATGTGTTTGTCTCTGCAGGACCTGACAGAGAGACAGGAAGGGTGGGTGTGGCTCCTTGGGTGGGGATTAGAAGAAGGTTCACTTGCTCAGTCCTGTGGCTACAAGGCCAGTTCCTGGCCAGGCATGAGTGTGGGGTCCCAGGAGACCCCCTCATGCCTAGCAAGCTGGGAAGGCTGGGATGGGGTGGAGGGGGCCCCCAAATGCGGCAGGTCCTCTGCCTTTTCCTATGGGCTCAGAGATGGGAAGGTGGACAGCACAAGGCAAAGGGTGGCCTGAGTGGGGGACAATGGGGTGGCTACGGGGTTTCCCCAGGCCCTACCAGGGACAGTTAATGCACCCCAGGGCTGAACTCTCCCTGTGCACCAGCCCCGCCCTAGGCGTTCACCTTATCAGCTCTGAATCCGCACAGCCATCCCTGGAGGTCGCTGACATTAAACCATTTACAGAGGAGGAACCCAAGTGTCTGTGAAAAGTGAGAGACCCCCAGGCGGAAAAGTGGAGACCCAGGGCTGCCTGGCCCCATGCTCACCCCCTTCACTGCTGCTCCCCCCTGAGCTGTCTGTGGAGAGGACAGATGTCACCAGGGCTGTGAGTTTCACAGCGTGAAGGGGATTATTGTCCAGAGTGGGTGTTAGAGCATCCGGGGAATAACAGAGACCCCATAGGAGGCTTTCCCCTAAACTTCCCTCCCTGCCACTTCCCTCCACGCTACATAATCCTTTCCCACCCACATTATAAACAAGGCCCATTGGGTTCTTCAGAAAGCAGGAGAGGCTGCAGGTAGACATGAGGAAGAACTGGTAGGGAAACCTCCAGGCAGAGAAAAAGCTACAGGAGCCACACGATAGGGCCTTGACCTGGCACCAGAGATCCCACGGAGGAAGAGATTGGGGCCCCCAGGGGTGGACAGGAGATCACCCTAAAGCTCCCACAGCACCTGGGCCTCCCCACAACCCCTGGCCTATGTGGAGTCATGCTGTATGAGCCTCTCCACGCGACTAGAAGCCTTCGACGGTAGGGATCTCAATACCTCTGCACTGCTGTGTCCCTAGGACAGAGCCTGGGACCCTTTGACTCTCGACATATATTTATCAAAAGCATAAAAGTGCCCTGAAAGGTAAGGCAGGGGCAGAGGCCATGGAATCATAGGGAAACTGAGGCACAAAGCGGTAAGTCCTGCTGCTGTTCCCCAGTGGAAGAGGCCAGTCCCGGGACTGGGTCACCTGTTCCTGGGAAGCTTGGTGGTCATACAGTTTTACAGCTGGGGTACAGATCTTGGGGTGGTTGTCTTCCATTGCCCACCAGACACAGTTTCCCTCCCAATGGACACATCTACCTGTCCCACGCCCCTCAGCCCTGCACGGATCAGAGAGAGGAAGGAGGGGAAGGAAGGAGGAGGAGGGGACTCATTACTCCGGCTCCTTCCCTACAGGGTCACTGCAGACTGGTGGCCTCCCTCCACTGAAGGCCACAGCCCTGACCCGGCCCTCTCCACATGGCCCTTCAGGCCGAGGGTGGTCATGACCCCGCTGCTGCCATGCCTGGGGCTCAGCACTGTCCCTGTGGTTTCGCTGTACTCTGCCCACACCTGTGTAAACAGACCCTATATTAAACTCTCCTGATCCCAGTGGAGCGTGCCATCTGTTTCCTGCTGGGGCTCCGACTGATGTAGATGTTTTCAGGTGCCGCCTATCCACACGCCAAAGAGACATGTGGCTGATGGCCAACCCCCTATGCCTGGACCCCACAATAGGCAGGTGCACAGATTCAATCCTTCCTCCTTCTGGCTGGCCAGGAAGAGACACAGCACGTCCACCCTGGCTGCTGTCCACTGGAGGAATTTTAGGCGGGCCCCAGGGAGCCCCCCAGGCGGCTGACCGTCTCCAGCATGGGCCTGGAGCCAGGGGCTATTGCGACTAGCAGGGCCAGACCCACACAGGCAAGGGAGAAAGTGGGTGCAGACGAAAGAAAGCACTGGACCAGGAGTCAGAGTACCCAGGCTCTGCCCCGGGTGGCCTCAGGCAAGACCTTTCAATAGTCTGGGTCTCAGTTTCTTCATCTGTGCAATGGGAGTGCAGCCTGCTAAGCTGGAGGAGCTCAAAACCCAGGACCAGAATCAGAATCACTCCACCATTCACACACTTGCCCAGCCTGGTGCTAAATGCCACCTCGTAGTCACCTCAATGAGCTGAGACTGTCATGTCCCCATTTCACAATGGAGGAAACTGAGGTTCACATGTGCCTGGCAACAGCGCTGGGAAAAGCAGAGGATAATTCAAATCTGGACCTCTTTCCTCCTTTGGCTTCCAGAACATTCTGTCTTGGTTTTCCTCCCACCTCTCTGGTCGCCTTATCTGCCTCCTCAATGGTTCTTCCTCATCCTCTCACACTTGGCTCCTTGGCCTCTTCCCTTCTCTGTTTACCTTCGCTCCCAAGTCAGTTTTTCTCAAACTTTTGTGACTATGACGACCTCGTGTCCCAGCACAAACCCTGGGACTCAGGCTCGAATAACTGAAACAAAGCTTTTGTGAAACAATATATATCCTCGTGATGTGTATCCATTCTGTTGCAATTTCTTTCAAATACTGATCACAAGCCATTCTATTGATTTCATTACCCACCAGTGGGTCTTGGCTGTAAAATATAAATAATGCCCTAGATCCTGGTACCAAGTGTGGTCTCTCAGGCCCTGCCCCAGACCTGTGAGTCAGAACCTGCATTTTATCAAGACCCCAGGGCACGGGGGTGCACATTAAAGTTTGAGAAGTGCTGTTCTGGGCGCCCTCATCCAGACAAACAGCTTTAACTGCCATTTATATACTGATGGTTCCCAACTTCATAGATTCCAGATAGAAAGTTCCAGCCAGAACTCTCTCCAGGCCCCAGGTTCCTGGATGTCTCAGACTTCATGCATCCAGAACTGGGCTCTCTTCCTTCTCTGCCAACTGCTCCTGGCTCAGACCCTCCATGTCAGACCGTGACAGCTCCGTCCTCTCATTGCTTAAGCTTTCAGGTGGACCTTGACTTTCTCTCTCTCACACCCTCATCCAACTTACATGCAAATCCTGTTGGCTGTTCCCCCAAATTCTCAGTGTTTGTGGGGTTCTTACCACCCTACTATGACTACCCTGGTGACCACCAGCACCTCAAAATATTGCAGTCACTTCCTCACTTATCTCTCCTTGCTTCCAACCTTGCCCTTAGCCCACTCGGCACACCATAAAAGGGGCCTGTTAAGCTAAGTCAGGTTCCATGCCTCCTCTGCTCAGAGTCCTCTGGCAGGCAACCATCTCATTCAGTGTAAAAAACCAGGACCCCTCAAATGGCAGTGAGGCTACCCCATCCCCTCACTTTCTGCTCTTACCCCCTTGCTCATACCACTGCAGCCATGAGGCCTCCTTGCTGTTCCTTGAATGTGCCAAGCATGTGTCCACCTCAGGGCCTTTGCACTTGCTGTTCCCTTTCCCTGAAACACTCTACCCCTCGATGACCACAGGGCTTGCTCCTCACTCTTTAAGTCACAGATCAAACGGCATATGGTCAGGGGGGCTTCCCCGAACATTGCATTTAAAATAGTCCTTTCCCTGTACCGTAAGTGGCCCCTGGGGCACACGTCACCCTGTCACATACTGTACATTGTTTATGTTGTGTCTCCCTCTCTAGAATAGAAGGGCCCCATCACTTAGAAGAGTGCCTGGCATTTGATAAGTGCTTATGCAATAACCGAATGGGCTCAACCACTAGGCTACACAGCTCAAGGTCTCATAGGTTTTGATTCTTAATCCCCAGAGTGTGGGTGCTGAGGGCATTCTGAGCCCAGGGACAGGGCCTCTGAAAAGGGTATAAGGAAGTCACATGGTCTGTGATCCCACCAGACTCTGTTCTAGAAGAGCAAAGTCCCTCAAAGTCTCCTTCACTTTCCCCAAGGAATGGTTCTAGTACCCGCTGCCTCCTGGGTGATATTAGCCTTCCTGATAAAACCCAGTCCTCACGGTCTGAAGGACCCATGCAGATCACCTAGGAGGCAGAAGGATTCCACTGGACCGGATTCCACTGGAATCTAGAACCTCTGAGTTGTAAGGGCTCTGAATTCATAGATAGGGAAACTAAGGCCCCAAAAGGGGAGAGACTCTCCCAGCACCTCATGAAGCATGGTGGGCAACACAGGCAGGACACCGTACATCGGAAACTCAGGAGGAGGGCAGAAGCAGGAAAGGCAGGCAAAGGTCTATCCCTGTTCCCCTGCCTCACTGTGTGACCTGGGGCAAGCCACACAACCTCTCTGGATCTGTTCCCCCAGTGTGGAAGCTGTGTGCTTGCAGGCTGCGCAGGTCCAGTAGGGCTCTGGCCCCCACCCCTCCCAAACCCCCCCACCATGGAGCCGCCAGGCCTTCCTGTTTACTCGAGGCCCCTCTCGCGGCTGGGAGGCGACAGCTTTGGCCTCCTCTGCTCCCTGCTTCCTTCCTCTCCCACTTCAGCACCTCCGGTCAGGCCCTCCGGGCCCCCGAGGCCAAGACTTAGGGGTGCCGTCCAGTGGGGGCATCTGAGGCCACCACCCCAAATGGCCTACCTGGCAGCACTCCTTCTCTGAGACCCTGCAGTTAAGTGGCACTATGGCATCCCTCTGGCTGATTAGAATGGAACAAGTCATTTCCTGGAGTGTCCCTAGAGATACGAAGAGTATGACAGCATCTACTGTCCCGGATCTGATGCCATGTCTACCTCTCAGCCCACCAGTAGGGGAGTAGCACACGCTGACCTTAGGGGAGCCGCCTCCTCCCCATCCCTCTCAGGGCTCCCACCTCCACAGAGCAGGTTCCCTCTGAGCTCCCCAAACTGTGGGCCAAGGACCAGCAGCCAGAGCCTCGCCACCCAAACCAGACCTGCTGAATCAGAGTCACTTTTGTAACAAGACCCTGAGGAGCTGTGTGTGCACTTCAAAGCTGGAAGAGCTGCAGATCTGACCACCCTGCCCGGTTTGAAAACCCTGCATGAGCCTCACCTATTAGGTATTCTTGGCCCAGAGGCTCAGCCTGAATCTCAGAAACCTTTACAACTAACTTCCAGTTTACAAGAAATTCAGGAGATAGAGGAACAAGTTAAACGACACCACAGGAAGCAACAGACAAATCGGGAAGGAGGAATTTTCTGCAGGACAACCAGTCCTTTCACAGGCCAACGTCATAAAAAAGAGGGGGAGAGCCTTTCAAGGTCAAAGAAGTTTGACGAACATCACAACCCAATGAAACATGGTCCTGGATTGTCTCCAGTTGAAACAGATGCATTTTGGGGAAAATTGCATATGGACTGATGATTATCTATTATGATATTAGTGTTTCCTTAGTGTCATCAAAACTCTGAGTTGTGGTTATATAGAAAAATATCCTTATTGATTAGAGTCACACTAAAGTCACACTTTAGGGGTGAAATTTTTTCATATCTATAATTTAAAATAGTTTGGCAACAGTAAAACAACAATGAAGGAAGTATGGAAAAAATGTTAATTACTAAATGTTGGTGACGGGCATATGGGTGTTCATTCTATTATTTCCTCCAATTTTCAGTTTATTTGAAAATTTTCATTGAAAACTCTCTGAACCTCTCATTGCCCTTTGAGGAAAGCCTAGATACCTGGGCTGGCATTCAAGGCCCTGCAAGCCTGGCTCCCATCACCGACCGGGCTTGTCTCTCGCTACGGCATTCCCTCTAGCCTGCATTCCAGCAGTCCTAAAGCCTTCGCCCTTCTCACACTCAACCGGTCCTCTCCACCTCTGCAGCTCTGCAGAGCTGTTCCCTTTGCCTTTCCATGGCCTCTGTCTCACAGTGAAGTGAACTCCTAGGTATCTTCAAGACCCCACTCCGGAGCTCCAATTCAAGGAACCTCCTGCCACTAGGGGCCCCTCTGAGCTCTGTGCACTGAGCTGGTCAGAACGGGTCTCAGTTGAGTAGGTCTGATGGAATTTTGTCAACAGGGGTCCCCTCCTTGTGCCAGGAGCCATATCATAGTGTGCCCGGGGCTTCTGAGCCTCTGTCCCGCCAGCATGGCAGGTGTCCCGGAGTATTGCTGAAGGAACACACGTGCACAAGGGAAATCTTCAAGGAAGGTTTGTGGAGGCAAGAATGGGGTGGTGGTTACTGGAGCTTTTAAAATGTTGGTGTTTTTTTCACTTTTTCAAGTCTTTTGGGGTTTCTTTTTAATGAACAAAGTGATTCTGTGGTGAATAATTTGGGTCAGCTTAGGTTTTTCATAAGCTGGGACATACCTGAATTCGTGAAACTGTAATAAGAAAATAAAGATAATGATGATGTCACGTAGGATATGGTGAATCCAACAAGGAACAACAACGGAGCCATGGATAGGGGAGTCATACCACTATATTCTCGATGGCGGCTGGTCGAGACACAAAAGCAAACATCGGCCAGTACCCCAACAAGGCGTCTTCCTGTACCCCAATCTCGCTGGCGGCCGGGCAAGACACAGGAAGTAGGATCAACACGATCCGCAATCCACAATCCACTTGCTACCCCCACTTGCTAGCCACAATCCGCCTTCTGCTTCTCTGCCAACCAACCAACCCCCTTGCCAGCGTAGCCATGGCAGTTATATGAGTGGCTAATGGCTAACCGGTAACAGCTGATGGCCACCAAGTCACAGCTGATGGCCATCTGATTACAGCTGATGGCCATCTAATCACCGAGCCAGCACCTTTCCACATGAGGCTGAGAGCCTGGAAACTGCTCTCTGGGACTATCCCCACAGATGATGATTTTGTCAGGTGGATTCCTCTATCTCCTTATTGTGTTTGGCGTGTTTTCCCTCTCATCCTCATGCAAATCCTCAGACAGCCCTGAGATAGAAGGGGAGTGTGCATGTGAGTGTTAGCGTGTGTGAGTGTGTGTGTGTTAGCCCAGTTTGACAGATGCCACATGGACACCCCCAGGGCTCTTTGGCACATCCGGGTTGGCGTGGGAACAGAGACCAGCTGTGGAGACCTTCACTCCGCACCCCACCCAGACAGGATGGCTCACCCCACATGCCTGCCTTCTCCTCTCTCCCCTGTATTATCATTTATTTATTTCATGTTCTTCTTTCAATAGACTCACCTTTTAGAACTTAAATACGTTTATTTTAAAGGAAAGTTTAAATAGCTAATGTAAATGGAAAACCAGCCACACTTGCCATAAATAGAAGGGACACATCATGGGCGCAATCAACGCACGCAGCATTTCATTCCAGCCAGGTGTGGCCCGCCAAGGGCCGTGTTGGCTTTAAAGGGAGCCAGCTGTGGCTGAGACAGGTGTTAAGGACACGTGAGCACCAAATGGAGCCTTTCTCCATGATAAGGTCAAAGAGTGAAAGAGAAAAGAAAAGGGAAGATGGTTCTCCCGAGGGGATTCTGGGACCTCCCCAAAGCACCCCAGCCTGGCACATCCCCAAGGCCTCTCCGGTCTGTGGCTCCCACAGGCCTCAGTAACTAACAGCCTACACCCCTTGCTTAGTGTGTTCTCGTCCTAACCTTGGGAGGGGGAGGGGGCACTGAGCCAAATTTAAATTTTGAACCGGGCTTAGAAAGGATAGATTGTGACCTGTCCAGGGCCGCATGGCGGGAAGCTCGTTAGATCTCACCCCTCACAGAGGAACTCCTGACCATGACCACCCCCCACCCAATCTTGATGCCCTTTCAGACCTTCAGAGCTTCTTGTATCACTGCCCACTGGGTCAGCTGACATGTGCTGCCCCCACTATCAGGGAGCCCCCCACTGCCCATGACCTCTCTACCCAGCGGGGGTTAGGCACAGAAAACAGGCTCAGAGAGACGATGGGTCAGGACCACGTCCACACAGCAAGGAGCCAGTGGACTCCAGGCCAGGGTCCAGCTCTGCCTTACCGAAAGTCCCAGAGAGCAAGGACGCTGCCTCAGTCACCATGCGTCCCCAGGCCTGGCACAGCCTGAGCCCGGCACACCCTGTGTGAGGAAGGGCCCAGGGTGAGCTAGGGGAGGGGTGGCTGGCTGAGGCGGGCTGAGGGGCTTGAGGAAGAATGGGGAGAAGGAGGGCTTGGGGACTCAAGGCCGGTGGCCATTCCATGCGAATCAACCCCGATGGAAGCAAAGAAAAAGGAGTAAAACCGAATGTCCTCGGAAATTCCTTTAGTGCTCAGCTGTCCATGAAAACAGGATAAAGTGGCTTCCTCTGTCTGTGCTCCCGCTGTGCAGGGTGGAGGCGCTGAGCTCAGGCCAGGACTCCTGAGTCAGGGCAGGGGTGGGGTGGGGCTCTGAGCTGGAGAAGGGGCTCCAGCGTTGCTACTTGAGAGTGTCTAGGTGGGTGCAGACTTGGGAGAAGACACTGTCCACAGAACCTTCAGCATTGACCTATAGGGAGACAGGCCGTGAGCACAGAGATGCTGGCTGGGCCCCACTGAGGCAGGCTCCTCCTCCAGAGGCTGGGCCTGGCTCCGAGCCCAGCCACAGTGGACAGCAGCCCCTCATCAAAGCAGTGGGGAAACCAAGGCCCAGGGAGGAGGGCTGGCCCAACGACACAGCAATTTGAGGCCAATTCAGGCAAAAGCCCAGGCTTCCTAGGGCTCCGTTGGGCCTGCAGGGGGCGCACCTTTCGTACAATGCCACGTTTCTCATAGAAGACGATGACAGGTTCTGTGGCCTTGTAGTAGGTATCCAGCCGCTTCTTGATGGTCTCCTCATTGTCATCCACACGTCCACTGGTCTCTCCACGCTTCAGGAGCCGCCGCGTCATGGTCTCGGGGCCTGCGTCCACATACAGCAGCAGCGAGGGCTCTGCGATCTGCAGATGGGGCACTAGTCACAAGGGCCCCATTCCTGCCCCCTGGGGCCATCTCCTCCCCATCTTCCCACTTCTGGGGCCCCACTTGAGATCTACTCAGACCTTCAAGCCCTTTCCCGAAGCCGCCTGACAGACCTTCCGAAAACAATGCCCACAGAAGAAAGTCCACACACCTAAGAGGGCCTGCCCCCACCCCAGCCCTCATTTCCCGCTTCTCTCTCCTTCGTTCACCTTCCTTCAGCCACACTGACTCCCTGTGGTGAAGGATGGCTCTCATCAACCTCCTCCTGTATCAGGAAGCTCCCAGGAACTCTTTCCCCCAATAACAAGTGCTCACTTTCAGATTTGACCTAAACTCTCATTCCTCTGGTCAGTCTTCCCGAATACCATCCCCAGCCCCCTGGGACATGCTCTTCCAGTCCCCTTTACTTCTGCCTGGAGTGCCTCTGAGGAAGGCCAGGAGGGCCTCTGGATATTTTCCTAATGTCCCTCTCCCCAGCCTGGCCCGAGCCCCGGAGGGCAGAGAGGTGTGTATCTTACACCAGCGGGGCTGGGTAAGGACTTGACAAAGGAACCAGGGCTGAGTGAAGGAAGGAGTGAGGGGCTGCAGTGCTCTGCGAGGTTCTGAACAACGTCATTGTTATTGGAATAAGAGTTTCATCACCAGGAAGCGTGGGAGCGCAAGAAGGAATAAGGCTGACCCGTCTTCCTTTGGTGAAGACCTGGTGCCCCCTGGTGTCCAGCGTCAAAAAGACCAGGGCCTAGACCCCTGCAGGCCACAGCAGGGCTGGGCCCTGTGCCTAGCTGGCGCCCATATCAGAACCCACAACAGCCCCAGGAGGGCAGGGGACTTTCATTAGCCCCATTTTCTGAATGTGGCCCTGGGGGTCAGAGGTGACGTGACACAGCTGGTGCCTGTGGGCCAGGCCAGGACATGCCTGGGCTAGGTCCATGTCCTCCTAGTCTGAAGGAAGCCCAGCCAACCCCCATTTCACAGATAGGGAAACTGAGGCCCAAATCAAGGTAGACACTTTCTTGAGGTGTTGCAGCCACTTAAAGGTCAAGAAATACAGTGTCCTACCTCTGGATGAAGCTCAACGCTATGGAAGCCTAAAGATAGGCCTAGCCTCACAGAGATAGAGAGTGGGAATGAGGGTCTGATTCTGTCCCCAGCCCATCTCAGTCCTCCCTGCAAGGCCTAGAAAGAGTCCCTCTGCCAAGAAGCCCTCCCTGAGCCCCCCAGCACCCTTGCTGACCTCTCCTGCTTAGACACTTGCAGCTTTATCTGTTTTTCCCATATAGTTTGTGACGCCAGAGGTATGGGTGTATGTGCATATATGTGTGCCCCTGTGTGTGTATACCTGTGTATAGGTGTACTGAGTTCATGTACGTGCATTGCCTGAGGCACGTGTCTGTGCATTGCCAGATGTGTGTATACATGTACACAGCCTGTGTGCATGTATGCGTATGTCTGTGGCCTAGGGCACACATATGTAGTGTGCACATGTACGAGTGCTTGTGTGCCTGTGTGTGCACGCACATGCCTGTACGTGTGTATGTGGGCAAGGCACTCCCACCCTGTGGGCACCCATTTCAGACAGCTCAGAGGCATCATCCTCAAGGCCCACTCTCCAGGCAGACCACCTGTGGCCCCTGAAAGGAGACTGGACTCCACTCCCTGTCATTCAAGGTCTCCAGCCAGGCCTGAATGTCCCTCTCCCACATCCCTCCTAGGTGTCCTGTCCCAATAGCTTCTGTTCTCCCCACACCGGCCTGACCCTTCCAGCCGTCTATGTTATTCCCTGCCCCGCTGACCATGTATTTACAGGGTGCCAAGCCTCACTTTTGTAGGATACATACTCTCTAATCCCCACGATGGCCCTCAAGGCAGCTGTGCCCTATCTCTCCCCATTTTGCAGATGGGAACACTGAGGTTCACGCAGGCAGAATAACGGCCCAAGGACTTGAGCAGCTGAGCTGGAACCTGAGCCCAGGCTTGTGAACTCCCCAGCCTGGTGCTTCCTATGCTAGACTTTTCTTCTAGACTTCCAAGAAGAATCCCAGAAAGACTCCCCTGGTTTCCCTCCTTATCTCACCCCAAGCCCCACAGATCAGTCTCTCTCTCTGCCCGTCACATCAGCCTTCCCCCCACCCCCCACCCCCTGCCAGCCCATGTCACAGCCCCCGGAGGCCACCCACCAGGTGGTGCCTTACCCTCTGCTCAAACTCTATCCCCTGCTGTACTTCCCGAGGATAGCCGTCGATCAGGAAGCCTTTGGAAGTATCTACTTTGGCCACCATGGCATCCCGGAGCATGTCCAGCACTGTCTCCTGGGGGCACAGCAGAAGGAGGGGCCATGAGCCCCTCTTCCCCCCCTCATCTGGGCCCTGGAGTGTGCTGCCCCCCAGCTGAAAGCCCTCTGCTCTAACACAGATGTCCCAAGCAAGCCTCCCTCTCCTGGCCTTCTCTGAACTGAGAAGACTTGACTGATGGATCAAATCACTCATTAATTCAATAATATTAACTGAGCTCCTCCTCTCAGCCAGCTCCTGGTGAGGCCCCGAGGATACAGTTGTGAGCAAAGCAGTCCTGCCCTGCCCTTGGGAAACGCACAGTCTGCTGAGGGAACAATTACACAGCTGGTTTATCAATTTCCAAGCATGGTACAGGTTGTACGGGTGAAGAAAGGGGCTACTGGGGTATAAAGTTAGGGGGTAGTATCAGCCCTTCCTTTCAGGAAGGTCTGAAAGCTAAAGAGGAAAAAAAAGCATTCCAGGCAGGAAGGAGTATAATGAGTTTGAGGGGACAGAAAGGCCAGAATGTAGGAGGGCGGAGGGGTCAGCAAGGCAGGGTCCTGGAGACTCTTGGGAGCTTCTGGAAGGAATTTTCTGCCAAGGGCAATGGGGATTCACAAAAGGGTTCATAGTCAGGGAGGTCATGGTCAGCCTTGCCAGTTTGTCATGGGTTTTGCTGGCTGTCTGCTCAAGGCCACCATCACCCCCCGCCCCCCGCCCGGCCGGGGCCCACTCACCAGTGGCACCAGCTGCCCCTTCTCCATGATTTCCGACAGCATCTTGCCCCTGGCCGAGCCCGAGCTGACCTCGGCCCGCAGGAGGTCCCCGGTGGAGAGGTGGGTGTAGCCGTACTTCTGGACAATCTTCTCACACTGGGTGCCCTTCCCTGAGCCGGGCCCGCCTGCAAGCGCCCACCCATTCAGAAGCCCCAAGAAATGGGGCCCCCGCAGGGACAGGGTCTACCAGGGACATCCAGCGAAGGATGGGCAGAGCCCAGGGTGCAGCCCCAGGTCCTGGCTCCCCCCAGTGCCTGTGAAGACCCCCCTGCTAGTGCCTCACCCGCCTGCCTTGGACTCACCCACCACGAAGATGATCTTGGTTTTCTTCAGCTTCTCTGTGGGAGAGAAAAGGGGAGCAGGGTTCAGTCACTCGCTTGACAAATAGCCAGAAGCACTTCCAGAGTCTCAGGCCTGTGCTGGGCCGGAAGCAGAGGGACAGACACAGCCCGGGCTCCTGCCAGGGAGGCAGACAAGTCACAGCCCAGAGTGAGTGGTGATGGGGTGAGGAAAGCTCAGAGACTGGGACGGGTCAGAGGGAGAGAGGGTATTCTAGGCAGAGGGACCAGCAGAGGCACAGGCCGTGAGGGGGACTCCGAGGGGCTCAAATGCCAACCCTCACACCCCCTCCCTGGCTGGCGGGTAACCTCTAGCCTTAAAGTCTTCCTCACTGCGGGAGCTTCTCACTGAGCAGCAAGCACCCATGGTCCTGATCTGCTGTGTCCCCTACCCTTCCCCTGCCAGGCCCTGGGCCTGCCCATCCCCCACCCCGCCTTCCCTGGGTGGCACAAATGTGGAGTTGGCAACCACAACATATGTTGCTCTGGAGACAGTTGCCGGGGAAGAGGGCTGTGGTGGGTACGTGGAACTCTTGCCCAGAGAGGGACGCCAGCTTACATTCCGACCTCTGCCTCCCGGACCCTTAGAACTTAGAAAGACCACAGCCCCTCCGACAGAGGGAAACTGAAGCCTAGAGAGGCAGGGGCCTGCTCCAGGGCTTCCAGAACCTGAACTGGAAGCCAGGGCCTCTTCCCAGGCTGCTGGCCTTCCCTTCTTCTCGGGAGAAGCAGAACCTTGCTGTGAGACCTTACGAAAGAATTCCATGCCCCTCTCTGGTTCTCTGTCCCTGTCCCAAAGAGTAGGTGAGCTCGGCAGCTCCCAGGGGCCCTCCTGGCCATGGGGCTAGAGCCTAGAGGAGCTGTCAGATGAATGACTCCTCCTGTGGGTTCCCACCACCTGCCTGCCGTGTGACGGGCACAAGCCTGAATGTGGGGGAGGCCACAGCCCAGTGGCAGCTGACTTTTGGAGCCCCAGGGGTGAAAGAGTGACTGCTGGTTTCAGGCGGCAGCAGCAGCAGCAGCAGCCAGGCCCACTGGGCTCCTTTAAGAGCTGCCCAGGCTGAGGCACAGTGCCAGAGATGGGATGGGTGGCGCTGACAGAAGGCAGGCCAACTAGGCTCTCTGCTCATGACTCCTTCAAGGTCCAGCCCATAAGCGCCAGGAGGGTCCAAGACACCCTCAGGACCCTCCCCCACTGGATGACCAGGAAACTGCATCCCACAGAGGGGCATTTGCACACTTGGGGCTTCTCCACAGGGCAGGCCTCCCCTCGCCAGTGCCCACCCTCTCCAGAAAGAGGCAGGGATTCAGCTCTAAAAATACCAGCATAGGAGGTGAGCTGTGGGGCTCTCCTCAAGGAGGCCTCGTCACTTCTAAAATTAATCTTGAAGTTGGCACATTCTGTGAGAGGCCTGAGGAGGAGGCTGAAGGCTCCCACACAGGCCCCCTCCGGCAGTCCCAGAGCGTCTCCCGAAAGCACACCTCCTTAACAGATGGGCACACTGAGGCCCAGGCAGTGAGAGGAGAGGAGAGGAGCCTTCATACCTTCCATCCTGCCAGGGTCCGGGGAGCCGAGTCAGCGCTCTGCAAAACAAGGGTATAGATGGGGAAGGTGAGCGAGATTCTCACCACCCTGCCTCTGCTCCCACCAAGCCACTGGTGTGTGCCAGGCCCTGACATGCCTTCAGAAGGCGGAGGGGGCTGCTGGGGAAAGGGAAGGCCCAAGAGCCTGGATGACCTTGGGAAAGTCATCTTTCTTCTGTGTGCTTCCGCTGCCTCACCTGTCAAGAAGGACAGCAGCTTCCTCCTGGCCACTGAGAGGCATAAACAGAGACGCCAGCAACTACTCAGCTGCTCCCCTTGCAAATTCCAGAAAACAGAGCGCAGTCCTGCATCTGCCTGACACCTTGACAACGCTGGGCTCCCCAGGGCTGGGAGGAAAGCTGCTGGGGAGGCAGGAGGAGGGACAGGGAGCTGGGTGTGTCCTCCTCTGGGATGTGGTTTGGAAGCAGATACTCAAAGGGACACAAAAGTCTGAAGGGAGGAAGCTGGGGGGGCCATTCTTATGGACACTGTCCTGCAGTTTTTAAATAACGGGTCCCCAGGCTCTTGTTCCCTGGCCCCCTGCAGGACCAACTTCCACTCCCCATGTGGCCCTTGCCCCCTGACCCCTTTGAGGAGCTTGCTGCACTGCCCTCCCATCCCCTCAGCATATAGATCAACCCAACCCCTCCTGGGACCCCACTCTGCTTCCACAGCCCCCCAGGGATGTCCCTCAACCTCCCCTTACCATCAATCTCTTTAGAACTGCTGCCTATACACCTTTGGCCTCCACCCACCAGCCCTCCCCGAGGCTACTAGTAACCATCACAGCCGAATTTGCCTTGACCTTTGACCTTCAACCCTGTCAGCATTCCTCCTGCCTGGGACCCTCACCCCAGGCCCCTACTCCATCCTCTCACTGTTGGTTTCAGGTGCCCAGGAGTCCTCCCCACCCCATCCCTACCTAGCCAGCCCCCAGACATGCCAGAGGCCCCTCCGACTCTGAACTGTCCCTCCTGCGTCCGCAGCTAGATGCCCTTCTCTCACACCCATTTCCTCGCTGCATAAGCTGATCCCAGCCCTCTGGTTCCTGAACTTCTCTCTAGTCAGTGTCCTCAGGGCCACTTCCTTGTTTCAGGCAGGTGGCCTCGCTACTTCCATACCCCACCAGGCAATCTGCAGCATTTTCCCACAAGCATAGGACTATGTCGCTTGCCTGCCTAAAACTCTTCCATGTGTGGCCCTCTCATCTTCCAATATAAAGCCTGGGCCCCAAATGTAGCTGACAGCCTGGTGATTTGCCCCCACCCCTCTGCAGCTTTATCAGCTGCTGTCTGAACTGCGCTGGGAGCTCCCTCACCTACAGTGACCATTTCCCACCTCGAGGCCCCAGCTCATGTTGCACCCAATGTCTGGATGCCTCTACCCAAGGTGCTACTGTTTAAGACTCAATTCAGGTGTCACCTACTTCAGGAAGCCTTCCTGGACTCTGCCCTCCACTCCCACAATGGCAGATGCTTCCTCTAAACTTCTCTCAATATCACTGTATTGAATCTCTCTGTTGTACTGCAGGCCTGTATTCCCCTGGCCCAGGCTGAGCACAGGGCTGGGGAGCCTCACTCCATCCTCATAGCCGTCTTCGGAGGGAACTGAGGCTTAGAGAAGAGGAACTTGCTCCAGGGCCTGGCTGGGATCAAACCTGGAGCTGCTGTTTTCTGCTGCTTTGGGCCCAGCACTCAGTAGGTCCTTAAGCAGCTTTGCTGACTGTGCTGCTTGAGAGGCATGAGTGACAGCCTCTTTCCTGCTGAGTGTGCTTAAGGAAGGGTAGTAGCTGCCAACACTGTCCAGCAGCTGGCAGGGGAGGGGGAGGGTCCCCAGGCCAGGAACAGCCTGCAGTGACACCTGAGGAGTTGCCTCCAACCCCACCCTGCTCCGCCCCCTCCTAGTAACCTAAGCCCCTCTGTCTGTTGGCACCTGCCACCTACTGGGTCCAAAATAACCTGGGTCCTGAGGAGGCCTCACAGAGGCCAGGGGTCCAGGATAGAGTTGGGTTACAGACTCAGCACCCAGGCCTTATACGGCCCCCGGATCAGGGTGGTCTCCCCAGAAGCCTGAGGAGCAGAGGCCAGAAGGACAGAGACTTAACTTAGACCCAGGTCTCCCGTCTCCTGACCAAGAGCAGCCTTTAAAGTGGCTGGCAATCAACCAGGGTTCAAATCCCAACTCCATCACTCAGCTGTGTGACCTTGGGCAGCTGGTGTCCCTTCTTTGGGCCTGCACCCCAGGCCCTGTCCTGCTGCCCTGAAGAGTCCAGGGTTGGTAGCTGAGCAGTGTTCAGGAAAGTCCCCAAGTGCTGGCCCCAGCGCCCCTGCCCTTTCAGAAGGCTGAGGCAGGGGCCAAACATCCAGGGGGCATCCCATCCCCCCAGCACTCAAACTGACAGGATAGTTCCTCCAATCACAGAGGCTGCTCCCCCGCCCAGGTCATCGACAGAGGGAGTCAGGCCATAGCCCCCCTCCCTGGGCCCCAGCTGGGATGTGCCAAGGACAGGAACCTGGAGCTCCAGGAGTACCAGGCAGGACAAAGGGGTGACTGTTAGGAGGTTGGGAGGGACTGCAACACACACACACACACACACACACACACACACACACACACACGCACGCACAGTGTGGCATGAATACCCAGAGCAGAGCCTGGGAAGAATAGATAGGCAAGTATACACAGATCATAACCATGGACACACACAGCCACACAAACCCCAAGGATCCCCTGACGCCACAAACACGCACTCCCCAGATGCTTGCGGCTTCCCCAGTCCCCGGAAAGGCACTTCCCCCACGTGCACAGACAGACAGGGGCACACACTGACCTGGGGGTGGGGTGCGGCTGGGTGCCGGGGCCAGTGCGTGCCCTGCCTGTCCTCGCCAGCCACCCACCCGCAAAGGCGACTATTTATAAGGCTGTCAGCAGCGCGTGGCATGCCGGGAGCCAGCTTCGCGATGGCAGGAGGGAGGGAGGAGGGAAGGAGAGCAGACCGGGCAGGGAGGGGACTGGACCAGAGCAGAGTCTTAATGGGAAACCAGAGCAAGACTGGATGGAGTCGTCCATCCAGGTGGCTGTGCCTACACCTGCACACAGCACTTTACAGTTTGCTGAGGGTTTTCCATTCCGGCGTTACCTCCTCCGTGCCCACATTGCTCCAGGGGGACAGCACCAGGCTTCCCATATGACAGCTGGGGAAACTGAGGCCCAGATAGAAGAGGCTCTTTGTACAAAATCCCACAGCAAATTGGTGGCAGAGAGGCCAGACCAGGGAGGGAAGGGACCAAGACACGGATTCAGGGAGGGGACTGAGGCAGGGATTCAGGGAGGGGACCTAGGCAGGGATTCAGGGAGGGGACAAAGACACGGATTCAGGGAGTTTTGCTGGCCAGACCAGTCCCCCAGTCCCTCCTCAGATCCAGTCCAAGGCACCTGGGCCAAGACCCACCTGGAATTCCTCCTCCCTTGTTGGAAGGGATCCAAAGAACTCCTCTGGGACTGAAACTCTCCAGGACCCCAAAGACCACCCACGAAATCCTCTACCAGCTGGTGGTTATGTACAAGATTATAAAAAACCAACCCTGTCCCCATGGAGCTACCTGGCAGCTCCCAATGAGGCGAGCCTGAGTATGTGGGACATTCAGAACGCTGTACCCGGATGGGGGAACTGACGAACCTGATAAAAAGAACAGCCCCCATTAATAAGCACTTACTGCAGTACCAGGCACAGGGCAGCACACCAGACTCAGGCCATGTCTGTGAGTCCTTAAACATGGAGGAAAGTGAGGTTCACACCTGCCAAATAGCTTGCCTGAGGTTCCCAAGTAGAAAGTGATGTGTTTATCCATGGAGGCTGACATATGGCAGTAGGTGCTCAATTATGTAGTAGAACAGAGACCAGGACCAGGCAGCTTCAGAAGTCTGGCACTTGACCACTAACCCATGACCTCGGAGGCAGCAGTCTCAGATGATAGGGTGGGTTAAATTTAGAATTTGTCTTACAGGTACTAGGGAGCCATGGAAGGTGTTTGAGCAAGAGAGTGAGACTTCCCAGAGAGTGAGACCACTTTAGGTGGGTGGTTTCTTAGCAACAGCAGCAGCCTAGATACCAGAAGGCCTGGATCCAGTCCCAGCTCTGCCACTTGTGACATCAGACAAGGTCCCTACTCCTTAAGACCTTAGTCTCCCCATCTGTGGGAGGACAGGTGCTGAGTCAGAGGGTCTGCCTTAGAAGTTGTTTGAAAGGCCCTCTCCAAAAGGTGGAGGCTGACACCTGTGTGTCAGCTGTGTGCATTGGCACAACCTTTGGGGGAAGCAAATTGAAGATGTCAATCAAAATTTCAAATGTGCCCTTCACCTTTAGGAATCCCACACACGGGCACAAAATGTGTACAGGATGGTTTCCTAGTCCCGTGGGGACTGACTGGTGGGAGGGACAGTGGTACAGCCAGGCGGTGGAGAGGTGGTGACTGCCCTAGAGTCAACATGAGAAAGGAAGCCAGAGATCTGTGAGGCTGGCAGGGCAATAAAAACTGGCAAAAGCCCAGCTGCCCCGGACTTACCCACCTTCAACAATTCTAAACATGCAGGGACAGGGATGTGTGTGTGTGAAATCTAGTCCTCATTGTTTTTTCTTTGCATTTTGACATCTCTGAAATTGTGTTGTCTTATAATCAAATCAATGGCATCTTCGAGTTGATGAAATAAAGCAGAACTGAGAAGGAGATGTTTGTACGCATGATCTCATGGGGTGGAGGTGGGACTTGCACTGCTTTCTTTTCTTTCTTTCTGTCCTTCCTTCCTTCCTTCACTCCTTCCTTCCTTCTTTGTTTTTTTTTAATACAACAAGCATCTATCACTTTTTGTATGAAACCCTTTTAACACAGATGTACTAGCTCGAGGACATTATGCTAAATGAAATAAGCCAGTCACAAAAAGACGAATACTGTGTGATTCCACTTCCATGGGGCACCTAAAGTCGTCAAATTCATAGACACAGAAAGTAGGACGGTGTTACCAGGGCTGAGGGCAAGGGGAAATGGGAGTTTTTTAATGGGTATAGAGTTTCAGATCTGCCAGATGACAAAGTCCTGGAGATTTGCTTCACAACAATGTAAAAATACTTAACACTACTGAACTGTACAAAAGGGTTAAAAATGGTTAACTGGTAACTCTTATGTACTTTTCTTTCTTTTTTACCACAATAAAAAAACAAATTAAAAAATTTTAAAAACTGAAAAAAAGAAACCTATTTTAAATTTTAACTATTTCATTGATTTTTCACCTGTTGATTTTCCAGCAACGCTGGAATATTAGAATTTCAGGATTTTTTTTCTCAGATATAACCTATAGAAAGAAAAGGAAGGAGAGAGGAAGAGAGGCAGGGAGGGAGGAAAGAAGCAGGAAGGGAGGGAGGAAGGAAAGAAGGAAGGAATGAAAAAAGGAAGGAAAGAAGGGGGGGAGAGAGGGAAAGAAAAAAATTGCATGGAGGAAAAATCTGGAAGGTTATACCTTAGACTGTTAACAGGGAATAGGTGATGTTCTCACTTTCTATCTTATATCATTTGTATGGTTTCAGTTATTTTATAACATTAAAAATACCTAAAAACATAACCATATAAAATGAAACCAATTTTTAAAAGCATTTTAAAAATATTCTGGTTAAAGAAAGAATTCCCAGGTTTGAAAACAAGCCAGCATTGGAGACTAAATCTGGTCCGGCCTCACTCTGAGGTTCCCAGCTGGATCCAGGCATCAGCACACAGGGCCCCTAAGGGGCTGGCTGCCCCAACCGGGCCCAGCTGGACTACTGAGCACCCACAGGAAACTGGTTGATCCGGGAAGCACATGTGGGGTTTGCAGCTGGTGGGAGATGCCCCCACCCCCAAGCAGGGGTGGAGGGGCTCAAAGGGGTAAGAGGGATACACAGGGATGCAGGGAGACATGAACCCCAAATGAGGAGGTGGGTTTGGTCCTGGCCACAGTGAAGGTTTCAGAGCAAAGAGAACTGTGATAAGGTGGCTTCTGGAAGATAACTTTGGCAATGAGTGTACCAGTCCCCATGAGTGCCCTCTGGGAGGGCGGGGGGAAGTTTGTGGGGCTGAGGACTAGGCCCCAGGCCTCCTGCCCTCAGCATCCTCTACCAGTCCTACTTCTTGCTGCTGCTAAACTGAATTTTCCCACGGTTCGCCTCCAGCAACCTAGCCCCTCTTAAGCCCCTCCAGCATCTCCCTTCATAACCCCCAGTGGGCAGATTCCCAGAAGCCCCTGCACAGGGCTAGAGGGCGCTGCATTCCTGTATTCCCATCCCCATGCAGCGCCTTAGGCCCACCACATAATGTCTCTGCAAGGAGTCCGTTTCTCCAACACGCCCACCACCACCACCATTGCTATGCGTGGCTGGCTCAGGCTCTAGGCCAGGCAACCTCCCAGCCTCCTGACTGTCCTGCTGTCTGAGCAAGGATGACCTCTCCAAACAAGAGGGATTGGGCCTTTGTCCCCCTCAGGCTGGCACTCATGGCCTTTTGCCATCTGGTGCCAAGTGTTCTCATCTCCCACTGCTCCTTCCTTCTGTAGTCTTGCTGCCTACTGAGCAGTGAGGCTGTGGGTCCCACCACTGGGCTATTGTTTGGACCATTCTTCCCACCTGACATTCTCTCCCTCTTCAATTGCACCTAATACAGCACATGGCACGTGGCTACTTACTGAGAGAATGTATCTATGAACTGAGAGACAAATGCAGGGTGCCATTCTCTCCTCCCAGCTCCATGGACCACCATCTCAGCTGGCCCAGCGCCCAGGGAAAGCTCTTTCTGGGTTCCCAGCAGGCCGCCTGCCCTTGTCTCACACAGTCACGCTTTGTTAGGTCTCCTGCTCCCAAGGGCATCTTATCTGCCTAAACAGGTTGTAATCTCCCAAGGTCATGGACCCCCTTCCTTCTGCCAACCTGGAGTGGTAAACAAGGGCTTTTACTCAACCACAGCTCACCACACCCCTCCCAGGGTTGCAGCCCTGCCTGACTCCTGCCTGCTGGGCCCTGCAGGAAATTCTGGCTCCCTGCCCTCAGTGCCCCCAGGCCCTAGAGCCAACATCTGACCCCACCATCTACCCGCTCCCCTCAATGGGCTGCTCTGGCCTCCTCCCTCCTATCCCCCCAGCTGCTTTCTGTGACAGGGTTGTCATTCTCTCCCGCCCCCTTCTCTCCCTGCAGGAAACTCTTCCCCCAACCTCTACAGGACTCTTCATCTTTCAGGTCTCCAAAGCCCTTCTCATAGCGTCTGTGGTATTGTCTTTGTAACTCTTACTGCCCTTAGTGGCCTGACTGGGACAGAACCTGTCATGGGGCCCCTGCCCTCCCTAGAACCTGAGCTGCTTGAGTACAATGTGTGGTCCCATTTCAGCCACGAGGGAAAGGGGGTTCTGAGAGGGGAAATGACTTGCCCAAAGGCAAGGGGGCAGCAGGACTGGAAAAGCCCGGTGGGCTTGGTTTGGGAACCCACACCTCCCCAACCCCCAGAACTGCCAGCTCTCCACCCAAACTGTAAAATGCATGACTCACTGGTGAGCTGAAAAAGCTGGCCATCCTGCTTATATGTGAGTTCCCATCCTGGAGGGTGTAGGCACTGACCTAGGGAAGCCCAAACCCCGGGCCAGAGAGAGGCCCGCCCGATCGGGAGACACAGAAAATGGAGCCGGAGCTTAGGTGCATTTATTCCTGTACAAATCATTACAAAACCAAGTCTGGGGAGTCGCTGCCCCACCCCCCACACATGTGCAATAGTTTGCCTGGCCTCCTCCTCCTCCTCCACCTGGCCCCTCTCATTCAACAGCCTCCTCCAGAAAAGCCCTCCAGTCTTCCCTTCCAGGCTCCAGAAGAGCAGGGGCAAACCCATCCCACTGTGGCCCAGCAATAAAGTGCCTGATACAGAGTGAGGCGGGATAGAACCCAGGCAACACAGCTCCCAGCCCCCTTGAGCTTTCCTAAGCCCAGCTAGAACCTTGGATGACTCCAGAAACTGCAAAGGGACTGCTTGAAACCCCAGTTTGGCTGGGGTCCCCTCCTTCTCAGCCCCAAAGGCTCCTCCAACAGGTGGAAAGCCTCGCTGCTGGATGGCAGAAAACGGGGCCTGGCTCTTTAAGAGCCAAGCTAATGGCAGCTGGGCAGAGGGCTAAGAAACAGCTGAAGGCTTGTCCCATTCTTATCAGAGTCCCCCAAACCTGGGGGAGTTTGCACAAAAATACCCTAATTTCCAGGAAGAGATGAGGAAAGGAACCCCAAATCCCCAGGGAGCTGAGCCCCCCAGAAAGGGAACCTTACATGGGCAGAAGGGTGCCAGAGAGGAGTCAAGGGATTTGTCCAAGGCCACTCAGGGCAGAACCAAGACGGAGACGCTGGCCTCCCACCTCTGGGACCCCTACACACAACCCCACTAATGCCCAGCTGGCTTCTAGACAGTGGCCACCTCCCAGGCAACCTCTTTCTGGCTCTAGGAAGTGAGGGGGCAACACAAAGTTCCCAGCAGCCTGGGACAGGACCCCATTGACCCAGTCAACAGGAAGTGATGTGTGGACCATCCTGGGGCTTTGAACCAAGGCCTCATGGGAAAGGACACGTCAGCCTCCCAATCCTCAGAAATACCCTGATTGATTATGCTCAGACCCTGACTGGACAAGAAATCTCAACACCCCTGATTAACCACATAGAAGTCCAAATCCCTGATTGGCCAAGAGCTACCCCTAGGCCCTGACTGGCTGGAAGATATACTTCTTCAAGACCCTGACTGGCCAGGAGACACTCCGGCCAGCCTTGACTGGCCAGGAGATGGCCCTTGGTGGAGTGGCTGGGTGGAGAGCCACTTCTCTTGTATCCCTTGTGACGGCCCATAGGCAGGGCAGCCTAGGTCCAAGAGGGATGGGAGAAGGTGATCCCGTACAGCTGGGCCCAGGATGAGAAGACCCTCTTCTCGGTGATGAAGCGGTGGTGGTTGCCCTTGCGACTGTGCTCATTCTGGATGTAGGTGACACATTCGTCCGGCCCCTTGGGCTCATAGTAGTGGTAGGGCATGCGCTGCAGGCGGGACCGCTGGCTGGGACAGAGCAGATGGGGGCCATGAGGGCAGGGTGGGCACTGGCAGGGCCCTTCCTCTTGTCAGCCCCTGACCTGCTGTAGGACCTCAGTGGAGGAAATCCCTACCCCTCCCTGGGCCTCAGTTTCCCCATCTGTAAAATGGGTGTAGGGTAGATTAGGTTTGTGACCACCAAACGTTTTCTTTTCTTAAAAAATGCAGACCTTTTCCTGTCCCTAAGAGGATGGCAGAGTAGGGTAGAGGTAAGGTCTGTGGGCTGTAGAGCCTGGCCACCACGCTTTACTGTTTGTGGGATCTTAGGGCACTAGCAAAATGTCCTCCTCAGTTTTTCTCATCTACAAAATGAGGATAATAACATACTTTTCTTAGGGTCTCTGTGAGGAGTGAATGAGATAATAAATATAGCCATGCTTGGGACATGGTCAGCACCCAGTAAAGAATAGCTGTCACCTTGTGGGCTTTTCATATAGTAATAATAGTTATTATTAATACACAAACTCTAGACTCTGGCTGAGCTTGGGGTAGCTCCAAGGAGCCTAGATCTCTGCAGAGCAGTCTGAACCATCAACTAGAGGCCCTTGAAGTCCCTCTAGCCAGTTTCCATGCCCCCAGCTCCGTCCCGCAGCCAGTGACTGGACATTGTCCTGGGGGGGCGCTCACCTGCAGTAGTCGGGGGGGACCATGCCATAGACGTGCACGTGGTCACACAACTCCACTGCAATCACCATAGTGAACCAGCCTGTGCTCAACCACGAATGGGACTTTTCCCTGCGGGCAGAGAGCGAGCATGATAAGGGAGCATGTAGGCAGGGGTGGGGCAGGCAGGGGAACCAGTCAACCCCCCCAGTTTCCAAAAACTCCACCCACCCATTCATCCCCCCCACTGCAGTCACCCCCAATAAAGCCCGCTGTGGGAGCAGGGGCATACCGGCAGAGGGCTTGCCTGAGCAGAGGTGAGGGGTGTGGAGAGAGCTCCTTTGAGGGAAAGAGTAGGCAGAGGGCATGCTGGGAATAAACTCCTGGGGAGACCAGACACACTTGGGCAGGCTGGGAGGGACCATGACCACAGAACATGCTAGAAGCAGCTGTGCCTATTCTAGTAGCAAACTCCCAGGGGGAGACTAATCAGAGACAGTCATGTTAGCAGTGACAAGTTCAGAGCAAAGTATGGAAGAAGTAGCTAAGAGCCTAGAGCTGTGCTTCTCACTACAGAAGCCACATGGAGTGTATGTGGGTACCTGTGAGCACTTGACGTGGGCTGCGGTGTGCCGTCAATGTGAAATACACACTGGATTTCTTAGAGAGTATGAGAAAAAGAATGTAGAATATGTCACTGATAATTTCTGACATTGATTACATGTTGAATTGAAAATATTTTGGATACGGGGTGACTGGTTAGCTCAGTTGGTTAGAGCGTGGTGCTAATAACACCAAGGTTGCCTGCCGGTTTGATCCCGATATGGACCACTGTGAGTTGCACTCTCCAGAAAGAGGGAAGGGAGGGGAGGACAAGGGATGGGAGGGAGCAAAAAAGAAAAAATATTTTGGATATATTTGATTGAAGGTGGTTCTCTGAAAAGTTTAAAAGAAAATAAACCTCTCACAAGACTGACAAGAGAGAAAAGACACAAATTACCAATATCAAGAATATAAAAAGAGGATATCACCATAGACCTCATAAATATTAAAAGAATAATAAGAAAACCACAGAAAAAAAACAACATACATGACAACTTAAATAAAATAGGTCAATGCCTTGAAAACCACAAACTACCCAAACTCACCCAAGATGAAACAGATAACCATATCCTGTAACCATTAAATAAATTGAATTCATAGTTAAAATCTTCTGAAAAAGAACTCTCCAGGCCCAGATAGTTTCACTAGCAAATTCTACCCAACATTTAAAGAAGAAATAACACTAAATCGATACAACCTCTTTAGGAAAATAGAAGAGGAAACATTTCCCAATTCATTTTCTGAGGCCAACATTACCCTGGTACCAAAACCAGGCAAAGACAGAACAAAATAAACTATAGATCAATATCTCTCATGAACACAGATACAAAAATATCAACAATGTTTTTATTGTTTAACAATAATATTATTAGCATAATATTAGCAAATTAGATATACAGGGCAGCTACAAAAACCTATAGCTAACATCATATTCGATGATGAAAGACTGACTGCTTCCCCCAAGCGACCATAGGACCAAGGCAAAAATGTCTACTCTCACCACTTGCAATACAATTCAACATTGTATTAAAAGTCCATGGCGGTCCCATGGTTGGTTGGAGCGCGTCCTCTCAACCAGAAGGTTGGTGGTTCGACTCCCACAAGGGATGGTGGGCTGCGCCCCTGTAACTAACAATGGCAACTGGACCTGCAGCTGAGTTACGCCCTTCACAACTAAGATTGAAAGGAAAACAACTTGACTTGGGAAAGTCCCGGAAGTACACACTGTTCCCCAATAAAGTCCTGTTCCTCTTCCCCAATAAAATCTGTAAAAGAAAAAAAAAAGTTCTACCCAGTGCAATAAGGCAAGAGAAAGAAATGAGGCATATATTTCGTAAAAGAAGAAATAAAACTGTCCTTATTTGCATGTCCTTACATAAACATCTGCATAGAAAATCGTCAAAGAATCTACAAAAATCTCCTAGAACCAGTAAGTAAGTTTAGCAGGATTACAGGATATAAGGTCAACACACACAGATCAATCATATTTTTAAATACCTGTAAGGAATAATTAGGAACCAAAAAATATTTTTTTAATACCATTTACAATAGCTCCAAAACTTCAAATGTTTTGGTAAAAATCAAACAAAATATGTACATGATCTATATGTTGGAGAAAATGGGTTAAACAAAACACATTAAAAATAATTTCACCTTTTTCTTTTACTTTTTTAATGTGGCTACTAGAAAAATTTAAATTATGTATGTGGCTTGCATTATATTTCTATTGGACGGCACTGGCCTAGCTTTTCTAGGGAGATTAGTCAGAGCAGTGCTAGGAGTGATGTATGCATAGAATAGAGCATGCCGGGAGCAACAGTATGCTTAAAGCAAGAAGTGCTGGGAATAGTCAACACTTTCTAAGAGGCACACTATACAGGGAGCTCTCCTAGAAAAATGCCAGCAGAGACTGTGCAACCTTACAGCGGAGCATGCTGGGAACCCTCATTTCCTCAGAACGACGCATGCTAGGAGGAAGCCCTCCTCGGGAAACGCGGCCATGCAGAGCATGTTGGAAATGACTTGTGCTAAGAGCTGGACATGAAGAGAACTCTGGGAAATCTGACCAGAGGAGGGCAAGAAATGACCACACCCAGAGAGCAGTGCATGCTAGGAGCAACAGGCCTCTGGGCAGAGCACACTGAGGGGGAGCAGGGGCTGTCCAGAGGGAGCAGGCAGGAGGCTGGTACCTGTCCTTGCCCGTCTCACCCCGGAAGAGGTCGTCAAATTGGCGCATGCGGCCGGGAGAGACGGTGTAGGCCTCCACGTTGGGGAACACCAGGCCCGCCCGCTGGATGACGCGTACAAGGCTGCCCTGGGGTTTCTGCATCTTGTTCGGAGGGCCCCAGAAGATGAACACGGTTTCGGGGGTCCGGTTGACAAACTCCTGGGGTCTCCGCAGCACACGGAAGACACTGGAATGGGCCACCACGCGGAAAGTGGTCTTGTTGCCCACATCTGCAGAGTAGCCCGTAGTGGGTGCGTCATTCATGCGGATTGTGCACTCAGCCCGGTCAATCTCAGGGCCCAGTTTGGTGCCCAGCAGGTGGCTGGAGCTGGTGACAATCACACACTGGTGGCACCGGGAGGGCAGCGTCTGGGGGGACAAGGAAAGTCAACACTGTCATGACCACTCCACGCCAGGCCCTGTGCTTTGTACATCCAGGCTTCCAGGAGGCTGGAATGACTATGCCCATTTTAAAGACAGAAAGCAAAGCCTATTTATTCATTCAACATTCAACAAATAGTTATAGCAAGCTGGCTAATGGCCGAGTACTTGGGACAAAGCAATGAGCACAAGAGACCCCACGCTTGCCTTCAAGAACTCATGGTCGGGGAGACAGACGGCAAAGTAAACGATAAAATAATGCCAGGTGGTAAGTAAAATCGCTAGGAGGAGATAAAATAGGGGCAGAGGACCAAGAGTGACAGGAGCAGGGGCTGTTTCTGTGTTGTCAAGTACCCCAGTGTCCTGCCAAACCCAGTAGAGACAGATCATTGACTGAGGACATGGAAGGATTTTAGTGCTAAGCATGGACACTTGGAGAACTGAGGCCCAGAGACGGGCAGGGCACTTGCCCAAGGTCACACATCACACAAGGGGCTGAAGGCACTGTAAGCCAGGGCCGTGACTCCCAGGGTCCACCCTTTCCTTTAGGAGGGATGGAGGGAGTGGAGAAGAGGAGGGAGGAGGGGGAGGAAGAGAAGGGAGCCGTGATGGTGGGCTACAGGGAGGATCTGCCTGGAGTAGCTGCCCTACCTTGTTGCCTAGAATGGGGACATAGCCATCGGTGATGCTCCACTTCCTGAGGTTGATGGGCCGGCGGCTGCGGCCTCTGAGGGAGCCGTAATGAAAGACCTCACTGGCACTGTTGGAGCTGTAGAGGATGAGGATGGTGATGAGAGCAAAGAGGATCACGAACACTGCTGACCGCTGCTCCTGGAGAGGGGAGAGGCTGGTGAGGGCCCAGGGACCCTGCAGGCTCGGCGCCCCACCTCCTTGCCGCCTACCACACCCAACTAACTCCTGCTTCTCATTCCAGACCAGTTCAGACACCACCTCCTCCAGGAAGGCCTCCTCCAGCCCCCTGGGCACCCCCATCACAGTACTGATCACACCACCAGGAGCTCTGAGGCTGGGACTAGGTCAGCCTCGCTGTGATCACAGCTTCTCCAGAGTTCAGCTCATGCAGTACACTCAACCACCTGCAAACACCCAGAGACCATCAACTTCCCCTCCCTAGAGCAGACCTTGTATGGACCTTGGGCGCCTCCAGAGAGTTACCTCCCATGAACTGCCTTCCCTGTAGCCTAAGAGGGTCGATTTGTGACTTCCACCAGCACGGCACCCCAGTGAGTTCTCTGCCATCCATAGCTGTGCCCTCTCCAGAAAGGCCTGAGCCTCAGGCCTGGAGGTGGCGGCTGCTCGTTATACCTGCTACTCCTGTATTCCTTAAAGTTCCAATTTCTCATTACTCCAATGTCTAATTATAGGTAACAGCTCTTTGCATTAAACTTTCTCTGTTCAAATTACTGTGTGGTTTCTCTCTGCCGATTGGACCCAGACTGATACACACACATCACCCTGCCCCCAACCCTCAGGCTCTGACAAGGCTGTGGTACAGTAGATCCTGGGAAAGGGCTGTGTAGGGCCAGGGACATAGAAGGTGCCAGGAAAGCATGAATGAACGGATGACGGGGAATCCTGACACCCAGAGTGACGCTCACAACATTCCCTCAAAGCGGTATCTTTGACCACTGCCCCCACCCCCAGCCTCCCACTCACCTCTACCTCCCCACCCCGACCCCCTGCACAGCTCGCCAAGTCAACTTCTCAGACAATCCTTTACCACATATGGACCAACCAAGCCTAGGAGGACAGAGGTAGACCTGGGTCCAGAGAGAGGCAGGATCTTGCCTAAAGCCACACGGATCAGTGGCCACAGCAGGGCTCAAAATCAGGGCCTGCCAAGTATCAGCCGCTTCTTGACAAGAAAGAGAAACTTGCGGTGGCCTGGGTCTGAGACAGGTCGGAAGGAGCCCATCTTACAGAGGGATGTAAGAGGCTGAGATGAGAACAGGAAATGAAAGGGGACTTACTTTGTTGCTACTCATCTCTCTCTCTCTCGTGGCTGCTGAGGGGCAGGGGCCAGCGTCCTGCAGGTGGCCCAGGGGGCAGGGATTCGGACTTACACCTGCAAGCCACAGAAAGGTTTATGGCCTGGGTGCCCTCCTCTAGGTCCAGCTGGTCAAAGGCTACACCCTTCCCATCCCTGCCAGCTCTCCTATCCACCCATGACTTCAAGGCTCAGGGCCATATCCATTTTGCATATGGAAACACGAGGCAGAAAACTGCCTGAGGTCACACAGCCAGGCGGTAGCAGAGCCCTGCCTCTCTCCTTGCTCCTTGCTCTCTCTTACTCTGCTCCCTCAGCAGGGGCCTCTCCATATACTGGCTGTCCTAGGCAAGTAGTTTCCCTACTGGGGGCGGCCTGGCCCCCACCCAGAAGGAACCTCATTCACACCCCTACTCTAAAACCTGCCTTAGGTCCCCGTGGCCTAGGAATAAAGCAACATTCCTTACAGGTCCCCAAACTCCTCTGCACTGCACGCTTCCAGGTCTCAGAAACCGTTTGTAACACCCTGCCCTCCTGCACACACCCAATTATCTTCCAAGCCTGCGGTGGGCCATGAACTTCCCGTGTGTCATCTCCGGCCAGGCTGAGGGCTTATCTGAGGGCCAGCCAACACAGGTCCTCACTCAAATTCTCTGCTGTGCCTCCAGAGCCCTGGAGATGGGTGCAGGAGGATCGCTGAATGACTTCGTTAATTAACGTAAGATCTTGGGGGTTTAGGGCACAGACTCATCTGTCAAACGGCCTATAATCCCAGCCCTACCCTCAGAGGGTGGGTGAGGGGCCTCAGGGGATGATGAAGCCTTGGGCAGCTCTTCCTTTCGGCCCCAGCCCCAGTGGCCTCTGCTGTGAGGGGACAAGCCCAGATTTGCTCCTCAGTCCCCAACCGACCCCCATCCTCATAGGACCCCAGCTCCTTTCCGGATCTCAATTCCCCCACCTGTCAAAAGGAAACAAGTACTTGTGTCCAGCCACCTCCAGCAGATTCAAGTCCAGCGGGCACTAAGTCTGGGACAGTGCAGAGGGAGAAGAAGCTGGGCTCGGGGCTCCCCAGCTTTGTCCTCCCCTCCTGGGGCCTCTCAGCTCCCTCTACTATCTCCGCCCCCTGACCTAGCTGCTGTTTACTCCTACACAGCCACCGGGAATAGCCAAAGAACCTCCAGCCAAAGGAGGCTCCCCCCACACACCGCTCCTGATTGGTTAACTTCTGACCCCGCCCACTTCCCAACCCCGCCCCCTCTCCACGGGAGCCCCCCGCCTCCCCAGCCGGGTTTCAGGTTTCTCCCAGGCCATCCCTCACAGCCAGTCTGGGAGGTCCAGGGACTCTATAATCAACTACAGATCAGGAAACTGAGGCTCATCAGAAGGGAAGAGTGACCTGTCCGTGCACTCACAGCCCATTAAGGCAAAAGCCAGGAGTCCAGAATCCCAGAGTTGCCCCCATCAGCCTTGAAGACTCTGACATTCCAGGCCCTCACAGGTCCAGCTGAGCCAGGAGCTTCTCTGAACTGAGCCTCCCCACTCACTACTATTTCCTTCAAATGCCCCTTGCTCTGGACATACTAGAGCACTCCAGTTCCCAGCCTCCCCCTGCCACCCCTCCCACTCCCCCCCCCCCCCCCCCCCCCCCCCCGCCTTTTGCCCACCTTTGCCTGAGCAGTGCCCTCAGCCAGGAAGACTGTCCACCTTGTCAGCCCTGTCACAATCCTGCTCTTGAGAAGGCCATGGTCAGTACAGCATCTCAGGTTCAAGTGTGAATCCAGGTTCCACCACTTACTGGCTGAGGGGCCTCGGGCAAGCCATGTGACCTGAGCCTCAGTTTCCTCATCTGTGAAATGGGAGTAATTATGAGTCGGTAACTCACTGGGTTATTCAAGGCCAGTGTTAATTTTTGTTAATTTGCCAGCGAAACACTCCCCCATCCTCTGACGCCTATCCCAAAGACTTCCCTCTTCTATCAGGAATGTGTTCATGAGCCATGCTAAGCATCACCCACTCACTCATGTTCCTAGCAACACTGCAAGGTAGGGGCACTTATTTCCCATTTCACCGATGAGGAGACTGAGGTTCAGAGGCAAAATGCCTTACAGTGCTCTGCAGAGCCGACTGGGGGGCCTTGTTTCCAGAAAGCAGCCCAGGGATAAAGCTGACAGGATCTCCCTCGAAGATCCCCCAGGGCTGGAATGGGTCAGAAGCCACCGAGTGTTTGCCCGTCACCTAGCCTGGCACAGAGGAGGGCATGCCTGCTGGGGAGCAACTTGCTCAGTCTGGGAAGACTTCAGTCCAGAGTGCTGGGCCGGGCGCATGGACTCAACCCCAACGCGGGCCGTGCAGTTGGGCTGAGTCTGTGGGTGGGGGCCACACCCTGCCCTCTGTTTGGGGGCTTTGCTTCTCCCAGCCCAGGGAGTCCTCCCGCAGGGTCGGGATGCACCCACGAGCCGCGCGGGAGGAGGACGAGGGAGGAGGGGGAGGGGCCACCTAATTCCTAAATGGGGGGCGCTGAGCCCGTGAGTCCATCTGGGTTGGGGGCGACTCACCCTCTGCGCCCCCTTTGCGCTGACCTCCCCCTCTCCCGCACTCCGGGGGGTCCAGAGCCCTAGTCCCAGCTGGGAAGAGAAGGGAGGCAGGACGGCGGCAGGGTCCCAGAGCTCCAATGGTGTAGTCAGCGGGAGGAGGCCCCGCGAACCCCACGACGGCCCTTGGGCGCGAGGACCGGGATCTCCGGGGGCGGTTGCCTAGAGAGTGGGTCTAGGGCAGCCACCCGGGCCCCCGCATCATCACTTCCCATCCCCCCCGAGAAGCAGGCAGCTCCCCCTCCCGCTGCCCGCCCCCGCGCAGCACCTGCTCACCTCCCCTGGGGAGCGCCCGGCCCCCCGCGGCCCCCGAGCCCCTTCACATGGCGCCGGGTGCGGAGAGCCGGGGGTCCCCGCTCCTCCGGCCGCCCAGGCCCCGCCGCAGCCCCGGCCAGCAGGGTCCTAGCGCCGCCGTCGCCTCCTCCGCTCAGGCCCAAGCCAGGAAGGCAGGCGGAGCCTCGAGGGGCCGCAACTGGCTCCGCCCCCGGGCGGTGCCGGTGGGGAAGGGTGACGGGCTGGCTACCCCCGGCCCGGCCACGTGAACACCTCGCTTACTCCTTTAAGCCGCCGTAGTGACAACGAAAATAGCTTTCCAGACCCCTTTGGTGTGGGTCAGGCCCACTTCTAACTGGCTTTATTGTCACCATGACCTAGATGGGGAAACTGAGTCTCGGAGCACACTGCGCTTGGAACTAGTTGGGTTTCTCTCTGGGCTCCCTACCCAGGGCCTCCAGAGCCCTGCACCCAGTAGTCACTCTGGGTGAACTCACGGTCCCCCTTGGATTCAAATCCAGCTCGGCCCTCTCTAGCCGGGAGGCCTGGCACATTCCTTGCCTTCCTCTGGAAAACAGGGAGAACAACAACCTCGTTGTAAAGATTAAAAATGTTGTTGACTTATAATTTTCAGGGTATTCTTTACATCATTTTATGTGATAGTGAAAAATAACAATAGCCATGATAGGGGCCCGGCTAAAATGAATGCTGCAGATCAATACATATTGACAGAAGGGATGGCCAGGATATTTACGGATGTTTAAGTGAAGAAAGCAAGTTGAAGAACTGCATCTCTATAATCCCTTTGCAAAACAAAGGTGTAAAAATGGGCATTCCCCGCCTGGGAAAAATTCTTGCACATGTACACAACAGAGGGCATCGCAGCATAGCTTGAAATAATACTAAACTGGGAACAGCCTATATATCTACCCGCAGGAGAACAGAATGTTTTCACATGGTGGTACCTTCACAGTGTGGAATATTAAATAGCAGGGGGAAAGTGAACAAGCTGCAATTACATGGATGAATCTTAGAGACATAAGGAGTGAAAAAGACAAGTCTCAGTAGACAAATGAACTGCACAATATATTGTTTAAGCAGACAGTCGGCAGTAGGGCACCCCTCAGAACCCAAGACAGGAAATAGCTTTCGCCTATCAGAGTGATTCAAGTTTTCAAAGCAAAACTCAAGAACACAGTTGTCTCAGAGAGGGAGGTAGAGATGTGGGCGGAAACCCAGGGGTGTGAATTGCTAGCACCTGTCTGGTCTTTCAGTGGGACCTGGGTTCAAGAGGTTCATTATAGCATTATGTTTAACTTCCAGGCATGACGAATGCCATCGTTTACGTGTATCACAATATTTTTTTTAAATGGCAAAAAAGGAAAGAAATCAAATGAAAAGAAAGAAAGACCTTTTGCGTATCATGGTGATTAAAGTGTTAATAGTGGATATTTCTGGAATGATGAGATTATGGGCTGCCTTTTTTCTTTTGGCTTAACTATTTTCCAAAATTTTAAAATAATGGTTACACAATGTTTTTATATTTAAAAATGTGTTTGTTTTTTTTAATTTATAAAAAATGGACTGTATAGGGGCAGCCCGATAGCTCAGTTGGTTAGAGCGTGAGCTCTAACAGGGTTGCCGGTTCAATTCCCACATGGGCCAGTGAGCTGCGCCCTCCACAACTAGATTGAAGACAAGCAGCTGCCCCTGAGCTTCTGGAGGGGTAGCCAGATGGCTCAGTTGGTTAGAGCGCAAGCTCTCAACAACAAGGTTGCGGGTTCAATTCCTGCATGGGATGGTGGGCTGTGCCTCCTGCAACTAAAAGATTGAAAACAGCAACTGGACTTGGAGCTGAGCTGCGCCCTCCACAACTAGATTGAAGGACGACAACTTGGAGCTGATGGGCCCTGGAGAGATACAAAAATGGACTGTATATATAGCATGATTCCTTTTTAAAAAAAATACAACTATCGATACATATATGTTTGTAAATGCACACAGGTGTCTGGAAGAATTTATGAGGAACTACTGGCAGTACTTGTCCCTGGGGAGTGGAGGTGGGGTGGGAGGGGTGGGTGCTACCTTCACTTTTTGCTTTATAAACTTCCAGGTTGTTTGCCTTAGACTAATTTGGTAAGTCAATTCCACTTTGTTTTTAATTAAAGCCAAAGTGGTGGAGGCGAGGTCCAGCTTCCAGGCTGTGGAGACAACACCCACCAGGTAGTGGGTGAGGGTAGGGAGGGCCACGAGTGGATTGGAGGCTTCCTGCTGCTTTGGTGTCCACCTCCATCTGCTTCCTGAGCCTCAGCCCCCATGCCCACCCCTTGCCCTCCTTGGCCACCTGCCAGGATGCAAAACCACAGAGCAGGAGCCAGGGCAGTCAGGCAGGAAGCCTGATGAACCCGACTGCTAGAGGCTCAGAAAAGGAGAGCCTCTTGCCCAAGGTCACCAGCAGGCTGGAGGCTACACCAGGGTGGGGCATCCTGTCCCCAGCCCTTCTTCCTACCCCAGGCCAGTGACCTCTGGAAATAAGAGGGTGAAGCAGCCCAGTTCCTGGACCAAATCTGGACCTGGAGCTCCCCCCTCAGGCCTGCCATGTCCCCGGCCCTGGCTTATGCCAGGAGGCTCTGCTGTAGGGTGGCTTACCTTTCCCTGAAGAATAGAGTGAAGAAATAAAATGGAGTCACTCTAGTCAAGGTGCTAAATTACTCAAATCAAGTAGGAAATGGTTCTATGGAGGAAATGGTTCTATTCTTGTTTGACTGGAACTTACACTTTTGAACTTTCCAGTCTTGCATCAAGGCCTAGATATACATCAAACCTCCAGATAACCCCCTGGCTACCCCTGAAGGACTAAGGAAAAAATGTTCATGTATCCAGACCGCCTGACATCCAGTGACCATCTGGCACCAATCCAGAGGCCAAGAATGCAGGACTGATTCTTCTCAAGAATGTATTTTTTACTATAAGAACCCTCAGTTTTTCTTTCTTGTTTGAACACGCTGGGTGTGGGCTAATTATCTTTCCAGTTTGCAAGCCCTTGAATAAATCTTTATCATTTATTTCTAGCCAAAGCCTCCGGACTCCTTTTGAGTTCCTGTGACAGCCCTAAGAACAATAACAACCACTTCAATAATAAGGAGGATAAGAAAAACAACAGCTCTCGTGTGTCATGTGTTTTCTCCTGTGATAAGCACTTTGCAAACGCACCCCACTGAATACTTAAACTAGCCTATGAGATGGGTACTGCTGTTACCCGAACATTCTAGAGGGAGAAGTGAGACTCAGCGTACATGGGTGCCCGAGCTGGAGTCCACCCAGGTCTTTCTGCTGAATAACCACAGGCCATTCTGCTCCAAAGCCCCAGGCCTGCCCACACCCACTCCAGGACTTTCATGGGTCGTTGGCTGTGGCCAATACTGGTGCCACTCCCTGACCCTATTTGGAGTGGGTCCTCTCCCCAAGCTGCTCCCCTGTGGTCTGGGGAAGATGGCCTCTGCTTCAGCCCTTCCTGCCCCAGGGTGGGGGTCCTGGGTGTGACCCTCCTTCTTGCTCCTTAGCAATCTGCATTGTTAGGATTTTCCCCTTCCACAGGGTCCTGGAAAGAGTCCTCAGAGACCTCCTCACCTGCCACACCAGCTCCCAATTTACAGAGACTGAAACTAGAGGGGACAGGACTTGCCCAAGACTCCCATTGAGTCCTAGGCAGAGCCAGGATGGGAGCCAGGCCTGGGGACTCCAGCCTCTCTCCCTCTGGGCAGAGAAGGAGCCAGACTGATGGGCCTCTGAAAAGAGGCGGTGAGAGCCACTGGCAGGTGAGGGCCTGCACACAGCAGCTGCTCCATAAGCACATGCCTGGACAGTGGGTCTGGAACCAGAAGTACGGGGTTCTTCACAGACAGAGGCTGGAGTGGTCAGGTGACACTGGACATGGTGCCTACCAGTACCCAGAAGAACTGACGTTCCTTCCCTCACCTGGCTAGATGAGGTTTGAGTGTGAGTTCCTGGCCTGGCTCCAAGTTCCTCTGAGGGGAGAGGCCACTTAAGATACCTCCAGGTTGTGAGGCTCACCTGGTTTTCCCTGTGGCCTCAGGAGGAAGTAGGTGGGTCCCCAGCAGGCCTGCTGAGGGGACAAAGGAACCAGGGTATGGACAGAGGCCCAAAGAGGGGCTCCATACCAAGACGCTCCCACACTCTGAGCTGGGAGGAGCTCCTGCCTCCAACTCACCTCCCAGAAGCTGCAGGACCTGCAGTGGCAGAGCCTTCAGCAGGCCTGGAAACAGTCACCAGACCAGCCAGGGATCATCTTTCTGCCCGGAGCAAGTAGCTGGTGGATCGCGCCTGCCAGGTCACCACACCAGAAAGATGGTATTTGGGCCAACCCAGCAGTAAACACCCTAGCCAGGGGCAGGGCCAGGACAGAGGCCCCTCTGTCTACTGGGCCCAATGGCTGGACCAGCATCTTCCAGGGGATGGAGGAAGAGGAGGAGGAGGCAACTGCCTGGGAGGGGGTTGAGTTTGAATCCCATCAGAACCAGTGGACCATGGCCTTGGAGCCCAAGGATGAGGCTGTGGGCAGGGAGAGCTGATGGCGGTGGGAGGTCTTCCTGCCCATCTGTCACCACCAAGGAGGGCGAGGCCAGGTGAGCAAGGGCTCCCACCTGGGGACAGGCACTTTACAGATGTCATCTCTTTGAATTCATGCAATCCCATGAGGTAGGGATGACTTTAATATCTTTTTTACAGATGAGGAAACTGAGGCTCAGAGAGAGGCACTAATCTGCCAGGGTCCCACGGCAGGAAGTAGAGCCAGAATGAGGCCAGGTCTGACTCCAGAGCCCTCCCTTTACACCCAAAAGTTCCCCTACCAGCCCCCCACCTGCCAGGTCACATCCCACACTTACTTCTGCCTGACACCTGCTCAGAGACACTCGCCACTGCCAGGCTAGCAGCTGTGGTTTCGCTGCCAGCTTTCTCCCTCCCACAGTAGCGCTCCCTCCTTCCCCAGCTCAGGGCTCTCCTCCCTTCTCCCACTCTTGCAGAGCCTTCTGGGTCCCCCTGGCACTGGGTAGGGGAAGGCAGGGCACAAAAGGCAGTGCTGTGGGCCAGGTCTCCAGCCTCTCTTGAGAAGGTCACCCAGACTCCCTGGCACGACCAGCTACACAATTTGTGGGGTCCAGCGCAAGATGAAAATGTGCAGCCCTTGTTTTTTTTTTTTTAAAAAAAAGATTAGAATTTCATGTTTGTGTCAGCAGAGCATCAAGCTAAGCAAGCGTAGGGCCCAGGGCAACTAAGTGCCCAGGTCACATGCCCGCGAAGTGCAGACTCCTGGAGCTGGAAGCTAGAACCCCAAGGCTCCACCCCAGCTGAGAGCCTGAGGTCTGGGGCCCTGGTCCTCCATTAGTCAGTCTCTGGTCTTCAGATGAAGGAAGATGGGAGGAAAGGAGGGATGGTGGTAAAGCCCTTGTGGGCTCTTTCCAGAGCCTTGATTCAGGGCACAGATGCTCAGGCTCAGCTGTCAGACCCGGGACTGCATCCTGGCTCAGCCTAGTGCTTTCACCTCATCTGTAAAATAGGCTAACACCAGCCCCCTTCCCAGGGTGGCTGCACGGCCTTGCTAAGTGTTTGCCGGTGAGTCGGCTTTTCCCACTTTACAGGTGAAGAACCAAGCTCAGAAAAGGCAAGCCTCGGGCCTGCCCCACTTCTCCCAGCCTTACTTTCTTGAAGCGTAACCAACTCCGGAGTTAATAGGGAATGTAACTGGCAAAGTCCTTGGAATTTGACCCTGAACCACTGGGAGGTGTCGTGGGGTGGAGGAATTTCCTTCCCACTGAGTCGTTTTTTCCAGGCCCCAGACCTTCCCCCCAGCGCCCACTGGGAGCAGAACGGAGTCCCATGGGTGCCTCTGAGTTGGGCCATGGAGGCCAGACTCTCTGACCTGGTTGGGAAGGGGGCAGGCTCTTGAGGAAGAAACACGCAGGCAGATTAAGTGGCCAGAAGCCCAGCTGGCCGTGGGTCTGGGGAGCGGCCCCAGGACTTGGCCTGCCCTCAAGTTAATAGGTTACGGGATTGTGGCAGGGACAGGAGCCCCAATGCCCACCCCAAGACACATAACCACACTGGAGACAGGCTTCCAGAAAACATATATTTACCTGTACACTCGAGGTGGCCCTGGCAGTCACAGTTCAAAGGCCCCTTCGCCCAAAGAACCCCAAGCTCTGGGCTGCCCTGACCAGGGCAACCAGCCTGGGAAGTGTGGCACCAAAGGTGGGTGGAGGGGGAGTGTAGAGAGGAAGGACCAGGGCTAGTGCAAGGTTGAAGGTCATGAAGCTGGTGAGTGGGGGACCACCAGCCCTGGGGGCAAAGGCCACTGGACAGACCCGGAGGTGGGATGAACCCCCAAATGAAGATTCAGATTACTCAGGGAGAGGTGGTGGGGAGGAGAGCACAAAGGTCACCACAGCCTCCCCTCCTCCCCTTCAAGTCTAGAGGCCCAAGATGGCTCCAAGTGTCCCCAGGGTTGGACAGGAAGGAGTGCTAGGTCCACTTGACAGGTGGCAGAGGCAGGATCCATAAGTTACTAATAAATGTTTTTGGTGGAGTGTGAATAGAACAGAGGCCTGGCGAAGGCATTGTGGCCGGCTGGGCAACGGGGCTACTGGGTCCTCCAGGATGGATGGGCAAACACGATGGGCCTCTTCTTGGCCCAGCGGGAGAACACGGCCTTCTCAGTGATGAAGCGGTGGGCACTGCGGGGCGCCCGCTCGTGGGCCAGGTACATCTGACACTCGTCCAGACGGCCCTTTTCGAAGTAGTGGTAAGGCACTGAGAGGTGGCTCTTCTCCCTGCAGGGTGGGGAACAGGGACAGGCGTGAGGCACCAGAACTTGCCCTCCTCCTGCCAGACCCTGCAACTACCTCGGCCACCCCTCACTACAGGCCCCATGCCTGGTCCCAGAGGAGGCCAGGAAAGACAGGAGAGGAAGAGAGCAGCTTGCCGATCCCAAAGGCCAGTGTTCAAGCCCCGGCTCCGCCTCTTGCAAGCTGGTGGACTCTAGGCCAGAGATGTACCCCGTAAACCTCAATAACCCACCTGTGAAGTGAGAATGGTGATATGCAGGCTTAGTCCATAGGTCAAAAGGGTGAAGACGACAAAGTGCCTTGCTGGTGCTGGGCTCGTGGTGAGGGACCCCTTGTGCCCTGTGATACACCCACCTACCCCCTGGCACTGTGCATGCCAGCGTCTGGCCAAGTGCCACAGCAGAGGGTACACGGGCTCCTGCCGTCTCACCTTCATGCTCAATAAACAAGTTCCAAAGAGAACAGAGGGCGAAAACATGGGAACTTTCTGAACTTTTCCTTACAATAATATTGAAATATAATATCAAAAGGTAGGTGTAATATATCACTAACATATAATCAGCCCCAATGTTAAGTACTTCCGGAGATTATCTCTCTCTAAATGTGTCCATAACCTTCTGAGGAAGTTCTAATTAATTTTTCTCTTTCACACAGGAGGAAATGGAGGCTCCGGGTGGTGGCGTGACCGGCCTAAGGGCATACTGGCAGAGCAGAGGTTGGCATCGAGCCTGTCCCAGAGGCTGAACCGCTTTTCCATGGGCACTGGGCCCGAGGGGTGTCGTGCCTCAGCCACCCACCCGGAAGCCCACCTGCCCTGCACTCCACGGCTCCCAGACCCTCTGGCGTGCGGCCCCTGGTCCTCCAAGCCTCCCCAGCCCCCCTCCTGCCCAGCGCCTGGCTGGACTGACCTGCAGTAGCTGTCGCTGACCATTCCATAGACCACGATCTCTTCACACAGCTCTAGGGCAAGGATCATGGTAAACCACCCGGTGCTGAGAAAGGAGCCTGACTGCCTCCTGGCAGGGAGGGAAAACCCAGTCAGCCCGGCCACTTTCCCCGCTCAACTCAGAGCAAGGGGCTGTGTGGGGGTCCCAGCCTCAGCTCTCTCAAGGCACAGCCCTGGTTACCCTCCCAGCCAAAGGCCACTAACCTTGACCCCTACATAGGGGACCCTTGGGGAGGTTGAGGAGGGAACAGAGCCAGCCTGAGGCCAGCAGCAGGCAAGGGGTAGAGCTTGACACACACCTAGGTCTGTTCAGTTCCTCACCACCCACACAGGGCTTGAGAAACCTCTGGACGATGGTGCGGGGGCCCTGGCCACATCCTCTCTGCGTCTAACAGACCAATCTTGGGGAGAGAGTGGGAGGCAGCAGAGCACAGTGGTTGAAAGTGGGAAAGGGGGTTGCCTGGAGTCAATGTTCTTCGATTCAAACCCTGCACCTGCTCTGGGATTTCAGATTTGCTCGTGAACCTCTCTAAGCCTCAGTGACCCATCTGTGAAACGGGGATCATTATAGGTGGTTATGAGGAGGGAAGACTATCAGCCCAGCAGCCCTCCCCTCACCCCCTCGCATGGCTCTGCACCTAACTCAGAACAAGGAGCTGTGTGGCCACCCCAGGCCTTCAGTCTCTCAAGGTATCAGCACTGGTTACTCTCTCAGCTGAGAGCCACTCATTTCTACCTCTACAGAGGCATTATGTGGTGATTCATTTACTCAAATTGAGCACCTCCCAAACCCTGTGCTGGCCAGGAACCTGCTACACCCAATGCTAACATCCTGAAAGGAGAAGGCTGCTGGAAGAGAACAGCTGAGAGGACAAACAAAGGAATGGGGATAAAGAATGTCAGATGGGGGCCGGCCCGGTGGCTCAGGAGGTTGGAGCTCCGTGCTCCTAACTCTGAAGGCTGCCTGTTCGATTTCCACATGAGCCAGTGGGCTCTCAACCACAAGGTTGCCGGTTCAACTCCTCCAGTCCCGCAAGGGATGGTGGGCGGCGCCCCCTGCAACTAGCAACGGAAACTGGACCTGGAGCTGAGCTGCACACAACTAAGACTGAAAGGACAACAACTTGAAGCTGAACGACATCCTCTACAACTAAGATTGAAAGGACAACAACTTGACTCGGAAAAAAAGGCCTGGAAGCACACACTGTTCCCCAATAAAGTCCTGTTCCCCTTCCCCAATAAAATCTTAAAAAGAAAAAATACAAAGACACCAAAAAAAAAAAAAAAATGGGAGGTGATCATCAGATAGGGTGGTCAGGGAGGGCTTCTCTGAGGAGGTGACATTCCACCCATGCCTGAATGGCAAGAAGGGGTCAGTTATGGGGAGATTTGGGAGAATGTTCTAGGTGGAGGAAACAACATATGCAAAGGCATGTGAGAACCAGTGTGGATGTCTGAGGAAGCCCAGACGGCCGATATGGCTGGAGACAAGGTCACAGAGGCAGGCAAGGGCCAAATCATACAAGGCCTGTAGGCCAGGGGAGGGAAGGAGGTAGGAGTCTGGACTTTATTCTCCATGCGAAGTGAAGCTACTGTCAGGTTGAGGGCAGGTGACTGATGGGATGAATTTACTGGGACAGCTGGAGTTCAGACCGCAGGGGGCAAGGGTGGCAGCAGGGACACCAGTGAGGGGAGTGATGCAAGGGCAGGGGAGGATGGTGGCCCCTGTGGGCACAGAAGGAGATGCAAGAGTCCATTGTATGTGGTAGGTGATAGAACAAAGGGAATTAGGGACAAAGCCCAAGTGTTTGGCTGGAAAACTGGAAGCTGGCAGCTGTATTTCCTGAGCTGGGGAGGCAGGAGAGGAACCAAGGAGAAGGTGTGGATAAAATGAGCCCTTGAAGGCAGACTCGCAAGCCAGTGCCTGGGGCATGAAGAGGGCTGTCAGTAGTTTTCTGGAAGGAACCAACTCAGATCTCAGAGCATCTCCTCCAGAAGGAAGAGCTCCTGACACTACCCCACTCTGGTCAGTGCTCCTAAGGCCAAATGCCCCTCACCACCATTCGGGATCCTTGATCTATGCGATAATCTGATGAACGACAGTCACTCTGATTCCTGTTCCCCAGTAGAGGGCAGGACCAGGTCTGCCTCCATCACTGCTAATCCCCAGCACCTGATGGAGCAGACCCTCGATGGACAAGAAGCTCCTGGAGAAGGCAGGCCCGCAGCCACCAGGGAGACCCCCGCAGGCGGGTCCTAGCTCACCGGTTCTTGCCGGTCTCGTCCTGGAAGACCTGGTCACAGTAGGCCATCATGCGTTCAGTGAATGTGTACACCTGCAAGCCCGGGTACATCTTGGTGAGCTGCAGCAGCGTGCGGTAGGTGCGGCCCCCGAGCGCCCGGTCCATGTGCTTCCCCTGACCCCACACCACGTAGAGCGTGTCGTGGGCCTGCTGGAAATAGTGCGAGTAGTTGCGAAGCAGCAGCGGTACGGTCGTGTGCGAGATCACGCGCAGGGTGCTGCGCTGGCCCACGTCCGCCTCAAAGCCCACGGTGGGTGCCTGGTTCATGCGCAACACACACTCAGCACTGTCAATCTGGGCGCCCAGGCCTGAGCCCAGCATTTGGCCGGAGCTGGACACCACGGCACAGCTGCGGCAGGTTTCTCGGACGAGGGGCTGCAGGCGGAGGTAGACAGAAAGAAAAAGACGTGGGCATACAGCTTCCGCCCCTTGCTCCTCCCCCAGTAACACCCACGGACCTCGCTTGATCCCCGTCTTGGCTCCAAGAATTATACTTTATCAACCCATTTTACAGGTGAGGAAACAGGCTGGGCAGCTGCAGTGACTTTCCCAAGGTCATACCAGCAGCACGTGGCAGAGCCCCATGTTTCTTCATCAGCCATACATTTGTATAATGTACTTACAGCCGCATCTGGCATGGGTTGGGTGTCATATATGTGTGTGAAGTAAATATGAATTTCATCTCTTCAAAATCACTCTTAGGTCACTCCATCCAAGCTTCTCTCACATTGTGTCCAGTTTATAAGTAAAAGCAGTGTTTAAGTGCCCGTGACAATGTTACGAACCTCTGGTTCTGAGCCTGAAGCCTAGCTGTGCCCCTCCCTAGCTGTGTGACCTCAGGCAAGTCACTTTGCCTCTTTGAGTCTCAATTCCCTCATCTGTGAAACGGGGATAAAAAATAGCATCTACTTGACTAGGTTGTGAGGATTTAATTTAAAATGCCTGAAGAGTGATCCACACAGACCTAGGGCACAGTGAGGGCCCAACCCCCATCTCATTATTCCCAAGAGATGGAAGCTGAGCCAACAAGCCTGCAAATATTCTTTCGGGGTCAGGGTTCAGGGGTCCCAGAAAAGGACTTGCTCCCCACCCCAGGCCTCTGTGCCCTTCTAGGGGAAGGTGGGCTTACGGAAGCCTGTAAAGGCTGTGAGACATTAATTCCAGTTAATAAAAGACACACTGTCGTGTCTGACTCAGGGACATTTCATATCTAACATCGTTTTGACTTAAGGACTCATGGGACCATAGTTTGTACCCCAGCAATAAAGAACAAGACTTTCTACTTCTGCCCTCAGTTTGAGCCGGTCCTGACAACTGGGGTCTGTTCAGATCCAAGGTGACCACCAGCCCCAGGAGGTGTTCTGCTTGTCTGTACAAAGTCTTTAAAACATTGACTTAATCCCTAATTTATAAAAATCAGCCCTTTTGACACTCAGGACTTGGATTTCCCGCTTCTCTTAACACCCCCAGAGGATGTGGCCACCCTGAACCCACATGCCCATGAGCTCTGAGTGTCTAAAACGAATAGTGGCCACCACTCTGGAAGATGGGACAGCGTCTACCCAGCCCACCCCAACATTTGTCCCACCTGGCCAAACCTGTGGGGCACTTGAATTTGTGTGCCCCCCACTTTCATTTCTGCATCTTGATCAAATACTTATACTGCACCGGTTCTGAACACTGTCCATGAATCATCCAGTTGAACCTACATAGCAACCCTCCAGAGGTAGGAGCTGCAGGACCGTCTTTTACAGATGAGGAGGTAACTGAGACTCAGAGGGATAAAGACCCGAAAGAGGTCTCCTCCACGCCCGGGTCCCTGAGCTAACCTCCCTCTGACCAACACTCCGAGAGCCATCCGACTCAGAACCAGGGCTTTCTGCACTGGGTGTCGATGTGGGATGCTTTTGAGAAACCTACCATATGGGGCCACTGACATCAGGGTGAGGGGCATAAAGTGCTCCAAACCTCACCCGGCAGAGCTGACATGGGGTGCCAGGTGCTATGGGGCAGGGATGCAGCTGCCTCGTCACTCCTGGGCTCCCGCGTCCCTTCTCCCCCTGAGAGGGAAAAGCCTGTGTGGACATGATTTTTATGTGTTCTCTCTCTCCCCAGCAGCAACTAGCACAAGGCAAGACACATTCAAGGGACCAAACACACACTTGTTGAACGAATGGATTGTGAGTGTGGACAGTTAAATCTGAAGATACACACAAGGCACCCACATCACCACGATGTGATGATGTCTGTCTCCCCCACTGGAATGGGAGCGCCAGGTGGCCAGCCACCCTGTGTGACTCACCTTGTTTACCTCCCACACCCAGCTGACAGCATCCAGGCAATACATATTTGTTGAATTAAAAAACCCATTTCCTCTTAGAACTTGGGGCTCAGAGAGGTGAAGTGACCGTTCAACGTCACATAGCTGGTGAGCAGAGGAGCCCAGCCCGAGGTCCGGGCTGACCTGGAATGAGCCCAGTTTGCACTACCCCCCCCAGAGAATTGGGGGGCACCCTGGCAGCCTCGGCCTGCCCCCAACATGCTGCACTGGCCGACTCACCTTCCCATCTGGCACGCTGCTGTACCCGCTGAAGTGCAGGGGCCCTGGCACAGTGGGCCTGGAGTTGGTGGCGAGGTGGGAGTCCAGGCAGGAGGCCAGGCAGAAGGGCAGGCAGGCCCAGCAGCACAGTAGGGTGTAGATGATGGAGAAGCCCACAGAGCACAGAGTAATGATCAGAAGCCGACCCTGGGGAGACAGCCGTCGTGAGGGGGGCGATGCGAGTCCCTGGGGCTCCTCGAAGCTTCTACAAGGGGGCTGCACCCCAGCCTCCTGGGTCCAAACTCCAGTTCAGGAGCTCCTAGAGCAGCAGCAGAATCCAAAGTGTCCATCAGCAGGCCTTCCTCTGGACGACCAGGCTCACAGCACAAGAAGCGCTGGAGATCAGCCCAATATTATCACCATGTTCTAGATAAGAAAACTAGTTTGGGGTGCAGTGTGTAACTCAAGGCCACACAGCAGGGTGGGGCCTCCAATCCAGGCTGCAAAGCCCGTGCTCTTCACCAGAAGCCTAGGTGTTGTGCAGCATTGGTTTATGACTCCCCACCTCTCTGGGCCTGTTTTCTCCTCTACAAAATAGGGGCCCACAGTAAGTGGGAGCTTACTGTGAGCACAGTGGGGAAAGTGTTCCGTATGCTGCAAAGTGCTGTGCACATGACAGGAGAGCGCCCGTCAGAAGGGCAATCAGCCCCATTCAGACCCTGGACTGAGGCTGCCGTGTCACCATCCCGTCCCCTCCCCCAGCTGACTCAGTGGCAGTCTGCCTAGTGGATGATCCTGAGCTGGGTCAGCAGTCGAGGTGAGTAAGAAGGACAGCAGAAGGGGATGTCAGGGAGTGTTATTCAGGAAATGGTTTCAATAATTCAAAGGTGCTGTCCAGGGGCTCTCCGTCCAGAAACCATGTGACAAAGGCCATTTGAACGAGGAAGCTTTCCTGGCAGGTTGGCCCTGCTGGCACACTTTGTGAATGTCCCCACCAAGCCTTTAAGGAGGGGCCACCTGGTTTGGTGGGGGTCATGACCCGGGGCTGCCATCGTGTGCTGGGCCACCCTGGTTACCACCTGTGTTTCTCTGGGCTCTAATTTTCTCCCAGCCTGCCCAAGACACAGGTCTCTCAGCCACCCATCAGGAACCACCTGGCATCTGGCTGGTGCTCTTTGAAAACCAGAGGTGGAAAAGCAGCCTCCACCATCATTCCCCCGTCCCCCAAGCATATCCTGCCAGAGGCCCACTCTTTTCTGCTCACAAACCACATCAGCTTCTAAAAATAAGTCTCCTGTGTGGCCAGTTGTGTGGGATTGGGGGCGTGGCGTTCAGCCCGAGGCCTCAGGCGCTGCTTGGCACCTGGTGCCCTGTGCAGGACGGACCCAGAGACCTCCATTCCGGCAGCTGTGGTTGACTCCCCCCACATTGAAGGCTCTCTCCCACAACCAGGGGCTCCTGAATGACGGCAAGAGCAACCAAACTGAACTTGCACACCATAGCCCACTCCCAGGCAGGTGCCTCACCTGGGCGACCTCAAGGATAGTCACAGGAGGTAATACTGTTATCTCCATTTTACAGGGGAGAGGAGCAAGGCACTAAAACCAGAGAGGGAACGTTACCTGTCTGGGGCCACACAGCCTGCCAGATCGGAGCTGGACTTTGAGGCTAGTCTGCCCTTTTCCTCAGCTCAGGGACAGTGGGGTCAGAAGTGACAGTCAGTCCTGGGGTGGGCAAGCCTACTGAGGCTACTATGCTGGAAGCCACCTCCAAGCTCCCCACCCCCACTTACCGGAGCCTTCATGCTGTCGCTGCCGCTCAGCAGCAGGGGTGCTGCTGTCTCCAGGGCTCCAGCTGAGAAGGGGTAGGAGCCAGGCACCTGTCAAGACCCAGAAACTCAGAGCTGACTCCCAAGCCTCAAGGGAAACTGCCCAGGAAAACTGAGGCAGGGGAGAGTACAGGCCGGGGTCAAGGCAGATGGCTTCCAAGAATCAAACGCCTTAAAGTCCCCAAATACCAAGCAGCACTGTCCCGTCCTTAAGGAGCTGCAATCCGTGACCTTTGCGAACCCTCCCGCCAACTCAAACCCCACTGTACAGAGGAGGAAGGAGAGGCAGAGATGGGGAGCCCCGGGCTCAAGGTCACCCATGGAGTCTCCATCAGATGGCGCCAGGAGCCCCGACTCCCACCCACCCTCCTACCTCGCTACTCAGGACCTGGAGAGGCCTGGGGCGAGATAGGAGGAAGATTTCTGCCCCTCGTCCCGTTTCCACCGCCCCCTCCCCCAGCCCGGCGCTAACGGGTTGGGCAGGTTGGGGTGCGCCGGCTGCTCTGGATCCGCTGCTCGGAACTCCATGGCCCGCCGCGGGCCGGGTGAGCCGAGCGGGAAGCCAAAGCCGAGGGTCAGAAGTGGCGCCGAAGCCACAGCTTCTGGAGGCTGGAAGCCGAAGGCACGCAGCTGGCAGCGGGGGCGGGATCTGCCAGGACCTAGAGGAGACAGGCTCGGGGGCGGGGTCTACGAGCACCGCCTGCACAGCTGAACGCGGAATTGCGAGGCCGGCGGCCAGGCTTTCGGCAAGAGGGCGCGGTCTGCAGGCCGGGGGCGGGCCTCAGCAGCCGGGGGTGGAGTCTGAGCTCAACATCTTCCTCCACCTATTCCGTCCTCCAGCATTTCTTCCAAACTCCTGCCCAGGCTAGGGTTGCGCGGCCCGCAAAGACCCAGGGTACCGTTGAACCGTGACTGCCTGGCGGTCCAGACTTGAGTTTCTCCATTTCTGAAATTGGGGGAAATTAAACAGGGGCTTGAGTTCAGGCAACCCTGAATTTCAAGCCGGTGGGGTTGCCAGATTTAGCAAGTAAAATATGGGACACCCAGTTTCTTTGGAATTTCAGATAAACAATCAATAATTAGATTCAAAATCTGAAATTCCAATGAAACAGGGCGTCCTCTATTTTTTGTGGCAACCCTACCTTGACTGTCTCTGACCATAAGACCCTTCACCTGAGCCTCAGTTGTTCTGTGTGAAGCAGAGATAATAACAGCTCCCACCTCCTAGTGAGATGCAAGTAGTGCTGGGAAGGAAGCTTGTGGCAGAGTCATGATTCAAACCCTGAGCCAGAGCTCTGACTACCTGCCTTCCTCTTCCAAAGGTCCCCTTCCCAAAGTGTCCTCCAAATCTAGGACAACCCAGTCTAGTGCCCTTGTAGATGCTGAAATGTGCCTTAGTTGAAGGCTCAGATGGGGTCTCAGGGATTTCAAACTCAAGTGGCTTCAGGGGTCAGAAGGGGTTGAAGGAGCAGATATGAGGCAATAGGGAAAGCATACTTCCCACCTAAAGTGTTTTTTACAAAATGTTCATGGGCCAGAAAGCTTACCTGACCACCCCTGCCACACCACCTCTCTCTGCAGGGCCCTGGCCTGATAACCAACCTGGGTTTCTGCTCCGGCCCCATTTCAAATTCCAGATTCTGGTGTGGGCACAATGTCAGGGTATCCATGTGGGGTATGTGCTCCCTGCTCAGCAACTTTCCAAGGCTCCCCTCTTCTGGGTGCAAAGCCAAGTCCCCTAAGCTGGTGATCTGGGCCTCCGTGCCTCTCCCCATCCTGTTAGGGGACACTGCTGAAGTGGCCCTTCCCCCAGGCCTCCTTTGAGCACAAGCCCTCCTCGTTGTGTCCCCTACCCCACCCCAGGCACACTTCACGGGTGGTGGTTCAAGTTCGGTCACTTCTGTGACCCCCCTCATTCACAAGACAAGGCACACAGTGGGTTCCCAAAGCCAGAGTCCCTCTGCCTCCCCCAGGTCCTCATTTGTCAAGTTTCTCTCCTCATAGACCCAACCCCAAGGGGACAATGATGAAAGGTTCCCTATGGATTCATCCATCACCCACAATGGCTGGTGAAGCGACGATTCCAGAGAGGGAACGCCTTCCTTGCTAGGGCTGCACAGAGACAGGGACATGCCCAAATGTCCTGAGCTCTCAGAGCAGATGAGGACCATACATCCACTGTGGGACTGACACCAGAAAGTCTCACACCCTCAGATGAAGCAAAAGCCCACTTTCCTTACTTTGACCAAGGCCCTGCATGGTCTGAAATCCTGCCTCCCTCTTAATCATCGTCTACCCACCTTGGCCACCCTTCTGACCCCGAGTCACACTTAACTCATTCCTACCTCAGGACCTTTGTACTTGCTATATCCTCTACCTGAACCACTCTATTCATATGGTCAGTTCCTTGTTGTCATTCCGCTCAAATGTCATGTCCCCGCTAACCATTCTATCTAACACTGCACCCCCATCCCTCCTGTCCCACCTTGGGTTATGTTTTTCAAGTACTGTCACACTCCGGAATCACCCTGTGTGTTAACTGGTTTTCTTGCTACCCGCCCACTAGACTCCAAGCTCTGTGTGGGCAGAGTCAGGCCAGTCATGTTCTCAAGGCATTTCTAGCATCTGCACTATGCCTGGCACACACCAGTTACTCCATAACGTCTGTTGAATGAATGAGTGAGTCAGAAGAGCCAGGCGTCCTGGACCCCATGAGAACTTGGACAAGTCACTTCCCTATTTAGCCATAGGCCCTGCAGCAGAGCGTTGCCAGAAACCCACAGGGAGTAAAGGGCTGAGCCATCCTTTTCTAGGAGCTCAGGACTCTGTGGCTCTGACTCAGCCCTGTCGGATCCAGACTCCTGGCAAACCCGTTTCCTGCTGTGTTACCCTACCACCACTGAGTTTTCACAACCCACCTACCCTCCAGGGGTGGGGGAAATGAGCTGAATATACTCGATGTCTCAACTTCCTGCTGAGCCAGACTAGAAATTTTCCGTGTTTGTGTCAGCCCAGAGAGGTTGCGTTATCACCTAAGGGCACCAGACAATGAGGGGTGATGTGAATTATGTATCCATATCTAGATCTGGATCTCCAGGAATCCACACTCCAACCCCATAGCATAAGCTTTCCCTCTTCCTCTCCCTTCCCCATCAGCCCTTTCTCTGAAGACTAATGAAATGGCAGTGTTTAGTGTAGCTAGGGGCTTTCCTAAGATCCCAAGTCATTTTGGGGGTCAGCTCTTGGCCCACACAGCCCCCCACCACACTGTCCCCACCCACTCTCAACTCCGACCACAGGGAAATGTTTCTTTATATCAAGGGCCAGGCTCTCTCTCATCCCAACCCTTTGCTGTGCCCTTGGTCTGGGACCCTCCCAGGGAGGCTCCTGCCTCTTCCGGTCTCAGTTTAGAGGTTAGAGCCGCTCACCTTTTAAGTAATTAGGTGAGGGTCCCTTCCTTGAGCTCCACAACCCCATGCTCCTTCACAAGGCTTTGTCACGCCAGGTGACTTTTGTCACTGCCCCCCACAAACACAGTGATTTCTGTGAAGGTGGAATCTGTGCATCTTGCTCCAGCCCCAGGTCCCCAAAGCCCAGCAGAGGACCTGTCACATAGCAGGTGCTCAATAAATATTTAATGAGTTAATGAGGTCCATTTTCATCCTTTCCATCTTACAGATTAGACCACTGAGGCACAGAGAGGTTTAGCATCTTGCCCTGGTCACACAACCAGGCCCCTGTCAGCTCTATAGGAAAGGCCCGCTTGGGCATGGCCGGATTGGACGATGTCAGAGGCCAGGCTGGAGTTTCCTGGAGGAGGGAGGGGCTATGCAGGCACTTTGCTTCTCTGCTCCTAGTGATGTCTGTTTAGCCAGGGTCCTTGGTCTGACCACCAACCCCTGTCCCCATTTCTCAGATGAGAAAAGTGACTCTCAAAGGAAGGCAAAGCTTATTCAAGATCAATAGTGGACTACAGCATAGTGCATCCTAGAGTGGCAGGCCCCTCAATATCCCACCTGCATCCCTAGAGAAGCATGAGTGAGGGGGGCCACCCCAGAGGGAGGCCAGTGGGCCCTCCTAGAGCAGGAGGTAGGGAGGCCTGTGTTCTCGGGCTGGCCTTGCCACGTACCCGTGCATAAGCCCCTTAAAGTCTCTGGCCCTCAGTTTCCCCATCTGAACTACAAGGGGGCAGGGCTGGAGGCTTCAGCCTCCCCTCCTCCCCAGAGCATGAGGACAAGGCTGCGGGAGCTGGTGAGTAAGAATACAGCCTCCTGAGTCCAAAAGGCACAGTCGAGTCTTGGTTTCAGCATTTATTGCTGAAGGATCTTGCTCAGTCCCTTCACCCCCTCAGCCTCCATTTCATGGTCTGTAAAAAGAGAATAATAGCATTTTTTGAGCATTAAATGAGCTAATGTGGGGAGTCCCTGGCACAATGCCCGGCACAGCATCACCATCAAATGAGGCTGTGTTGTCCTAGTATTAGCTGGGGAATGCTGCCCTCTAGAGGCCAGCAGTAGGAACAGCAGGCAATGGGAGCCCGACCCCCTGCCCCGCCCAGGCTTGAACCCGCTCTCTGCGTGTGCCCATTGTCCGAATGGGAAGGACGCGGGCCGGCGCTGGTCACTCGGTGTGCGCCTCCACCCACTGGTAGAGGCGACGGGCGTAGCGAGCTGGGCTGACGGTGGAGAAGGTCCGGCCAGGGTAACGCAGCGTCTTCCACAGGTGCTCCAGCCGCTTGCGGAGCCCGTAGACAGTGGCAAGGTCCACGAGGCCCAGGAAGTAGCGTTGTTCGGGTCCGTCCAGGATGTGAAGGGCGTTGGGGACTTCTGGCAGCAGCCGGCGGTTCTGGGCTCCCGGCTCATCCTGGCTCTGTACCCCTTGCACAGACCTGGGGGCCGTAGGGGAAGGGGTGGAGGGTAAGTCCTCCAAGTGGTCCCAGCCTTGACCCTGTAAGCCTGGCTAGGTGCCCCTGGGAGGCACTGCCCTAACGCTGTGCTTCCCTCGCTCATCCCCACACCTCCTGAGTGCCAGGCCTAGGAAGTGAGAGAAACTGGAGGCTGAGTAAAGTGTAGTTGATGGTCTAGAGCTGCACTGTCCAATATGTAGCCACTAGCCACTAGCCACATGTAGCCTTTGAGCACTTAAATGTGGCCAGTCCCAACCGAGATGCGCTGAGCGTAAAAGACATACCTACTGAATTTCCCAGACAGGATGAGAAAAAGAATATAAAAGATGTCATACATGTTTATATTGATTAGATGATGAAATAATAAAATTTTGGACGTACTGAGTAAATAAAATATATTATTAAAATTATTTTTACCTGTTTCTCTTTAGTTTTTTAAAGAGAATACTAAGAAGTTTAAAACTACATAGGTGGTTCATATTACATTTCTACTGGGTAGTGCTAGTTTAGAGAATTGGGGGTACACAGACACTGGCTCTGCACTCACATGCCACATCACTTTGGGTAAGTCCCGCATTGGGTATTTCCTAAACTTCTGTTTGGGTGGTCCAACCCTGGAAGTTTCAGGGTGGCAGAGCTGAAACCTTGGGAACAAAGTCCAACCGCAGTTTGCAGATGGTGTGTGGATTTTTTTTTTTTTAACCTCAAAATGAACCCAAATCAGAAGATGCCTTTGACTGGGCCCCCAGTCCCAGCCTGAAGCAGGTTCAGTTCCCTAACTTTGTCCTCCTGAGAATGCTGGGAAGGTGGAAATGGGGTGTCACTGAGGGGTTTTAATAAGCCAGTGAGAGACAAGCCCCACCGAGCTGGTACCCCCTGCAGTGCCCTATTTCACATGGATGAGGTGAAGTGTGTGTGTGTGTGTGTGTGTGAGTGTGTGTGAGTGAGTGTGTGTGTGTGTGTGTGTGTGTGTGTGTGTAGAGGGGTGTTCTGAATGAGGGGCTGGGAACTGGTGGGGGTGGGGCTAGGACAGTGGCTATTTACCAGCCAGCACGGAAATATTCCAATATGACAACAAACATTATATGCAAATTCGGGCTTACTGGCCAAATGATAGCAGAGATCTGACTACGAACTGGGGGTAGAGGGCGAGGGAGAAGCTGATCTAGCTTGGAGAGGCAGACTTGGGGAGGTTCTGTGGCCCGTGACAGGAGTTCCAACCTCTGGTCAAGATGTGCCCAGCCCAGGCCAGCCACAGGGTGTGGGGAGCCATTACCCTGGATTCTGCTCAAGCCTCACTCATCCCAAGGTCTTCCTCTACGGGGTAGGAAGTCAGTTTTCACTCATCTTTCCCACGCACTGAATCGATGGACTTATCTCCGTAAAGTACCTGTCTTAACCCCTATGTAAATTCTGTTGAACCACAGAGGTAGGTCTTGGAGGATTGCAATCCAAGTAACTAGCCAAGTACTAGCATGAATCCTCAGAAGTCATTCTATAACTTCACTTCCCCTCTCCGAGCCTCAGTTTTCACATCTTTAAAATAGGACTGAGCCCACCTTAATGAAGCTCACGGTCAGCATGCAAGGAATGACAGTTACCATTACAAAGGGGAGGACAACATGATGCTGGTGCCAGTGGTGATGACTAAGGGTCCTAGAGGTGGAATTATGGGGTTAAGGGGCAAGAGCTCTTTCTGAGGCAACAAATGGGTCTGACACCTGCTCTGAAACCTTCAATGGCTCCATATCCCCTTCTGGAAAAATGGTTGGATTCTTCAAATCTGGACTGAAGCCCTTGTCCAACTGGATCTCACCCGTTCTTCCCCCTGCTGTGGTCCACCTGGACCCTCTACCCCTGCCAGCCAGGCTTCTCCCACCTTCCACCCTACACACACACACACACACACACACACACACACTGCACTTTCCAGTCTTCAGGCCTTTGCCTATTTGGTTGCCCACCTCACATCTGTCTTTCCCAAGCTCTCATCACCTCATCTTGCCGTTGCTCCTGTGCGGGGCCCACCTGGCTGTGCGCAAGACAAGGCTGCTGCCCGGGCCCCTCTCATCCTTGTGGAGACAATGAAAGGCCACCAGGAGGCTGTAATCCAGCACGTTGAGCTCCCGGAGGAAGGCGGTGTCCAGTTCCATCTGGCGGAGGAGCCAGCTCCTCTGGGGCCCTGCTGGAGCATCAGCACCCCCTGAGTGCTCGTTGTGTGCCAGGCAAGGTGCTGAGGGCTCCAAACGCATCTGCCCCCGGAGGGCAGGTGTCATTACTGTCCCATTTCACAGATGAGGAAACTCATGTGTAATAATTTACTAGCTAGTAAGTCGTGGAACTGGGATTTGAACTCTGCTCTGCCTGACTCCAGAATCCGGGTTCTTAATGACGGGCAGAGGGTAGTGCCAGGGACACCCTTCTAACTTCACCCTGAATGGAGAAGACCAGACAGTGAGTGCCCCATGGCTCACCCAAGTAGATGGTCTTGCCCTGAAAGTTGAGGTCCTTCAGCACCAGGATGAGGGGGCTGCCCTCAGGGGCCGGATCCACCCATCGGCTCACCTCACAGCCTTTGATGTCATACCTGCTTGGCGAGGGGTGGGGGGGACATGACAGAATGCAGCTTTACACAGACTTGAGACACACAGGGACCTTCACAAGTTAATAATAAGAAGCGAGAGTTTCCACTGTGTGACTGATCAAATCCTCAGCACAACCCCATTCCATTATTCTGCCCATGTTAGAGATGAAGAAAAAGGTTCAGTTTCTTTGACTTGCCCAAGAACACACAATAAGTAAAGGGCAGAGCAGGAATTTGAACTCAGGCCTTTGGAAGCCCAGTCCAGGTTTTACCCCTGCCTGTGCCTGACTCGCAGCACGTTGTCATTCCTGCAGGGGTCCCAGAACAGGGGTCCAGCCCTAGGCAGTAGCACCAGGAGGGCCAGAGGGAAGTTGGTGGCCCTGAAGGAAGTTGGTGGCCCTGGGGAACACCAGTGAGGGCAGAGTCAGAACTGGGAGGCGCCGAGGGCAATGTGCAATCAAAGGCTAGACTGGAACCCTTACTCCTCACATCATACCTGTGCGGGCTGCCCCCTCCTCAGTGTCTCATCTGTAATGTGGAGGTGATAACAATGCCCACCCCTCAGGGTTGTTATGGGAATAACGAAGATTATGAATGCAAATGGCTCCACACAACGCCCAATGCATACTGAGTGTTCAAGAGATGCTGGTCGAGGGAGGGGCGTCTCTGACCCATCAGGAGATCCTGGGAATGTCCCTTCTCTTCCCTGGGCCTCAGTTGCACCGTCCATCTACTGCTTGTGGGTGCTTCTGGTGGCACATTCTGGGTGGGCCGGAGGCCCTGAGAGGCCAACTCACCTCTCAGAGATGCGGCTGGCGGGATAGAAGACGCTCTGCATGATGATGAAGTATTTCTGCGGACAGGGGTAGGGAGTGAGGGAGGACAAGATCTCATCCTGCAGCTGCCCCCTCCGGCCCGGCCTCTTCGCCTCGGCCTCACCCACCTTCTTGCCCCGAGCCACCCGCAGACTGTGCACTCCTGGAAGGGGAGAGGGTGCCAGGTGAGGGGTCCCAAACTAGGCAACCAGGGGTCCTTCCCACCCCAGTCCCAGGTCCAGGCCACGCCTCCTTCTCGTGTTCCTCTGCATCCAGAGCCCACTTCTCCAGCCTCGGCCCTAGAACCCTTCCTCAGCTTGGGTCGCTGTAGGGACTCGACCTGCCTCTAGACTCAGCCCCCAGAGGGCAGCGTCCTCGGGCATAGCCCCGCCCACAACCCTCCCTCAGGACTGTCCACTCTCAGCCCCGCCCCTTTGGGCCACGCCCACAGACCACTAGGTCCCCCTACGTTGCCACCTTGGACCCGGTGCGCCGAACTCTTCCCGCAGTCGGACTGTCTCCTGTCCTGTCTGGACTCAGGCCCCCCACACTCCCCCTTCTGGAACCACCCTTGAACCACCCTGGAACCACCCTACTCGCTGGCCCTCTCCCCTCCTCGCTCTCTCCTTAACCCCTTCCCCCATGCCCCGCAGTCCTGGATTCCTGGCCGGTGGTCGTACCCAGCAACCGCGCAAGCAGCGAGTGCGGGTGCCGCCGCAGGTGCTGCATGTAGCGGGGCAGGTGGGCGAGCAAGGCCCGCACCTCCTTGCGCCTCTGGGTCTTCAGGAAGAAGCGCTGGTCGTGGCTGGGGGAGTGGAAGGGAGAGGTCACTAACCAGGCTCCCACCCGGCTCCCTGATGCAGCCTGTCCATGTGTGGATCTGTCTCCCCCCTCCTCCTCCAGCCCCCGCCCTGTCTGTCCTCCTCCATCTGACCTCTATCTGGCTGGGACCTTCCCCTGACCTGACCATACTGGTTCTCTCCCCAAATGCCTCCCTCCACCGTGACATCACTCCCACCCTTCCCCACCCCTTCTGCCAGCTCACGACAGGAAGAAGCTGGCCTTGCTCTTGGAGGTGCTGAGGAACTGCAGGTAGGGGCCGCCGGGCCCCAACGAGGCCTGATAGTCCTTCTCCGCCAGGCCTAGGGAGTGGCGCAGCCAGGCGAAAGCTGGGCCAGCCAGGGTGCCCAGCTCGAAGCCCTGCAGGGGAGGAAGAGCACCCCCAAGAGTGTCCACGGAGGCCCAGGTGTGAGCAGTTGGCCCTAGTGCAGGAGGGTCAAGGTAACCACACACTTGCTGAAGGCCCTGAGGCAAGCCATCACTCCCACGGCCCAAAGGGAAACGGAGGAGGAGAGAGAACAAAGATGGTACCGCTCCCCTCCCACGAAGCAGTCTGGGGCTTCCTACCTCCTGAACCTGGGTCATGACCTCAGAGAAATCCTCCTCAGTGGGTGGTCCCTGCAGGGAGGGGCAGAGGGGCTCAGAGCAAGCCTCAGTCCCCAACTGCCAGCCCCAGGATCTCCAAACGTCCAGCACCTGGCCTCATCCCGTTCTCCCAATTTGATTTCTCCAGCAAACAGGGACTGCCCTGGGGGTGTCTGAGTTGGGTAGATGGGGGCTGCAGACCCTCCCAGGACTGGATAGAGGACGAGACAGTGACCTGAGGCAGGTCCTGAGTATGTCTCATCCACAGCTGGGTCTCCAGCACCTGTCTTTGAGTTAAAGCCTGGCACATTTGCCTAGACACACACATTGGCCCAGTGAAGCCGGATGCCATCCCAATAAAAGGAGATGGCCTTACTGCCAAGGGAGCTGCCTGACTCATCCGGGGAGGGGCAGATCAGAGACGGCTTCCTGGAGGAGGTGACCTGTAAGCTAAAATCTGAAGGGTAGTGGAGAGGAGGAGCAGGGTGCTCATAGCAGTGGGAACAGCATTGGTGGCCGCCAGGATGGGCCAGAGGGCCAGAGTGGCTGAAGTGAGCAAGGGAGGGATGGAGTGTGAACGAGGCTGGACAGTTGGCCCTGGGCTTGAACCAGTGGGATCCCGAGGCCATGAAGAGTCCTGGGGAGCCGTGGAAGATTTTCAGCAGGTAATGAGATGTAGAGGACTCCCTCTGGCTCCTACACTCTCCCTGGACCTCTAGGTCCCTGTGCCAGGGCTTGGCCTGTGGGATGAGGTCACACTGTGCACACACACAAACACATATGCTCACCGGGGCCCATCCAGCTGCTGAGCTTGCATTTGGGTGACCCTTTCTGCTGAGCCAGCCTGGCCCCAGCCTGAACTCCAGGGAGGATGGGCTGGGCTGGCGGGGTGGGGGCAGGGTCCCTTCTCTACCGTACACCCTGGCAGAGCTGAGAGGGCCTCAGAGACCAAGGAGTACAACTCCCACCCCCCACAGTCATTATATAGATGGGGACACTGAGGCCCAAAATGGGGCAGAGGCCCATCTAGAGTCACACAGCAACCACCTAGGTCAGGGGGTTCCTTACACCCCAACACATCCTGGGCTTTCTGACTTCCTGGCCTCAGCCTCCACTCCAGAATGACCCTCCCTCCCTGCACCCAGCCCCTGGTTTCCTTCCCTTATAGCCATCTCTGATCCCCAACTCTGCAGTATTAGCAAGACAGCCAATCAGCCCTATCTTACCATTGGTGTGTGAGACAGATTGACCACTCACCAAGAGTGGGTGGTCTATAGAGACCTGGGTGGCAGCCCACAGCCCTGCCTGCATCATACATGTCAGCCGGTGAAGCTCATGCCCCGGGCCGATCTCAAACAGGCCTAGGCGTGGCTGCTTGTCTCGTAGACGCCAGAGAAGGCCACCACGGCTGGAACTTGAAGTGGCTACTCTGCGTCCAGCCTCTGGGGACGGGGCCAGGACCTGGTGGCAGGAGGCACAAGAAGCAATGAGCATGTGGCAGCATCGCAGAGGAGAAAGACCCAGGTGTGAGTCCCATCTCCACTACTTTGAACCCTTCTCTTTTCTCTCTCTGCCTCAGTTTCCTCAGTTGTAAAATGCAGATAATGCCGGTAGCCACATCACTGGTTGCTGTGAGGGGCCACACAGTCCCTGGCATACATTCAGCACCCAAAATAGAGTGATGGTTATTATTAGCATGCAGTTCTGCAGCCAAACCTGGCCCAAGACTGTCTCTCACTAGCTGTGTGACCTTAGATAAGTCACCTAACCTTCTGTGCCTTGTTTTTTCACCTGAAAAATGAGAACTATAACAACTTCCTGGCAGGTATTAACTGTTGTTACTGTTGAGTTTGAGCTCCGTGCATTGGAACCCTTGATAGGAGCTGTGATGCCAGTGATTCAGTCCCCTATTACACTGTCTATGCCGAGTTCCTCCAGGCCAGCGCAGAAGGTCAGCACGAAGCTGAGATCATAGCTGCTGTCCCATTAGTGGTGGGCACCCACCACGTGCCCAGCACTGGCTGAGAGCTTGACCTCCTAACAGCCCTATGAAGGAGGAACTTTTAATGTCATTTCCATTTTCCCGAGGAAGTCAACTGTGGAAGTTTTCCTGGGATACCCACCAGATTTATCCCTTCATACCTGCGGTTCCCATGTGGGGCGTGAACTGGTTCCCGCCCAGTGCAGGACCCCTCCTGGGCTTGGATGGGGGTGTGTCGCACCGCACGGAGAGGAGAGACCGGCTCCTGCCCCACAACCCTTCCTTCTCCTGTGCTCCCTCGGGTCCGCACCTACCTCGCGGGGTCCCGGGCTCGGCGCGGCCATCGCTCCGCAGCAGCTTTCCCGGCTCTGGCCGCGGCCCCTCAGCCGCAGGACTCAGGCCCCGCCCCTGCTTCTGGATCGACCAATCGCGAGGTGCAGATCACGGTTACACCCAATCCGCGCAGGAGTGGCGGCGATCGCCTGCTGATCCCTCCGCCCCGGCTGCAGCATCTTTCGGACAGCGGTACAGGGCGGGGCAGGGCCGCTACGCGTCGGTTAGGGTCCCCCGGAGGTAAGACCCTCCCCCATTCCTCCCCTGAGGTGTAGGACTCGGGTCTCAGGGCCGCTTGAGGAGGTGGGTAACCTAAACCCAGTTCCGCCCACCCATTCTGGCGTGGAATCCCCAAAGACTGTTTTTCGGGTGAGGAAACTAAGGTTGAGAGAGACTAGTGACAACCTCTATGTCACACAGAAAGTCAGGGGCATGCATTCATTCAACACATACATTGTAACACTCACTATGGGCCAGGAGCAGTGCTAGGCTCAGGATTTAGTGGTGAATGAGAGGGAGAAACACAGCTGCCAACGTGATCTTTTAAAAGCTAAATCAGATGATGTCACTCTCATGCTTAAAGCCTCCAGTAGCTTCCCACGGCACTAGAACAAAACCCAAACCCCTGGCCTTAGCCCATGCCCTTCTGCCCATTCTCCAGCCCTACCTCAAACTACTCTCTCTCCTCCACTCAACACACAGCCACAGGGATGCCTCGCTGGTCCTTAATCACCAAAAACACTTTCACATTTAAGGGCTTTTGCAAGTGCTGTTCCCTCTGTTTGAAGTCCTTTTCCCCAGATTTCCATTTGCCTTATTTCTTCTGGTCACCTTGGTTGACTCTACATGTTCCTTCCCTTCATCACCTTGTTTGATTTTCTTCATCACACTTAACACTATCAGAAATTGTCTCGTTCATTTATTACATCTACCCCTAGAATGGGGGTGCCAGGAGGGCAGGAACCTTGCCAGGCTCATTTCCTGGCACAAACCGGTGTTGGATAAGTGTATGTTGAACCAACGTGAGTAGGATGTGCAAAGGGCCTCGGTGAGTCCCAGGAAACGAAAGGGCAGCCTGGTGGTGGCTGGAGTGAGGACAGAGCAAGCAAGCACGCAGGTTCTTGAAGGCCATGGTAGGAAGACGGGTGGTGACCCGGGGAAGCATTATGTTTGAGGAAGATGACCATATGTTTTTAAAAGATCCCTGGTTGTTACAGTCAGTTTGGAAGGGGCCAGAGTGGACAGGGGGAGAGCCGCGAGGAAGCCTTTGGTGACTTAGGGCAGAAGATGGTGGTTTTGCATCACGAAGGTGGCTGGGGGGAAGACAGGGAGAATGGACAGGATTTGAGAGTCTTGTGGATGGAGGTGGGAAAGCTAAGGTCAGTGATGTCTGCCAGGCTTCTGACTGATGTCAGGGCATGAGAGGGAGCAGGGAATGAGGGGAGAGCCAGACTTGGGGGTGGGAGAACTCAGATCATGGCAGGATGAAATTTGAGGTGCCACTATGACATCCGATGGGAATACTAGGTGGGTGGCTGGTGCATGTACAATACATTGGGGTTCAGGAGAGAGCCAGGCTGGAGGCAAGCCTGAGTAAGGACCAGGTCACCTAGGAAGGGTGTGGGGTGAGGAACCCACCCTCTCATGGCAGAACAGAGAAACACGACAGACATAAAGTGCAGAGTGGGTCATCACAGACAATAGCTTCTAAGGGTGCATCCAGCAGGATGTCACAGGCCATATGCGGTGTAGGGATCAAGGAAATGTGCTTTGGATTTAAAGACCAGCTGTCACTGGTGGTCTGAGTGGGCGCAGCCCTCCTGGAGTGATGCTGAGCAGAGTGGAAGTGAGAAAATGCAGGCAACAGGTATGAACATCCTTTGGGAAGTTTGGCTGTGGAGGAGAGGGGGGAGACCTGGAGGGAATTACTGGGTTGATGGAGGATCCTTTAAGTGGGAGCCTGGTACATGCTCATGAAACGCAGCGAGGACCTTGTTGAGAAGCAGAGGCTCTTCCCACGAGAGGAGGATCATAGAAACAGGAGGCTCCTGCTATAGCAGTGGGAGAGGACAGGACCCACAGCCCAGGTGGGCAGCTCTGCCTGGACTGGAGGATGGGGAAAGGACAGGGCAGATATGCCTGCAGTTGGCCTGTTCTGGGAAGGTGACACCTCCACTAACCGGAAGAAGAGCGAACTCCAAGGTGGGATGGGATGGAGGCTTACGTTAGGCACTGTGAATGGGAGAGCCGGCTGCCCAGAGAGGCTCAGGGGGATTGCTGGGGGGCCAGGGCCGGGGCCTGTGCCAGACCAGTCAACCTGAATACAATGGAACCAACTTTGCTCTGGCTCAGTAGCAGCTCTCACTGCTCATTGCTACTACTAAGTGCGGCTGCTGGTACGAGGGATGGACAGGCTTAAGCTTTTAGGGACCTGGCCTGAGGCTCCCTAAAGTCCTAGTGCACGCTGGCTGGGCTGGCACAGGGGAGGCATGGTGGAGGCTGACATGGGGTCTGGTAGCCTGCCATGCCTCCACCGACTCCCCAGCCATGAGCTGCAACAAGCTGAAACCACATCTGTCCCAGTTCCCTCCTGATCCCGTGTCCAGCATAGGGACGATCCAGGAGGCACCTGAGGCACCTCATTGCACAAACCAGGGTCTCCTGACCTGAGACTAGTGCGAGGCCAGCTCCTAGACCCTCTCCGGACTACAAGCAGCCCAGCTCTCCTGGTCAGGGATGCCACAGAAACAAACACACCAAAACATTTATTGTTCAGTTCTCCCCAGCAGGCCAAGGCCAGTGTCAGGACTGAGGGGCTGGGTCTCCATGACGAGCAGCAGGTCTGGGGGCCCAGTGTGGCCACTCTAATGCGCCCTGAGGCCTGGCGGTGGTCCTGGGGCCTGTCTGTCCCCCCGCCTAGGTGTTCCAGGTCCAGAAGTCCTGTGGGATCTGGGGCTATGTCAGACCCGGGAAAGCTGCTTTCATGGAGGAGGACATGTGAGGAGAGGTCATGTGATGTCTTAGAACCTGCCAAATCCAGTATCAGCAGGTAACAGGAGGGAAACTGAGGCAAGAGGGTGGAACCAGAGGAAAACAAATGACAGAGTCTGAAGGTGAGGCAGGGAGGACTAGCATCTTTCAGGCCCTGAGCCGGAAGGGGGAGAGAGGGAGACTTCAGGTACTCCTCCCTCCTAGCTTCTGGAAAGGTGAGCAGGGCAGTGGGTGCTCTTGTCAGTCAGGGGTGAGTTCTGAACAGCTCCATCCTTCAGGGTGTCTGCAGAGCAGCCAGGTTTGAGGGCGCCACAGTGCCTGAATAGGTCCTGTGGACCCCTGCCCTTGGTATGCCCTTGCGGGGAAGCAGAGAAGGGGCCAGCAGCCTCATCCCTGCTGGGCTTTCACTGAGCCTTTTTGGTCACCTGGTTCTTCAGCATCACATAGGTGATGAACACTCCTGGAATATACAGACCAGAAAGACCAGATAAGATCGGGGCTCAGGGCTGCTGTTAAGGCCAGAGCAGGGCATGGCATGGCACAATGACACATACAGGGGACCAAGCCCCTCCCAACCACCCTCCAGACCACCTGGTCATCTCCCTAGCCATCCATCAAGCCACACATCCACCCACATTCATTCGAAACACACCACTGAGTGCCTGCCACAGGCAGTTTGCTACATTTAGTCTCTCAGATTCTATGGGGTACAAGTTGCACCCAGCTATCCATCTACTCACCCAATCCATCACCTGTCCACCCACCTATCCACCCACCCACCTGCCCACTCAACATCCAGCATCCACCCACCGACTGCATCATCCAGTCATCCGATTGTTGACTAATCCAAACCACTCTATTGAGCACCAGCTTAGTGCCACAGCCTGTGAGGACACAGTCATGATAAAGCCCCAGTCCTGGGAAGCCCACAAACTAAACCATGGGAGACAAAGAGGTGCAGGAACCATGAGCCTGGGTGACAAGGGGGTGAGAGGTGATTGAGGTGTGAGCAGAGCAATGCCGGTGGAGCGAACCGGAAAAAGGGAGACATCCCATGAGAGCCTGAGGCATGGGAAGACTGACTTGCAGCCCTGAAGGATGAACAGGAAAACCCTGGGGGTGAATTGGGGGCAAAGAGCCGCAAGCAGACATACAGCAAGTGCCAAAGTGTGGCCACACATGGAGGGGTGGGAGACACCCTGCCCAGGGTTGGTGGCATGATGACTTACCTACAAACAGGAGCAGCAGGAGGCCGGCGGCCAGTGGGATGGCAACGGCGTAGGCTCGGGGCAGGAAGTACTTGTGGATGACATGCTGGCTATCGATGAATGGCTGGCATCGAGGGCAGAGCTCCAGTGAGCATTCCCTGCCTTGCCCAGCCCCCCCAAGCCAACATCCCACCTCCTCTGTCTCGGGCTGACCCACTCAAAGCACTGGGACAGCATTTGCTTCTGTTTAAGATGGCATTTTGGATGCCTTGGTTTGTTTCCTTCCTTCATTTATTTAATACTGTGTTTCCCTGAAAATAAGACCTACCCCGAAAATAAGCCCCAGTTAAGATCGTCAGCCAGACAGGCGCACTTAGTACGTTACGACGATGTTCTAGAAGATGACATGACTGTATTTGAATAAACGTAGATTGTTGTACATGAAAAAATAAGACATCCCCTGAAAACACGTCCTAATTTTTCTTTTGGAGCAAAAATTAATATAAGGCCCAGTCTTATTTTCAGGGAAACACGGTAGTTTACTGTGCACTTGACTGGTACCTGCCCTAAGTGGGTGCTAGGGACCTGGCAGTGAACAGAAGTCGAAGGACTTGCCCTAATGCCCTCACAGTTTAGCAAGGGCAAAGGGTACACGAGGAATCCTCAACTAATTCCCAATTTGGGCTCCAAGATCTTCTTTACTGACAATTTTCCCCAAACGATACCAAGTTCTGCAAGACTTTGCCCTCCAAACACACTGCACATAAGTACTAACCACCAAACCCTTGCTCCACACACACATCCGAAAGGCCCTCACGAAAGCCACTGGCACCTGCCATGCCCGGGAGCCAGCAGAATAACCAGAAGGATTGGACCCATCAAAGGGAAAGCAAATCAGGAACAGGGCTTTACACTGCAGCGGTTAAGAACGCGACCTTGAGTCCGACCCTTCTCCCTGAACCTCAGCTTCCTCATCTACAAAATGGGGATACCACTGGCATCCTCCTCACAGTGTTGTTCCGGAGATTTCATAAGATATTCAGGTAAAGCACCTAACACAGTGGGGTCGGCTGCAGGACCCAGGAATGGGAGAAGGTGAGAGAGGGCGGAGGAAGAACACATACCAAGAGAATCACCCAGGTGGTGTAGTAGGTGAAGATGATCAGGCTAACGGCAACGAGGCCAAGTCCCACCACCTGGTCTGTCCCGGTGGCCTGGAGAAAAGGGAGGGCTCAATTGACGAAGTGCCTCTATTTAGGTGCACTACTGGGGTGGGGGGGCGGCGTCGCAGTCTGATTCCTCAGCGTTTTTATCTGTACAATGAGCCGGCGGGAGAGCAATCTGGTTCCGAGTGCCCAAGCTCCGGCTCCTAAACAAACCAGGGATCCCCAACCCCAGCACTCTGCCACAAACTCACCATTTCCCCGGTGCTCCGCACCGGGGCAGCCAGCCACATCCGGTTCCGCATCTGGGCCCTCGGCTGCGGGGCACGCCGGGAGTCGCCGAACATAAGGCCGCCCCAGAACTACGTTGCCCAAGACAGGCAGGCGCCGCCTCCCCATTTGCATGTCGGGAAATGTAGTTTCTCAAGGGTATGGGGGAACAAGTTGTTCCCGAATCTCCCTAGAGAATGGGACCGAGTTGGGAACCCAGACCGGCTGGTACTCGTGGCCTCAGTCCTGTCGAACTCGCCCCTGAAGAAAAGCCCATTTCTAAATATCCCAGAGTCCCAAAGCCAGAGCGAGATCTGGTAGGGGAGAGTTGGAAGTCTCATTTCTCAGATGGGGAAACTGATGAGGCTCAGAGACGGGCGAGGACTTGCGGGAGATCACAATTCGTGTCTGTGGTGAAGCCGACACCAGAACCTGGCGTGTGCATGCCAGTTATTTCCTGGTCCCGAGGCCCTAATGTGTGTTGAGGGAAGGGTGCAAAAAATGTTCACCGCCCGGCTGGGGGTGGAGGAGGAGGGGCTGGCCCAAGCCTGCTGCGATGGGGCTCATTTCGATTGGCTGTAAGGGTAGGCGTCCCCTTACCAGCGCCTGGCTTCCCTGTCCTGTCTTCACTGCAGGGACGAGGCCAGGGTGACCCTCTCCTCCCTCACCGTCTGCCTCTGGGGCCCTGGGTGTTGCGGCAGCGCTAGCAGCAGTCCAGGCAGGTCTTGGGAATGGCCGCGTGTGCAGGATCCTCTCCAGGCTTGGAGGTCCGTTCCTCTGAGAGCAAGGGGAGGTTGGGCCTCATCACCTTTGATGTGTTCTCCAGCTCTGGAATCTGGAACACTGTCTCCTCAAAGCTAGTGGGCTAGTTGTTCCTCACTCATCAGGGCTACACATCCCAGGGAAGTCAACTTCCCTGACGGGGGTTCCCTCCTCTGTGTTCCACAGCCCCAACTGTGTCTCCATGATGACGCTTCTCAGCACCGTTTTAATTAGCCGATTTACTTGATGTGGCCCACCTGTGAGCTCCCTGAGCCTAGGGTCTGTGGTCACTGCTGTATCCCCAATGCCCAGAATGGGGCTTGGCACAAAGTAGGAGCTTTGAATCAACCAACTGGCTTTAAGATTCTTTGACATTTTAGATCCTAGAATGCTAGCCTTCAGCATCTGAGGACTCCAGGCCTTCTGAGGGGTTGTGTGGAGGCTCTCCTGCTGTCTCCATTTTGGGGGGTGGAGGGGCACGTGGAGATTGAACCTGGCTGGCAGCATCTGCCTCCTTGGGTCATCTGAGCCCATCTCTGACTATGGCAACTGCTGGAGCAACCTTTTTATTCCCTGCCCTTTGGTATGCTGATTTTTCATTTAGCATGACTGTGTTCCAAAGGAGCAACCTTTTGGGCCTAAAGCCCAATTCCTTCCCTCTGTCTCAGGAGACTTTGGGCTTAGTCAGGAGCCAACTTTTCCCTCCCCAGGTGTGCACTGAACAAAGGAAGGGACTGAGAATCAGCCTGGACATCAGCCCTGAGAAGGGGTGAGGATATGCAGTGCTGTGACAGGGATGAGGCCTGGTAGTCTGGTCCCTTCTGGCCCGTTCAAAGCCGCTAAGGTTTCCTGCCACTTCTGAGATCATTAAAGGCCCAGGGCGACTTGCCTTTCCCAGAGCTTGGTGCAGGCTGCTCTGTAACTTGAGACAGGGCAGGGATGAGGGGCCTAGGCCTGGAGACAATGCAGGCTTGGGGCTTTAGAGGATGGGAATGAACTTGGCACCTCCCATAGGTCAGGCTGTACACCCACTTTCTCATTTGATCCACAGCCTCACAGCCCGCAGCTGAGAAAACTGAGGCACAGGCAGTTTTCTGTCTTCAGGCATGCTTGTTCAAAGCCACCTGACTACTGCGGAGGTCCGTAGAGCAGTGGTTAGAACTTGGGCTCTGAGGTCTGAGACTGGCAGGAAACTACTCTCCAGGGCCCGTTTCCTGTCCGGGACTCTGGTGTAATAAAGGTGGTCACAATTGTGACTGCACCGGGACTTGGAGAACCCTGGCCACCTACACCTTCCCCACCCCCGACCATCACCTTACACATCTGGCTTCCATCTGATGCTTTGATCCTAAAGTCAAGTTGGTAAAACAAACAAACAAGAACCAACATGCCATAACAAACAAAAACTGCAACATTTAATTTTGTCCCCCAAACCAAGACACTGACTAGGCTGATTTCCCTTTACAATGTTATTTTCTACAATAGAAGCTGGGACGGATACAAACACAGCCCATTGAATTAGGGTGTGGTGGTGGCGACATTGTTAGATAAGAGGGGAATTAAAAAAAAAAAAAGACCTTTCTTCCCCCCCATCTCCCTGCTCACTTCCCTAAAGAGAGGAAAACGTAGACATTCTCCATCCTGGCAGATCATGCCCTATGGTCAGTTTGTGGGGTGACTAGAAAAAAATAACCTAAAAATATTGTATTTATTTTCTTTAAATCTCCTAGTAAAAATGTTAAAACTGTCTTCCAAGAAGATTCCAAACTGGCATTGCATAGACCAATTCCTTTCCAAAAATATCTCTAATATATTCTATCTCTCTCTATATATATAGAATTTTTAAGTCCAGGAGCTGTGGGTGCCTAGTGCGAATTCACTGAGCTTGAAGGGACCAGAGGGCCGAAGAATAGAGCTCCCATATGGGGATGAGGCCGGAGCTTCCGGACTCCAGCTCCAGCCACCATCAATTTGGTTGTGGCCGAATTTTCAGTTGTCCAATTACCCCGGCCCAGGGCCTGTCATGGGAGAATGTGGCAGGCTCTGTCTCCTTCTGGGGTGACTGTCAAGTTCAGACCTCGCCTAGAGAGGGGCTGGGGTTCCTGTTTTGGGGGAGTCTCCCCAACAGCACCAAAGCCAGCTGCTTTATGCCTAAAGCCCCAGAACTTGAATCAGACCCCAAATACACCTTGAATGCACCTCCCCACTGGGCTGAGGTCATGCAGACAGAGGGAAGAGCGGCACTGCCCCGTCTTCTGGGGGCCACTTCATCTGGAGACAGTGCAGCTGGTCCCCTTTTAAAGTGCCAGGTGTCTACGGGGCAGGAAGGGACCCACAGAGCTGACCAGAGCCTTCTCCAGCCAGAGCAAATGCTCCATCCTGCCTCGGCAGGCACCTTCTAACATTCATTTTCTAAAAGAGTTAGGTGATTAAAACAATAACAACCACCACAAAATCCTAGAAATGCTCTGACTCCAATGCCAGGAGGCTCCAAGACCATGACTCCAACTCTTGTCAGCTGGGCAGAAAGGACCCTTCCCACCCTGGGGAGGGCACCTCCACCCTAACCCCTACGAGAGAGAGAACCCGTATCCTGGCTCTCCATCCAGATCCCCAGCCCTGCTGGGACCCAGCCAGCGGGTAGGGCAGAGAACAGAACCACCTCCCCTCACCTGGGGGAGGAGAAAATATCAAACTGTGAACCCTAAAAAAAAAAAAAAGAAAAAGAAATAAAGAAAAAAAGAGGAAAGGAAAAAAAAAGTATAGGGCCAAGTAAACACCAGCCTGCTGGGTTTATACAAAGATGAGTGAAATTAAGAGTGGCAGGGGAGTCTGTCCAGAGGCTGGCTGGCAGCCAGAACCCACCTTCAAGCAAATAACGAGGACCGGGAGGAAAGTGCTCAGAGCAGAGGCGTTAGCAAGGCGCAGGGGCAGAGCCAGACTGCTCCCTGCTGGAAAAGCCCCCCTTAAAGGGCCTGCCTCTCCCTTGCCCAAAGAGAGGGGTGCTTTCAGAGGAGGGCTGAGGCTTTTCTGGCCAGGAAGCCAGCTCCAGCCAGTCCGGTCACAGCCCACCTGCCCCTCTAGCACTGGTCCCAGGCCAGGGCCAGCTGACCCTGAGGGGAAAAATGGGGCAGTGCTTGCCCAGCACGGTCAGGCCCCCGACCTCCACGGGCTTGGGAGGCTCCTTCCAGGCTTCCTACAGGAAACCAGCTGCTCGAGACCCAGCCCTGGGCAGAGGGAACCTTCTCGGCACGGGTCTCAGGCCTGAGCTGGAGCTGACGGGAGGGAGGAGAGGCAGTGCCCCGTTCCAGCCGGGCTGCTAAAGCTGGGCCGCTGACTGCACAGCAGGCAGCACCCAGGAACCCCTGGGAAGGGATCAGAGGAAGGGCAGGCGAGGGCCAGCGGGGCTGTGCTAAAGACAAGCGTGTGCAAAGTGCAGGCTGCCAGGGCAGCAGGAGAACATTCGTTGGGGGCGGGGTCTCAGTCTAGAATGTAGGTGGGGTCTGAGGACTTGGCTTCCAGGAGGAGGCCGCCAGCGGCACCCCCAGGGCACAGGGAAGGGATAGCTGAAGCACTAAGCAGAGGGCCACGGTGGCAGGATTCTGGAGATGAAGTGCCCCCCCCTCGCCCCCAGGGCAAGGGGGCCATGGAACAAAGCCCGGCCAGGACATGGCTGAGCGGATGCTCCTGGAGCAAGCAGGGACACATGGCAAGAGGCCCCTCGGCCACAAGCAGCCCTGTGTAGGAGCCGCTGCATGTCCTCATCCAGGGGGCATGTCGGTATCCAGCGGGGCATCCTGGCCATCTTTGTCTTGCCCACCTACTTCATGGGCCTGTGTGTCCTGCCCTTTAGTGGTTCAGAGAGAATATTCACAGTGGCGCCCGGGCCCCACCGGGCCAGGAGGGTCCCAGCACAGATGGGGGGACAATGGAATGATGCTTTGAGGCAGGAGAGGGGCTGGAGTGCATGGAGGAGGCACAGATGAGACGTGGCGTGGATGGTGATCCAAAGGGGAAGATCCCTCGTGGAATGACGTGGGTCTGGACACCCTTGAAGGCAGGGCCCTTCTCCAGCCTGGACACTCGCTCCTCAATGGGTTTCAATCACAACTGGCTCGTAGACCCCAGAGGAGACCCTGTGGGGAGAGACAGGTCAGCTCGCCCTCCCCGACGCTCCTCTGGGCCAGGCCTTGGAAGTACTTCACAAGCAGGCACCGTTAACTGGCCCATTCTGCAGAGGGGGAAGCTGAGGCTCAGAGAAGTTGAGTCCTTTGCCCAGGGTGACACAGGTGTACGTATCGGAGTCTGTGGGATCGCAGAGCTGGCACAGGCTGTGCCCGAGCCCTTTCTGGGCAGCAGTGGCTTACATACTGGGGTGGGCTGTGCCCATCCTCACAGCAACCCTGACAGGGAGGGACTGCACCCCACCCCACCCCACTTGATAGATGAAGAAACTGAGGCTCAGAGGGATTATGAGGCTTGCCAAGAGGGCAGCAGAAGGTCGGGGAGCTCTTCTCCCCACTGACGCCAGGCCCACCCATGAGGTCGTAGACATTCAGGACGCAGCCAGCTGCTCTGCTATGATCTAGCTGCCACAAATATTGGTTCTCCCGTCCCCCGAATCCCAGTTTCAGAGGGAGGCTAGAGATGGGTATTTATAAAACTTCAAAGAGATCCCCTTCTCTTTTTGCCTGCCTCGCTCGGGAAGGCAGTGGGGAGATGGCAGCTGCAATTTCGAGCCTTGGCCAGCAGAGGTCAGCATAGCAGCGCCAGAGGGCACGCCAAGCTAGTCTCCAGCTCTGGCTCTAGATGTTGTTACATGGGCACTACCCACCCGGCCAACAGAAACACGGGGAAAAGCCTTCAGCACAAGCCTGCACATGGAAAGCTCCTCCACGCACACACTCAGCCAGGCACACGGTAAACACTAAACAAATGACTTGAGAGGGCGCTGGCACTCTGTAAACGAGAGTTCAAGGCCAAGTTTGATCCTACCACCCCCTCTGTGAACATCATGAGTGCAGAAAACTGTTGCTCTCTATTGAGTCCCCAGAACATCGCTCAGTGCCGGGCGTGTAGCTGGTGCTCAACACATAACCGTTCGATAAATGAGTCATCGTCATTTTTAGGGGGTTCCCAGATCCAAGAGGAAGGGAAAGCAGGGTCCAGAATAAAGATGCGTGAAGCTCCTGCTGTGTGCTAAGCCCCTGCTAGGCACTTTCCAAGGTTCAAGGTTACCCTGGAACCCTCAAAACCAACCCTGGAGCGTTGTTCCAGGTTTCCAGGTGAGATGAGGTGGTCCACACCATTTGAGAGGTGGGGAAACTGAGGCTTGGCGAGAAGTGACTGGCCCCTGGTCACATTGTGGTGACAAGAGCTGGCATTCAAAGCCAGGTCGGTCAGATGCAGAAACCTTGCTCTCAGCACCGCCCCTCCCATGGCTACCCTAGTGACCCACCCCTCAACCTCCACCCCTACCTGTTGGCCAGCTGGATGCCACTCAGCGTGGTGGAGCCATCACGGCTCACGAACAGCCGGAGGTTGCTGTCTGTGGGGAAACGGGGGAAGGTGGGGGCTGATCAGGGCAGGGACGGCCAGGCAGCATCATCCCCCCGCCCACCTGGCACGGACGGGCAGCTCACCCTCAGTGTTGCTGCCATCTGTAAAGTCCTGGCTCTGCATAATCTTCTCCACGATGTCGTCTGCGTCAATCCGTGTGTCATCTACCCACGTCGGGTGGCTCTCCACAGAGTCCTTCTTCCGCCTGGAGCAGAGTGGGCAGTCCCAAGTCAGGGCAGTGACAGGCACGACGATGACAACAGTGCGTGCCTATAGCCCTCAGGATGCGCTAAGTGCACGCGAGAGCCTGTGCAGGTTGGAGTCACCTAGCCCTCATGTCAGCCCTCCGGTACAGGTGCCACTATTACCTGGTCTTATAGATGAGGACACAGCGCCTAAGCAGGGGACCTATGGTACACTAAATCCCCCATAGCAACTCCTAAGGAACTGGTCACACGCACAGTTAGGCCAGGGCTACGACCCTCACGAACATCAACCAGTGAATCGTCACCATCCAACCCTGAGGCAGGGACCCTACTGTCCCGTGGTACCGGGAAAGAAGCAAAGGTTCAACGAGCTACTGGGAGGGGTCCGTACTGCAAAGCACTGAGAGGAGAGACTCACCGAAATGAGCGGTCGGACAGGTGCGGGGGCCGCGGGGGCCGCGGGGGCTTCTCGGGGGGCCGGTGCTCACGCTCGCCGCCCTCAGGGCCCTCCACAGTCATGCTGAGGCCACCAGAGGCACTGCTGCTGGTGGACGTGTTGCGACGGTGGGTCAAGTCCGAGAGGCTGGAGGACCGTGAGTGCTCCGTGCTGTAGCCTAGTGGGCGGGAGGCGGCCGTTCATGATGGGGGAGCTGGGGCATGTGAAGGCCAAGGGCATGGAGCCAGGCGGACACTCACCAGAGATCTTGGACTGCTGGCTGGCGTAGCTGGAGTTGCGGGAGTGGCCAGAGTGGAACACCTCCTCAGGGCTGGACAGGTTCTGGTCCGTCTCTTCCGGCACCCCTGGAAAGCAGGGCGGGGGCAGGGGTTACTGGTGGCGCCTGTCCTCTCACTGAGTCTGGCGGGGGAAACTATGTATTTCCATTTAACAGACCGAAAAACTGAGGTTCAGAGGAGCAGCGATCTGCTCCAAGCTGCAGTTCACCCTCTGAACCCAGGTTCGTTCCTTCCACAAATCTGTCAGGGACCTCCTCTGCACAAGTGCTCTACTGGGTGCTATGGCCAGGGGACAGGGTATCACAGGCCACAGGGGAGGAAGAATGGTGAACAAAATGATCCACAATGAACCACAAGTGTGGTGAGTGGTGCAGAGCAGGGAGCAGTGCATGTGGGGGGGTCTGACTCAGTCTGAGATCAGGGAAGGCTTCTCTGAGGCGGTGGCCTTAAGGACAGACCTTCTGGAGATGTGGGAGGGAGCATCAGAGAAAGGGCCTTCCAGAGAGAGGGAAGAGCATAAGCAAAGGCCCTGTGGCTTGAGTGAGCTCGGGTCAGTGTGGCTGCAGTGAAGTGCATAAGGATGCGGAGAAGTGGCTGACAGCCCTGTCCCAAGTCACCCATAAGCCCAATTTTGAAACCTACTTCCCAGCACTCCCAACGGGAGGAGCAAGGGAACCAGGCGCAGCTATCCAGGGCTGCGTGAGCACCCACCCACCCACCAGTCCTGTGGGACTCACCCATCCCTTTTACATAGGTGAGCACAGCCAGGCCACCCGCTGGACCCCAGGCCTGCCTGTGTCCCACCCAAAGCCAGGTGGCTTTTCAGGTCCCCAACAGGTTTTCTGCATATGAGGGAAGGGGTGCAGAAAAGCAGCTACAGAGGCATCTGGGGGCTCAAATCCCACAAATGAGGGCTGCCACATGCTGCCAGACTCACTAATACGCTGGAGGGCGCACTGCCTCCCAGCTCTGAGCTCACCCCCAGGAGGGGTGCAGGTGCCAAGACTCATACTTGGCGGCCTTGTTTCACCCCACGCAGCACTAGGTATGGCGTTGGGGGGCATGGTGTTGGGGGGCAGGCCAGAGCCTCCTCTCCCGGTGGCACCTCCTCCTCCCAACTGCCATGCCATCTCTGGGGACTCAGGCTGGTTCAAATTTTTTATAATGTTAGTAGTAATGATAATTGAAGAGAAACACAGAGTATATACTCTGTGCAGGCAAGGCCCACACGTTTGCTCAGTTCGTCCCCAAAGCAACCCAGGACGTGGTTACTATTGCTGATCCCATTTTACAGGAGGACACTGAGGTCCAAAGAGGCAAAATGACCAGTCAAGGTCACGTGGCAAGTGGGAGAGCAAGAGCTCACAGCACGTGTCCCTCTGCCAGGAACACTGCACCCCACAACCCAGAGGCAGCTCAAATGCTGCCTCTTCAGGGGGACTTCCCTGGCCCCAGATGGATGCTTTCTGTGCCTCTCACAGCTCTTGGCACTCTGTAGGTGGATATGCGTTTGACTTATTTATTGTCTGATTGACGCCTGTCTCTTCTGCTGGACCCGGAGGGCATGGCACAGCGCCTGACACACGGGAGGGGCTCGAACAGCGTCTGCCTAAGGGAAGCACGGACGGCGCAAACACCATCCCACCACCTCACTTCTCAGCAAGCATCTCCCTTGGGACCTGGGGATACCTTGGAAGTAAAAGCCTTTGGCAGCAGGGCAGGGTGGGCAGGTGGGGAATGTACCTGAGCTGAGGATGGTGGGCCTGGCCTTGGGGGGCCGGGACCCCGTCAGGGAGTTGGTGCTGCTGCCACCACTGCTGCTGGTCCCGCCACCCTTACACGTCAGCTGCAGCGAGGAATCCTGGCCTGGGACAGAGATGGACTTGGCAGTGGATGGCGGCCTTGGGAGGAAAGAAGTGTGTGACTGGGGTGCCCCACCCTCGGGGGCAGATGGAGACAGAGGAGCCCCCACCCCTCAGGCTTCATGCACCCACACTCACGTCTTGAAGCACGGGTCTCCAGAGAGCAGGAACATGCCAATGGTGACCTGTAGGACAGGGAGAAGTGAGCCACACCGCATCCGCTCACCCAGCCCCGGTGCCCAGCCTCCTCAGCCTCCCTGCTCGGGCTGCACAGGGCTTGGCCTCTGATCCCGTCTCTGCCCCCTCACTGGCACTGCTGAAGCCACCAAGCCTCACTGAACCCCCGTTTTCTTGTGCAGAAGACAGACTGATCCTGACACCTGATGCCTGCCCCGTGGGACATTGGAGAGGATGCAGGAGATGAGGCTACCCCTTGGCTTGGCACCGGCTCCGAGCAGCTGAGCAGCAAAAGCCGCCGTTGTTAATTCACAACGACACCTAGTGAGCCCTACGGAAGAGGCCGCACGGGCACTCCCTCCTCAGTGCCCCGCTGCTCTGGTGGGTGTGGCAGCACCAGCCCCACATGGCAGGAGGGAGGTGGCTCGAGAAGCCCATCTGGTGAGGAGGGGGTTCACCGAGCCTGACGTGGGGGGTGGGGCACTCACATAGTCCAACACAGAGGGCAGGGGCTTGGTGCAAGTTTCTTGAATAAAGTAAAGCAAAAAGCCATTAGCAACTTACCAACTGAACATCTATTTGGGCAAAGATTTTGGTAATGGCAAACGAGGCAAAATTTGGGTCCCCAAATCTGGGCTGAGAGGGTAAATAGGCGATGGGGTGGCAAAGAGGTACTCAGATCCCAGCCACACCAACAAGAATTGGAGACCATTGGGTTGAGGCTGTTTTTTCTTTTCTTTTCTTCTTCTTTTTTTTTATGGATTATTTCACTTGGCCATGATAGCAGCCTACAAAGTAGGTGATAGGTCTGGGTTATAGATGAGGGAACTCAGACTCAGGGGAAGTGACTGCCCAAGGTCCTGTAGACAGGATGTGTTGGAGCTGGCCTTGAAGCTGAGGCCACCTGTCCCCCAGATGCCCTTGATCTAGCTTGAGGCTGCACGGCACCAAAGGAGCAAGACTGACAGGTCCCAGCTCCCACCACAATCAGCCTGCACTCTTGCAGGTGCCTCCGGTTCCCTCTGCAAAAGGCCTGGGAGTCTCCAGACCCTCTGCCTGCCACCTCCTCCCTGTCTCTGCCCTGGCACGAGGCACTCCCACTGGATCAGCTGGCAAAGGTGTGGTTAGGATGAGACTGTTTTCTCAGCCAGGTGGAAGGCTGTGGACACAAGGGGGAGAGGTGTGCGGGTGGCAGATGTCTAGATATCTCTGTTCCAAGAAGCCAAGGAGGCAGCTGCCCAGTGGTAGGGGGCTGTCCCGGCCATCGGAACGCTGCACGTGGCTGTGGGGCCCCCGGAGCAGCTGCCCTCCGTGTGCCCAGGTCGAGGACGGCAGGTTCTTTTGGTCACCGAGGCTCCACTGGGAGCTCAGGCTGCCTCATGTCACGTGGGGCAATGATGAGGGTCTGAACGGCGGGCTCACGTGCCAGGTCCGCTGTGACCCCAGACAAACGATCTAACCTCTGGGCCTCAACTCCCTCCTGTGCGAAACTGGGACTAATAACAGACACCAGGCCCCACGGGGCTGTTGTCAGGCATCACAAGACAAGGTAGCAGCCCTCAGCAATGCTGATCTCACCTTAGAGACTGATGGGGTCCACTCCCTGGCCCCCGATTATGGATGGGGAAACTGAGGCCAGACTTCGGATGGTGGTTTCCTGACCCAGGGCCCACACCTGCCTGTCCAGGGGGAAAGCCTGTATTTTTAACAACCCTCCTGGGCCTCTGATGAAGAGCACGGTTGCTCTGTCCCCTGATGGGAGGGGGGGGAGGAGGGGGCAGGGCCCCAGTACCTTGAGGATGGAGTTGTCCTGGCGAGTGTTCTTCGTGTCATACCCCTCCAGCAGGCAGCAGCGCACCGTGGAGCCTGAGCCTGCAAACTCAGCCAGGTTCAAGTCAGCAAAACCCAGCTGGGAGGAAGAGAGGAGACTGTGGGAGGCTGCAGGGAGTGGGGGTGGAGGACTGGCAGCACAAGGGTTAACTCGGGGGAGGGGGAGGGGCAGGCAAAGCCCCTGGGCCACCACCGCCCAGACTGACTGGTTGCATAACCAGCACCCAAGGACACAGGCCCGGGTTGGTGGCTTGGGTTGGCGGCTCTAATGAGGCAGAGCCAGGAGCTCACATCCCTGAGCTGCACAAAGCGCCCTTTGTGCCGTGTCCCAGAGTACACCGGGGCAGCGCCTGAGATGAAAGGACATTGTTGTCTGTGACACAGACACATTGTTCCCTGGGAAACAAGGCTGTGCTGTGGGAGCCGCCAGGACAGTGGGCAGGGGGGAGGGAAGGCCCGTGGGAACTTGGCGTTGGGATGGGTGGGTGGGGGGTACTTTGCGGGGGTGGGGGGCAGGAGCCCCTCATGAAGGCTGGAGTGAGGGTCTGTTGGGCAGTGGGTGACGCTCCTCCGATGCAGAGAAAGGAGCAGCAGGGATGGGGATGGAAGTGGAAGAAAGTGCGAGAATAGGGTGTATGAGCTAAGAAGTCCTCTTAGAAGGAAGACAAGTCTGGCAGACCTGGAGGGGCAACAGAGGTGACGGTGAGGGGCGCCTGGGATTAGGGACTCGGAGAACCACCAAACCAATCAGGGGTGTGGACTGAACACTCACTGCGGGCAAGTCTCCACTGTAGACTTTGGGGCACACGTGCCAGAGTCGGGGACTCGGGTTCAGATCCTAACCCTGCCATCAGTGACTTAGTGACCCCAGTTTACAGATAAGGAAACGGAGGTTCAGAGAAAGGAAGTGACATGCCCAGGGCAGAGCTTAACTGGGAGAGCCAGGCCTAAAACTAGGCCTGATCAGTGTCAAGTCTTGCCACTTCTTTGGGCCTCAGTTTCCGCCTTTGTTTCATGGTTGCTGAGCCTGTGTGGACATTTGATTGGAGAACAGAAGGGAAGGGCCTGGCAGGTCTGACACGTGCTAGGTGCATGATAAATGTTTGCTGGGTGGAGATGGGATGCTCCAGCTGTTTGCTGGTAGTTTCTTTCCTAGCTGGGTAGCTGTCCTCACCCACAGCGCGGTGAATCAATGGGAAGAGAAATTTCCACTCTGACAGCACCTTCCACAGCCCAGTTCTGGCCACTGTGCCCTCTGCTCCTGCACAGGAACACGACGCCCGGCCAGGGCAGAGTGCATGGCGCAGAACGCTGAGCTTCCTGAGCTCTGGTCCGTGGGAAGGAACACAGCCGGCACACAGGGTGAAGAGGCGAAGGCGTTTCCCCTCTGGACGGATTAAGCCCACCGCCCTGCCACTGTGCCACCTCGCCAGAGACGCCCCAGCGGGTGGGCCGAGTCCGCACAGAGAAGGGGGTTTAAGGGCAGAGCAGGCTTCTTCAAAGCCAGAAGGAACCCTTCCAGAGCTGTCTTCTCTCACTTTTCCCAGTGGAAGAGGTTGTAATGTGGAGGGCTGAAATGTCTGTGGGTGCAGTGAAAAGCTGGCAACAACACAGATGTGTGACAGCAGGGACGGCTGAGTCACCCGTCCGCCAGCCACACAATGGGACACTGCTGCTGCTAAAGCAAAAGGAAATGTGTGATGACATGAAAACATACCCATGACGTACTGGCAAGTAAAACACCAAGCTGCAGAACCATTTAGAACAAGTCCCTTTTGTGTATTTAAAAATCCTGTCTGTATGCACACGATACGTGCAGGGTGCTCACTTTGTATTTCTCTAAATCATGCGCATGTGTTTTATGCACTGCTTGGGGTCCATGATACATTTCATATATTTTTTTCTTAAAAGGTCTGGAAAGATCCCAATGAATCCCAATGCTGGGGGTCTGGGGAGGAGGCCTGAGCAGGAAGGGGGATGGAAACTCCCCTTTCTACTCAATGAATGTCTACCATTTGTGTTGCAACAAACGTATGCTGTCTTTATGTTAAGTGCAAAGACTATCAATAAAGATATTTCCCAAAAATAATACATCTCCTGTATGGCTGAGTGTCTCCTGTTTGGGACAGAGAGGGGGCAGGACATTCTTCTGGGAGCTTCTCTCATGCCTGTCCCATCCCACACTCCCTCACACAGCCCCACTCACCTTGGAATAAGCTTTCCCACCTTTCAGCTCCTGCACAGGGAGAGAGACAGCAGCAAGGTGACTACGAGATCCAAGGGACCTCATACGTCCCCCAAACCCCTCCCCATGAATCTGACTGCCAGGGGAGGACAAGCAAAGGGGCAGATGACTCATCTCATTTTCCCTGGGCAGGGGGACAAGTCAGGGGATGGCCCTAAAGCCATCAGACTGGGGGCCCCACGTCCACTTCTTAGCCTTAAGCTCACGGCCCCCGGCCCTGGCCAGAAGCCAAGCCTCCTCACCTTGCGAACTGACACCCGGAAGGTGCAGGGGTCCAGCAGGCCGGTGGCTGGGTTGGCGCTCATCTTACACACGAAGGTGAACCTCTTCCGCCACCGCACGCAGTTCTCCTGCACCTCCTCCCTGCAGGCCAGACAGGACAGGTAAGCACAAGCACACAGGTCATTGCCATAGGAACCCATGTCAGGGACAGCGCTCACCTCCAGGGAGGCTAGGGAGGTGGGGGGGGGGGGCTCTCGCTTTTCACTTTGTATCACAAAGTGACTATTTTCATAACAAGAACGTACTTGCATAAGTGTAAAAACATAAAATACGTAATAAAAAATGAAAAACACAAGGCGGGTGAGGTCAGGCTGGGGGCAGCTGCCCCTCCCTTGGCTCCCAGTGTTGTCCCCCATCTCGTTCTGTGGCCTTGGGTGGCTCCTTCTGCTTCCATCACCTCCCACCAACCAGGCTCCCACTGGCCATCTCAAGTGACCCTCACAGCAGTCTTCCCAGGCTGGACTACCAGTCCATTTTACACATGAAGAGACCAAGGCCCAGTACCACCCCGCCAGGAAACAGCTGGCCCTAAGCCCAGGGCTGCCTGGCTCCAGAGACCCCTTCTTCACCACAAGTAACAACAGCAACAGCTAACGCTCATACTGGGCTTCCCATGGGCCAGGCACCGCTGCAAGCACTTGACAGACCCAGCCACCCCTGGAGCCTGCTCCAAATGCCAGGGATCCACGGTCACGCCAACCCTTCCCACACCTGTCACTACCATTAGGCCAATTCCACGTGCACAGAAACCAGAGCTCTGGGGCTGAGCCCTGGCCCTGAGGCCCACCAGGGGCAGGACAGAACAGCAGAGCCCAAGCAGCCTGGCTCCGGGTGCTACATATACCCTTAACACTCACCACTCCAGGGCGGACACTGCTTGGGGCCCTCAGCCTCCCTGACACTAATTGGGGGGCTATCCTTCTATCCCCTCAAGTTCCTTCTGGGCCTGGAGAGCATGACCAAGCCCCCAAATTCAGCACTCCTTTAACAGCGAAGCGTTTTTTGTGCCCTGGGAGTGACTGGGGGCCGGTGGGAGCAGCTCATCCAAGCCTTTCCTGGCTGCTGCGGGGGCCTTGGCAGAAGCTGGGGGTGGTAGTGGCACGTGGCAGAGACAAGCTCCCACCCCTGCGCAGCTTCCTGTTCCCCTACACAGCCACGGAAGGGAGGGGCCGGCATGAGACACATTCTCTCCAGCCTCATCCCACCTCACAGGCACGGCCAAGGGGACAGCGGAAGTGACCACTCCACACCCGGGGACTGAGGAGTGCGGGCTCATTGCCAGAGTGGGCCTGAGGGGGGAGAGTCAGCCCAGGACGAGCATCTCCTGAGCAGGGCTTGTTTGCCTCCCCCTGAAACCTTGGAAGGTAGGCTCTGTGCTACCCCTTTCTGCTGAGGGCACTGAGGCTCCAAGAGCCAGCCCCAGATCACATCCCTAGTGATAAAGGAGGGTTCGAAGCCAGGGCTGTCTGACTGCAGGGTCAGAGCCATTAGCCATCACCTTTGCTCATCAGCCACGGGGCCGAAAAGCCTGGCAGGTAGAAACAACCGAAGTTGTGGGGCCAGGAGTGCCCTGCTATGTACCCCAGGCACCCACCCCTGTCTCTGAGTGCCAAGTATGTGCCAGACACTGAGCAGTGCAGTGGACTTACTCACAGACATCTGTCACCCCAGTGATGACTCAGTGTCACCGGGAGAGGGTGGAGGGAAGGGGTGAGTCAGGGAAAGTGACTGGCCACACGGAGGTGACAGTCAAGCTCAGACCCAAATGAAGAGTGGGTTGTCACCAGTGGGGACAGTTCCAGGCTGAGGGAAGAGCATGCGTGAGCTGTGCTCTGGGTCTCCTGGCCTCTGAGCAGAGCCTCTGCGAGGAGCTCCCCACGGGCTCCTCAAGGCTTTGAGGATGTGACCAAGGCTTGCTCCGTGTTCTGCCAGGTCTGTGACAAGCGGCAACGGGACCTGGGCTCGCAGCCCTCACTCTCCACCCTCATCAGTAAAACAGACATGCCAGCCACTCAGTCATGGGCACCTGAGGGCATTCAGTGAGCTGAGCCCCGCAAGGGCCGGGCCTGGGGAGGTCCGCCAGACGTGTTTCGTTTGATGAAGACACTAGGGAACTATGTGGACTCACTCAGTCACCAGAATGCTCCAACCGTGTGAGGAGGGTGACCTCCAGCAAGCCCTGCGGCCCCAAGACTGGAGGCGAACGGAAAAGGGCAGGGCTAGAGATGGGGGGAAGAAGGGAGAGTCCCCAACCTGACAGACATGGTCGGGGGAGCCCTCAGGAAGCAGGTGCCACAGGGGAGGCGGGAGCCCTGGACTGGGCATCACCTGTGTACCTGTTCCTGCTCTGTTCACTGGCGTCACAGCAGTGACCGGCTTACATTCTGGTGGGAGCAGAAAGACGAGGATCAAACAAATGAGAAAAATACATGGGAGTGGAAAGGAAGAACTAAAACTGTCTCTGTTGGCAAATGACTTGATCTTGTATGTAGAAAATCCTAAGGAAGCCACTAAAAAACTATTAGAATACACGAGTTCAGCAAAGTTGCAGGATATAAGATCAATATAATAAAAATCAATCATTTCTATATACTGGCCAGTTTCCACAATGAAATGAAGAAAATAATTCTGTTTATGATGGCATCAAAAAGACTCAAATATATAGAAAAAAAGTTCACAAAACAAGTATGAACTATATACTCTGGAAAACTACAAAACATTGTTGAAAGAAATTCAAGATCTAATAAATGGAAAGACATCCCACGATTCATGGATTGAAAGATTTAGTATTATTAAGATGATAATATTCCCAAAATGATCTAGAAATTCAACACAATCTCTATTAAAATCTCACCTGGCTTCTTTGCAGAAATCTGACACGTTGATCCTAAACCTTGGAAATGCGAAGGACCAGAATAGTCAAAACAATGCAGAAAAAGTAGAACATAACTAAAGGATTCACACATCATCATTGCAAAACTTCTACAAAGTAACAATAATCAAGAGTGTGGTTGTGGTATCAGGATAGACACAGAGATCAATGGAATAGAACTGAGAAATAAACCTTCACATTTATGGTCAATTGATTTTCAACAAAGGTGCCTATGGGGGAAAGAAAAGTCTTTTAAACAAAAGTTGCTGGGACAACTGGATATTCACATGCAAAAGAATGAAGTATGAGCCATGTCACATACCATATACAATAATTAACTCAAAATAGATCAAAGACCTAAGTTTAAAAGCTAACACTATAAGATTTTTTGATGAAAACATAGGGGTAACACTTTGTCATCTAGGATTAGGCAGCAGTCTTAGATATGACATCAAAAGTACAAGCAACAAAAGGAAAATATATTGAACTTCATCAAAATTAAAACTTTTTGTGATTCAAAGAACACCATCAAGAAAATGGAAAGACAACCCACAGTATGAAGGAAAATATTTGCAAATCATAAGGGACTTGTAGTTAGAATATATAAAGTATACTTACAACTCAATAAAAGACAATGAAATAACCCAATTAAAAAATGGACAAATGATCTGAATAGACATTTCTCCAAAGATATAGTAGAGGCCGCCAATAAGCATGTGCAAGGATACTCAACATTACTAGCCATCAGGGAAATGCAAATCAAAACTATGAGTTACCACTTCACACCCACTAGGATGGCTATAATCAAGACAGATAATAACAAGTGTTAGCAAGGATGTGGAGAAATTAGAACCCTCATGCACTGCTGGTAGGAAAGTAAAATGATACAACCGCTTTGGAAAACATTCTGGCAGTTCCTCAAAAGGTTAAACATAGAGTTACCCTATGACCTAGCAATTCCACTCCTAGGTATCTATCCAAGAGAAATGAGACATATGCCCACACAAAAAACTTGCCCACAAATGTTCAGAGTGGCATTATTCATAACAGCCAGAAAGTGAAAGCTACCCAAACGTCCATCAACTGATGAAGGGATACATAAAATGTGGTATATCCATACAGTGGAACATTATTCAGCAATCAAAAGAAACTAAGTGCTTATACATTGCTACAATGTGGATTAACCTTGAAAACATTATGCTAAGTGAAAGAAGCCAATCACAACAAAAACTATATATTACATGATTCCATTTATATGAAATGTCCAGAATAGGCAAATCCATAAGAGACGGAATGTAGTGATTGCCGGGGAGGGAGAAATGGGAAGAAAATGGGGAGTGACTGCTAATGGGCGTTCTTTTTGGAGTGGTGAAAATGTTCTAAAATTGATTGTTGGGTGGATGGGTGGCTCAGTTGGTTCCATTCCCACACGGGCCAGCGAGCTACACCCTCTGCGACTAGAATGAAGTCAATGAGCTGCCGCTCAGCTCCCAGGTGGCCAGATGGCTGTTGCCAGTTTGACTCCTCGACTCCCACAAGGGATGGTGGGCTGCGCCCTCTGCAACCAACAAGGGCAACTGGACCTGGAGCCTGAGCTGCGCCCTCCACAACTAAGACTGAAAGGACAACAGCTTGACTTTGGAAAAAAAAGTCCTGGAAGTACACACTGTTCCCCAATAAAGTCCTGTTCCCCTTCCCCAATAAAATCTTTTTTTTAAAAAAATTGTTGGTGATGGTTGCACAATTCTGTGAATGTACTAAAAACCATTGATATACTAAAAACTACTGAATTGTACACTTTAAATGGGTGAACTGTGTATGTGAATTACATATCAATAAAACTGTTACCGAAAAAAAAGAAAAAGAAAAGAAAAAACCTACGTGGTAGGTCAGACAAAGTGAGAAAAATGGAGAAAGCAGAGCAGGGACGGTGGGCAGGGATGAGAAGGTGGGGTTGCCACTTCAGGAGGGTACATCTGAGCAAGGCCTGGAGTGAAGTGAGGTTGACGGCTGAGCAAAGACTGGCAGAAGAACTGTCCAGACGCATGAGCTTCAAATGCACAGGCCCTGAGGTAGACACATGCTTGGCAAACGGAAAAGCAGCACGGAGGCCAGTGGCTAAATGGGACTGGGGAGGAGAACAAAAGGGATGTGGTCGGCAAAGGAGCAGGGGCTTAGGTCCTGCTGCATCTCCAGGGCCTTCCTTGGTGAGGACTTGAATCTGATTCTGACAGCGGCTCTGTCTTGCCACTATGGACTCTGGCGTTAGGCCAGAGCAGCCCTGGTGGAGGTGGGTGGATGGGTAAAAAGAGTGGAAATATCTCCCAAGCAGCCAGAGGCCCAAGCTTGACAGTGGGGAAAGCTGGCGGGGGGGGGGGTGGCCATAGCTCCCATGTGAAGCCTCAGATCTCTGCCCACCCCCTCTGCTTGACCCCGCCGGGGAATTGGAAGCAGCTGCTGAAGACCCAATTCACACTGCTGGGCGTGTTGAAACACCCAGAGGAATTAGGATTAGTATCTGGGAACAAAAGCCGATATCAAATTGTGGGCTCTGTCCCTTCCCCTTTGTGCGTCTGCCATGGGAACACCCAGCCAGGAAGCCTCAGGCCCCCTTGTGATTCCAGCAGGCCAGAGAAAGGCACGTGGAGCTCTCCCAGGCTCAGGTAACAGGCGGCTTCCTCTCCCCTCCCTCCCCCAACCCTTCCGCGGACCCGGGCAGGGCTCACGAGATCAGTGCTGGGCCTCCCTCTTATTTCCACAGGGCTCTAAATACACACTATTAAATGCCACCACTCCCACAGGAAGAGGCTCACAGCCTTGCCCTGGCCCATCCCAGGAAGTCATAGCAAAGGTGAAATACACATCCCAGCAGTGGCCATTTCCCGAGAGTTTACTATGTGTCACCTAAAACTCTCACATTGAAAGTTGGGTGTTATCATGGCCCACTTTACAGATGGGGAAAGGGAGGCTCAGAAAGGCTGAGTAATTCACCCATAGTTACAGAGCTATGAGGAGCAGATCCCGGTCTCAACCCCAGGCCCATCTCTGTCTAGAACCCATGTCAGAGCCACAGATGGCACAGCCCTGCAGCCGTCTACAGGGCCCCTCTGGAGAGAGGCAGCTGGGCACCCCCACTTAGGTGATATGGGGTCCCAGGCATTATCCCAGGATAGGGATAATGGGAGAGATGAACAGGGGTTGGGGGAGGAGTTCATAAAAAAAAGGCAGGAATGAGGATGGCAAACAGTTGCCCATGAGCCCAGGGTGAGAGCTGCCAGGCCAGGTTTGAGGAAATGTCAGAGACTCGAGTCACTCGAAAACCTTTTATTAAGCACTTACTAAGTGCCAGGTACTGCTGAAGGCCCTAAGGACATAAACAGTGAATAAAACAGACAGAAATTCCTGCCTCCAAGGGGCTTAGAGTCTGGAGTGGGTGGGAGACAGACAAAATGAGGCAAACACACCTCCCATGGGAGTAAGTGCTATGGGGGGAAAGGAACAGGGAAGGAAGGAGGAAGTGCCCAGGTGGGGGGACAGTGAGGAAGAAATGGCCAGGGAAGGAGTTAACGGGGAGGGGGAAGGTGACATCTGAGCTGAGCTGAAGGAGGAAACCGAGGAAAGAGCAGTCAAGGCATGAGGAACAGAATGTGCAAAGGCCCTGAGGTGGGCCAGAGCGGCTGAAACAGTAGTGAGGGGGAGAGGGGTGGGAAGTGAGACGGGAGAGGGAATATGGGCCCCAAACTTACAAAGGTGCCGCGTGGAGGTGCTCGCAACCATGGGCACCCCCATGTGCACTAGTGGGTAGGGAAGGACAGAGAGAAGAAATGAGGGTGTATGGAGTAGGGCAAGGGGATTGGGTCCTTTTCTTTTTGAACTGGAAGTATATCAGTTGTGATTTTTTTTTTTTTAAAGCAAGCCTGGGGGGAAAATGACCTCTTCTGGGAGTCCTCCGATTGCAAAGAGGTCAGAGGCCAGAGTCACTGTGAGGACTGACTCCCAGGATCAGCAGAGGCCACGAAGGTGGGGAGAGGGGGACGGCAGGGCCATTGTTCTTGTTTCTGTCCAAGAAGGTGTTTCTGTAATTGAAGTTTAACTTGAAAAATGGGTGTGAGGTTAGAAGAGCTGGTCAAAGGCAAAAGGAATTCGAACCCTCATCTACCTGATTCAAGGGCTGGGCCCACATTCACCCCACCGGCAGGACCGGGCCCCCTTGGGAAGAGACGAAGGCCTCGACTCTCCCTAGCCTGAGGCTTCCGGGCCTGAGTCCCCAGCTCCACGCTGCCTGCCAGGGACAGGTAATTACAGAGCCTGGCTTTCCAAGGCAGCTTTAGGGGAATCTCGTTTTTAGCTTTAAGATATACAATTAGACGTCCAAATCCCAGGGAGGCAGGGAGAGCCCTCCACCCACGGCAGCCCACTGTGGCCATCGCAGTGGCGGAATTCAGCTATTTCTGGGTTGGCCTGAAATAGAGCAGAGCACCCCACCAGGCCAGTGTCCTCAGGCCAGAACTCCCTCGGAGGAGCTCCCGTGGCCCCAAACCCTGACCAGGGCCTCTATTCTGCAGCCACACTTACTTTGGCTGCCAGCTCCATCATGCAGGTGACAAGAGGACAGTGTGGTGGGAGCCACCTCCTGACCCCAGGCTGGCGTGCCCCCAAGGTCCGTGTGGACAGGGACCATTCAGGGCCCCGCCCCTGCAGCCAACATGGGAGCAAAGGCAGTGTGGGTGGCAGTCCTTGCAGGAGAAGGGTCAGGAGAAGGGAACCTGGGCACCAGCGGGCAGCCCAGGCAATGGGTTCCAGGGGACCCCATGCCCACCCTCAGCACTCCACCTTCCCAGCTGCCTGGCTGCAAGCACTATGCATGTCTTTGTCACCACGGCATGCCCAGCACAGAGCCCTGGCCTGGCAGGGAACAGCTCAATCACAGCCATAGAAAGGGCTGGGGGTGGTGAGGCTGGCAGGACAGGGCTTCTCAGACTCAAGCCAACATTGCAAAGTCCTTGGCTTCTCACGAATGAAGATTCCCAGGTGCTGCCAGAACTAAGACTGCAGGGCAGGGTTTCTCAACCTGGGCACTAGTGACATTTTGAACGGGATCGTTTTGGTTTTGTCAGTGGTGACCTGTGCACTGTAGGATGTTTAGCAGCTCCTGCCAGTAGCACCATTCCAGCTGTGATAACCAAGAAAGGCTCCAGACATTGCCAAATGTCCCCCCCCAAGGGGGCAAAATTGCCCCCAGTTGAGAACTACTGCTGCAGGCCTTGGACTGGACTTTTTAAACAAGCTCTCAAGTGATTCTGAGGCAGGAGCTGGGCACCTGGCTAAGAGAGGGCATACCCACAATAACTGAGTGGGTCCCCAGGGACCTCCCAGCCCCATCGGTGCCCCTGGGTTCCTGATTCCTCCCATTCGGCCCCTGTAATGAAAGGTACCGGGACCAAGGCTCCATCACTTGAGTCCCACGCTCCGGCTGGCAGCCCCTGGGGGGCTGCCCAGCATCCAGCCCCGCCCACTCCATGATCCCCCAGGCCTCGGCCAGGTTCCTGGAGGGGTCGGTGGTGATGCAATCAAGGTTCCTGGCTGATGAAACCCAGCCAGGGAAAGGCGAGAGTCTAATAAGGAAACAATTTAAATTGACAACATATGCCTGTGCTTCCCGGAAGAGAAGAAAGCACAGCCGCCTGGGGAGGGGCCCACCCCGGGGACCAGCTGAGGCATCTGTCCAGGGGCTGCAGGGCAGTACAGCCTCATCCCAGCGACGTGGCCGGCGTGGCAGCCCAGCCGCGTCGGGCTCCTGCCAGGAATTCAGGGCCGTGCGCAGCAGTTCTGACACAGCCAGCCCGGCCTCCTGCAACACCATGAGGCAACAAGAAGTTCCTAGAAGCCAAACCACTCTGTGCTCCACACGGGAGCACTCACTGGAGCCAGCCGGCACCCCAACACCCTTCTCTGCTCTCCTGCCAAAAACGTGAATCCCGAGGGAGGCCCTGGGATTGGCAGGTGGAATAAAAGCTGGTGGCAGCAAGTGACCCTCGGAAGTACAGAGTGGACAACACACTGGGGCTTCAGAAACTCCACAGTAGCAAAGGCGCAGGGGCTCAGCCAGGTCTCTCAGGCTTGGTGGGAAAGCATCAGGCTGAGCAGCAAGGATTCTGGAGTCAGGTGCTCCTGGGTTCAAATCTTGCCACTCACCAGCCGAGTCACCTTGAGCCGGATCACACAAACCTAATGCGGGCAGGTGCTGGCCTCCCGTTTTACAGACACAGGACACAGCCTCCGCCCCCGAAGTCAGGCCATTCGGGCAGCTTCCCCACCACCCAGGAGAATGCACGGATGCGCTTCTCACTTGATGCCAGTGGGCACTGCCTCTTGCTCTCACAGCCTGAGAGGGAGCTGACCATTGAAGGGATCCAAAGTAAACTGCTGGCTGTGAGCAAGTGCTGGTCCCCCCCGGCCCCCACACACCTGGCAGAGGTCCACACCACACAGTGTGGTCCAGCAGGGCTCCTGTTTCCTGGATACCCTCCCATATGCCAGGTGTTGCTCTGCAGGCACAGCCACCGCCCACTTCACAGATGAGCAAAGTGACACTCAGGGAGGCCACACGTCACACAAGAGGTGAGGGGTGATGTGTACTACCCGTCGCTCCCCCCACGCCGCCCCTACCTGTAGGATGGCTGGGAGACTGGGGCTTTCTCCGGGGACTGTGCTCTGTGGGTGGACCCTTCCCCACGCGTCTCAATACCAGGGGAGGCAGCCTCGAGACCAGGTTTATGCTAAAGGCGGGTGGTGATTGGAGCAAAATGCGCGGGCAGTGGGGCATGGCGCTGGGCCAACCCCATGAAGACCTGCTGGTGTCGGGACCAAGCCAAGTCAATCCAGTGGGAGGACAAAATGGGAAATGTTCCTGTAGAAGTTCATAACACAGCCCCCGTCTCCTGAGCACTTTCTAGTTATGAGGAGTGAACCGACATCTTTCCCTACCTGATCTCTTGGAATCCACACCCCACACCTGGGAGGTAGGCACCATCATCCCCACGTCACAGGCGGGGAAACTGAGACCCAGAGCACAGAAGCCACCTGCCCCAGGTCTGGCTGGGAGAGGCCCTAATGTGAACCCATGGCTGTCTGACCCCAGAATCTCACACTGGGCCACCATGCCAGAGCTGGGCCACACTGGAGGCCCTAGAAATTCAAAGCAAGAAGACACAGTTGGGCTGTGTCTTCAGCAACCTCCCCTCTCTCAGGACCCACAACTGCAGAAAACACAGAGCTTCAGGGTTGGCTGTGCTCAGGGCATTTCCCTTCCTGAGCCCTTAAGACTCCCAGTGGGTCTGCTCATAAGTCATGAGTGAGGGAGACAGAGCGCCGGGGTTTCAGGCCAGGCTCTGCCACCCCCTGGACCCGCCCTCTCTGGGCCTCAGTCACTATTCTGCCTCTCTTATGAAGGTGCAGGGAGAACAGGGCCCGACACCTACCCAGAGGGCACTCACACTACAGGGGGACATGGCTACCACCGTCAGAACTGACTCCGAGACAGGTGGTCCCACAGGAAGTCAGGCATGTAAGACCCTGTCAGAGCCCTCTTCCTCCCCCAGGACCCTGCATGAGGACGTTTCCCCAGGCCGTGCCCCTGGCTGGGATGTCCTGGGAGGTGGACTGGCAGGTGGTGCAGGCATGCCACGGCTGCTCCTGGCTGACTCACGCCGGGGTGGTGTTTGAATCACCCAAGGAAGGAAAGAGACAAGGGAGGCATCCCCATGCCTGCAGCCTGGTTCCTCGAATGGCTGCATTCAAGCAAGTCATGAGGATGTCCCTGTCCTCTGAGCCCCTTGCCAACTCCATAGCCTTTCCTAAAAGCAGCCTCCCCCCAACTACTGCAGCTGGACAAATTATTTCCTCTTCTGGGCCTGGGTCTTAGGTATGAGGAAAATGGAACCAGGCTCCCATGTCCCAGAGCATGGAGGTCCTAGAGGTCTTTGTTTTACTCACTGCTGCTTCCCACGTCTGAGGATGGCACCTGGCACATAGTAGGTGCTCAGTAAGTATTTGATAACTCGATTAATGACCTTCAAAGCCCTGCTCCCAATAAGGGCTGCCCTAGACCTCTTTGCACAGATATTTCCACCTCCAGGAAAGGGGCCTCCCAGCTGAGGTGGGGCCATGTCGTCTTGCTCTCTGCAGAGTCTGAGGGGCCAGGGGTCATCGCTGTCTTTGGATCTACCCCCAGGTGTTCCCACAGCTCCACACAGCACTCCCCATGGCTCCCTGGACTTCTGAGGTGACTGGGGAATAATGAGGGACCACTCAGCCAGAGCCACATCTCTTCACAGAGCCAGCACAGACTCTGACCTGTTTTTCCAGCCATCTTCCAAGATTCCAACCACAGGAAGAAGGCTCGAGGTCAGGTGGGACCATGAGGACCTGACTTACCAGTCTCTACCTCCTCCCAGGTACCTGATTCTTCTGCAGACCCACCCCTGGGCCGATTGTTGCTTCTGTCGTTCACTTACTACATATGCATTAACTGAGCACTTACTATAAGCCAGGCCTGTGCATCCGGAACAAGCCTGGGTCTCGGTCTTGCTTGCATCCAAAATAGGCGTGGCCATTCTTACCCAGGTCCATGTGATTCCTCTTTAGCCAACACGAAACCCTTAGGAGGCGCTGGAGCCCACGGTCAGACCTTCTCTTGGCCTCCAGGGAGAGTACCCAGTCAGTCAAAGGCCCACCCCCAAGTGAGGGGTCAGGGCCAGAGCATGCAGAAGAGGCCGAAGGTCCCCCCCACCGTGCTCAGCACTTCTCTGAGAGCTTGTGTGTCTAACGGTCTCCTCAGCTCATGGGCTCCAGGTCAGGGACCATGGCTATCTTGGCCATTGCTAGGCCCAGTGCCCAGTGCCGGGCCAGGGTAGTGGCCTGGCTCTAATCACAAATGTTTCCTGAATGGGTGAACCACAAGAAGAGAGAAGAGAAACAATTAGAGGGAGGGAGAGAGGAACGTGGACCTTTCCTTTCTGCACCCACCACTGCATCCTCTCCAACAATTGCCCTAAATACCAACCACTGCCAGCCTTTACTGAGCACTTACTCTGTGCCAGAGGCTATGCTGGGTGTTAACTCATTTAATCCAAGCACCAAGAAGCTTACTGTTCCATTTCACAGATGAGGAAAGCAAGGCTCAGAGAGAGCCCATGGTCTGGCAGTCTCAGGAGCCCGCCCTCCCTCTGAACTGCCAAGCCCCCCAGCCCAGAAGCCCCTACTGGGTTTGCAAGAGGCAGAAGGGAAAGCCCCAACCAAAGAAGACTGTTGGCAGCTGCCAAGATGAGTTATGGTCTCATGAACAGGTCGGGATGGTTCAAGCTACCCTGCCGGAAAGACCCACGGACTTCCTTCAGGCAGCCAAGGTGCCCCGCTATGGCGCACAGGGCCTTGGCAGCCAGCACCAGCACAGGTGGGGGCGTCTCAGCTTGCAGATCCTCAGGGCACTCCCGGGTAGCCAGCCTCCAAAAGCAGGACTTCACAGGCCCCAGAACCCCTTTCAGACATGACCAGCACCCGACACAGGTGGGTCACGCTGGCTTGTACCAGGAGGGCTGGTTTTCATTGTAACGCTCTGAACTTTGTCTAACTGGCATCACAGCACTCTCGTCTCCAGCTTCCTTCCCTCAACATGGTCTGTGACACTTGGCCCTGCTGTGAGCAGCAGCTGCTTGTTCATTCTCACTGCTGCACAGGAGGCTACAGTTTTGTTTTTAATTGTTGCCATGACGACAAAGGTGGGAAGCCACCCCTCTCAGCTGAGAGCCACCTCCCCTTCTGCGACCTGGGGCCCCAAGTCGTCACCCCCATGGCTGCCCTGGGTGGTTCTAAAATACAAATCTGCCTGATTCAGAGCCTTCTGTGGCTGTCCCTCAGATGAAGTCCGGGCCCCTCCCCCTGCTCCGCATGTCCCCCCCCCAGGCCCCCAGGCCGCGGGCTCGTCCCAGCTCAGCATTCTGCCTTTGCTGTCCCTCTGCCCTTCTCCCACCACCTGCTAACCTACTCAGCATCACTTCCTGGAGGGGCCCTGCAGGGACACACAGAGGTACTCAGGATGTTTCCCCTGAGGGGCTGGGGGCGGGGGAGCTGCAGGTGTCTGCAGAGGAGTCCAGGCTCAGAGAGGAAGTGGTGGGACGTGAAGGCAAGGCGCCTTCCGTGCAAACAGGACGGACTTCTGCCCTCCCCGGCTCTCTCCCCACACTGGGCTGTGCACTGCCTTCGCTCTCAGGCAGGCGTAGTCTGTTTCCAGCTGCCAGGTGCCCAGCCCTGTGCGAAGCAGGTGGTCCTGACCTCAGGTAGCACCCCCACCCCGTTCGATGGAAGAGGAAGCCAAGGCTAAGAGGACAACGCACTTAGCCATGGTCACAGCCAGGGGGCAGCTGCCAAGGTCCGACTGCAGAGCCTGGGCAGCCACAGCCCCTCTTCCCCACCCCCCACGACCTAGTGACTCCCCCAGCTGCTGGGGATGCAGACGAGGGCTGCTCCTGACACGGACTGATACTTCTGGCACCAGTGGGGAGGGGCCGGACCCCAGCAGCTGGCAGTGGCCGACACATAGCCCAGCACCATCAGCGCCCACACTGGTTCAGTGCCAAGGAAAAAAAGTCCCAGCCCTATGCCAGTGCTAACCCATGGAAGGAAGCCCCAGGACTAAGATGCACAGGAGGCCACTCCTGCCCACAGTCTGGGGAAGGAGCTAAGAGGGTGGACAGGGATCATAGCATCCTGAGATGAGGGCCCACAGTGGTTATGCAAGGCCCAAAGAAGCCAGGAAAGGCTTCCGGGAGGAGGTGGCCTTTGTGCTGAGCAGTTCAGCCAGGTGAAGAGGCAGGGAAAGGGAGCTTGAGGATAAAGCAACTGCAGAAGCCAAAAACAAGGAGTTTAAGGTATGGTGGAAGCAACGGGAGTGCCAGGGGCCTCCCCGCACCCACTGAGGGACCCTTGTCTTTCTCATGTGCTCCCCTGCCCTCCACCTCATGTCTTCCGCCTGCCAGAGTGGGTCCCGGAGCTGGCTGTGCAGAGAGCCTCTTCCCACAGGCAGAAGCCCCCCCCAGCTCAGCCCCACCCAGTGGGAGCACGCCAGTTCTCACTGGCTCAGAGCCAAGCACCCCACGTCAACAGACTCCACTGGGGACCCTGAGCCCCGGCGTGAGGCCCTGCCCCTTAGACACTAGGTGTGCTCCTCACCCGCCCCCACCCCTCCAGAGGGCAGAGCCAGTGCCCCATTCGTGGGGAGACAGGCCTCCTCTGCCTGGCACTGCCCAGCCAACTCCAACTGTCTCTCCCCTCAGCAACCCAGTCAGTCCTAGCCCAAAGGGAAGTGCCAGCTGCCACAGAGGGGTAACTGAGGTGCACCAGCCAGCCGACCGCCACGACTCAGCCGGGGAAGGGAGGACAGACTGCAGCAAGTACCACGCGTCTCCTTTGTGCCAGGAGCCGAGCTGGACGTCTGACAGGCATTACCTCACTGAGTCCTCCCAAGAACACTGTGAGGCCGGCCCCAGCAGCCCTGCTGGGCGGGGGGCCCATTGAAGCTTAGCGACTAAGACCCTTGCCCAAGGTCACACAGGCAGCAAAGGGCAGAGGCAGGACGGGAATGTACTCCCCAGGCCTGCGTGTGGAGCAAGGCACCAGCCTGACCCAACAGGCAGAAAGTAAATCCTCGTGGAGGGCCTTCCTCCCAGCCGCTGCACAAGTTGGCTGGAGGGGCTGCGAGCGGGCCACTCCCAGGTCACAGCTGGGCAGGGTGGGGCGCAGGTGGTTCCAGGCCTGCATGTGAGAGCTGTTCCAAGCCCAAGGTACCAAAAGGGGCTCAGAGCAGAGACCAAGGGTTTGCAATCAGCCTCAGCACAAGCTGGGCAGCTTCAAGCCTTACTCACCAAAGCCACCAATGGCACAGTGTGACCTCATGGCGAGCCAGAAGGCCCAGGGAAGACAGCCCCTAGGTCACAGAGCACATCCGGGCCTAGGAGGCAGGTCTGGTTTCCCCAAAACCCAAAGCACTTGCCAGGCAAGGTGGATAATGAAGAGAGACACCCCTCATCCCCACCCCATGTTAGTTCCGGGTCTCTTTCTAAGCAAATCTGACGTCTCTCACCTGCTCAAGCCTTTCTGTGGCTGTCCGGGCGAGACAAGGATAAATCTATACTGGTTACCCTGGGCGTTATACTGCCTGCCCCAGAAGCAGGCAAGTGACCGCAGAGTCACCACATGGCAGTCACCAGACTTCACACTCTGAGTCCCCAGGCTCATGAGACCCAAGAACAGACACGCTAGCAGCTATCACAAGGCCCAGGCAGGGCTTCCTGAACGCAAGTCAGGATTTCCAGGTACTGAACCAGCAGAGTTCAAAGGTACCCTGGGCCCCAAGCAGAGCCCGCAACTACTCGGTGTGGTTGCTGCTAAGAATCCCTGGCCAGAGGGACTCCCAGGACAGAGCTCGAAGGGAGGAACAGGCCTCAGGGAACAGCCTTGGCTCCACAGAGCCAGATCACCTGGGGTCAGGGCTCTGCCGGTGCCAGGCTGGCGGGCAGATGGCAGGGGCTGCCAGGGTGACACCTGCCAATGGTGTGGCCAGCTGGCTGCAAAGGCCAGGTCCAAGCAGCAGACACCAAGGCCAGACACAGGCTGGGCAGCTTCAGGCTTCACCACGGGCCCCACCAGCACAGCCTGACCACAAGGGAAGCCAGCAGCTGGCAAGGTGCCACTGCCTGGCTGCCAGGGGTGGCTTCTGTGGCCTGGCAGCAGCACTTCTCTCCGCATGCCCGCCTCCCACTCCCACCCCGGGCTGCACGTGGAGGGCTTTCCACAGGGCCCCCTGGGACCAGGTTGGCCTGAGTAAAACGAAGGAGACAGACCACGTCAGGATCCAAGGGCAGGCAGTCAGGGCAGGAGAAGCCTAGAGCAGGCAGCCCATAGAGGAGGCAGCTGCAAAGACCTTTGGGCCAAACGGTGCCATGTAGCACTGTTGCCAGATCTTCCAATTTAAAAGACTCCGGAAGTCTGGATTTTTATGCTGTCAAAAACTTTTAGGGCAGGCCCGGTGGCTCAGGCGGTTACAGCTCCATGCTCCTAACTCCGAAGGCTGCCGGTTTGATTCCCACATGGGCCAGTGGGCTCTCAACCACAAGGTTGCCAGTTCGATTCCTCGAGTCCCGCAAGGGATGGTGGGCTCCGCCCCCTGCACCTAAGATTGAACATAGCACCTTGAGCTGAGCTGCCCTGAGCTCCCGGATGGCTCAGTTGGTTGGAGCGCGTCCACAGAGTTGCCTGTTCGACTCCCACAAGGGATGGTGGGCTGCACCCCCTGCAACTAGAAACAGCAACTGGACCTGGAGCTGAGCTGCGCCCTCCACAACTAAGACTGAAAGGACAACAACTTGAAGCTGAACGGCACCCTCCACAACTAAGATTGAAAGGACAACAACTTGACTTGGAAAAAAGTCCTGGAAGTACACTGTTCCCCAATAAAGTCCTATTCTCCTTCCCCAATAAAACAAACAAACAAACAAACAAAAAAACTATTAGAGCACGATGGGGCAACAAAACCCCAGCTACGTTTGGCCACTGAGCACGCCTGAACTTCCACCTTTCAGCACCTACCAGGCACTAGGTATGGGGCAGGCACTTCAGGACGAGGAAACCCACCTGCCTCCTCTGCCTGGCACTGCCCAGCCAACTCCAACTGTCCCTTACTGGGTGCCAGTCAGCACCCCTTCTTCTCCACCCGCAGCCAAGAGCCATCAGCCTAATTGGCAAACCAGGCCACACCGCTGCCCTGCCCCTCGGCTGGCCCCTGAAGGCCAGCAACGGTCCGGTCCAGCTCAACCCCCCCCCCCGCCCCTCTTCACACCAGAACCACGCCAGCCCCTTGCCTAGACCACTGACTAAATGCCGTCCAGACAGGGGCCGCTCCCTAAAGGCTCTTCCCACCTCCCTCCAATCCAATCCCTGTCGGCCTTCAAGGCCCCTGTAAGGGGTCACCTCCTCAGGGAAGCCTTCCCTATTGCAGTGATGTCACCAGATTACGAGCTCTATGGGGCCGAGGACCATGTCGAGCCTGGGGGTATGTCAGTCAACACCCGTCAAACAAGCGGACAGAAGACTCAAAAGAAATGCCCCCCCCCAACTGGCCCACTGGGATCTAATGGAACCCCGGGGAGGACTCGCTCTAGGTCTGCCTGGCTCTGCCGTCTCTGTGATGCCCACCAGGCACGTGCCCCACCCTGTGGGGAGCTCCAGGGACATAGGATTGTCTGGTCCTTCTTACCGCTGAAAGCCCAGGACCAAGCGGGGTGCTCAGTAAATGGGGCCTCCTCCTCCCTCCAACTTTCAGTGTCCAGAACTCCTGCTCTGGGTCGGAAAGTGGATGCCCTGCCTGCCTTGGGGTCCCACGGTCCCTTCACATCCCGCCCCCTAGGGCCCAAGGGCTGAACCACGTGTCATCTCCACACCACCTCCCTCCACACCAAGACGTGTATGACAGCAGGCCTTGCAGGGTAGCAGATTCCAGTACATTCCGCAGTCTGTGCCAAGGAGGGAAGGAGAGAGCCTTGGGGAAGCAGAGGCCCGGCCAAGCCTGTGGTGGGTGTGTGTGCAAAAACCTGGCCTCACCAAGCCCGGGCACAGGGCCTCCAGCTGCAGAGCCGACCTGTCCAAGACCTTCTTCATGCCCCCAAAATCTCAAGCAACTCTCCAAGGCCTCCCATTCTGGCCGGCCCAAGGCCTAGCCCACGCACAAAAGGCAGTGCCTGTACTGGGAGCAGGCGTGCCCTCTCAATCGGTTGCCCACATAAAAATCCCACTGAAGAGACAATTGAGAATTCAAAGCTGCCAAAGAAGAAAGGAAGGGGGCAGGGCCTCCCCAAGTCACACAGTCTGCTTCTTGGACAGCCTGGCACACAAGTCCAGGGCAGGAGGACACCCTGATGGGCCCCTACTCTCTTTTTGGCCCTGCCTGCCTGCTCCATGCAGAGAGGCACAGGGGACAGGGGTCAGGGCCAGACCCAAATCCACCCAGCTGTGCCATCATCTCCTCCCATGAAGCGACCCGAACAAGTGATTTCTCTGTCCCGGGCCTCAGTTTCCTCATCCATTGGCTGGGGAGGCACTCTGACTGTCTCCTCCAGAGAGCACTTGTTATAAGGTAAATCAACACCTCCCTCTTGCTCCTTCGCCTGGCACCACCAGCCACGTGCACGGGGCAGGCCACAGGACCAGTGCCCGCTGGGCACAGAGACCTCTTGGGATGTCTGAGATTCTTCCTGACTGAAGGACAGACCAGTTGAGGCTGAAAGCCTGCTCCCAGCCTACCAGGGGAGACCACGGCCCAGCCCCCTGCTTCCCAACTCACCAGACTTGGTTGGAACCCCTGCATACCTCCCATGGCCCCTGGGAAGGCCTCCCAGATGCCATTTGAATGCAACTGCCTGGAAGGCCTCTGGGCAGGGACCTTGGCAAATGCCCACTATGCCACAGTGCCAGCCCGTGCCTCGCCCCAAATCCATGCCAGTGACTTCCGCCCCACCCCCACCTATGTTCCGGGGAACCCTTATCCTCAGATCTCACAGGATCTAGCTCGGTGCCTCAAATTATCCATATCTGGAGTTGCCTGTGCCACCCAAACCACCGAAAGAACTTCCTTCAAAGGTATGGGGCCATCACATGGGGCTGTAGCTGCTTCCAGCCCTCTGCCACCAAGGCAAGGCAGGGCTTTAGAGCGGGACCTGCCCAAATTTAAATCACAGCTCTGCCACTCCCTAACTGAGTGACACAGCCCCTCACTTTATGTCTCCTCACCTCAGTTTCCTCATCAGCTCGTGAGGTGGTTCAAGGACACAACATATCATGAATTCGAGAAGCTCAGCAGGTGCCTGGCATACAGTAAGTGCACAAAGGTGGCTGAAACCCTAATCATAAAAGGGTTATTTTTCCAATTGCATTATCAGCTGGGTGACCTAGGGCATATGGCTTCACCTCTCTGGCCTCAGTGCCCCTCTGGATGGTTGAGAGGATTAGTGGACATGCCATTCGCAAAACTCTCTGCAGGCACGGCGTCTGCCACAGGGTACAGGCACTCAGGACATGGTAGCTGTGAGGATTATGGTTTGTAACGAGGCCTGAGAAAGATGACGCTAGGCACAGCGACGAACCACCTGTTCTACCTGCTCAAACTGGGTCAGGCTAGAGCTGTGTACCCAGCTGTTGCCATGGCACCCAACACACAGGGAAACACTCCAGCTAGGAAGGCGGGTGCTACAGGGGTGGGGCCTTGGGCCTGCCTCACTTAGACACCACCCATGCCCACGTCACCAGTCTCTGGGCCATCTCGGGGTCCCTGGGGCTGGGGTAAGTATGCTGCTGGATCTGGGTCCCGGATCTCAACAGTCGGTCACCCCTGCCCCTTCCCCAACTCCAAAACCCTGGAGCCTTGGCCATCTGGAGAGGTAAGCCGTGAGCTGGGGCTCCCAGGCTGCAGACCAGGGTGGGTGGGATGGGAATTGAGTGGGTTAAAAATTACCAGGAACCCCCATCTCCTAAGCAAAATCCAAAAAAGTTCTAAAGCAGTCTCAGGTCACAACGTCACTATCTCTCCTCCCTCCAGCCATACTGCACAAACAGGTACCCAGCACCCCCTAAATGCTGTCTCTCCTCCCTCCAGCCACACAGCAGCAAACAGGTACCCAGCACCCCCTAAATGCTGTCTCTCCTCCCTCCAGCCACACAGCAGCAAACAGGTACCCAGCATCCCCTAAGTGCTGTCTCTCCTCCCTCCAGCCATACTGCACAGCAGCAAACAGGTCCCCAGCACCCACTACGTGCCCAGCCTTGGGGGACTCATGTCAGCTCCGCCCCGCCCAGCCCCACTCAGGTTTCATCCAGGATGAGAGCTGGGAAAGGCTGTTCGGGCTCGGCTGCCTTCAGGGAATCCATGGCCCCTTGCCAGGAGGGAAGAGGGGAGGCAGAGGTGAAATCCAGACACTGTGGGCCAAGACCTGGAATTTTCCAGACTTTCCCAGATGAGGGGGCAGATTTATGGCAATGAAAAAGCTGACAGGTAGGGTGACAGTGGCCCCAGGGCCTGGGATGCCAGGAGAGACCTCAGCCTAGGGCTGAATACCAATTCCTCAGTGGGATCCAAGATCCTGGCCCCAACCCTAGCTGACATGTAGGCCCCCTGCGGTCTCTAGCTGTTCCTCCCCCATTCAAGACCTGGGAGCGGTAAGGGCTGGGCTCCTCTGCCATAAAAACCACAACTGCTGCAACAATTTGTCTGAGCCAGAAGTGGCATATACATTATCCATTCCCCCTCACAACTCTAGGTATGACCTCTCCCATTTTACATAACAGGAAACTAAGGCTCAAAGGCAGAACCAGACAGTAGTTAAAAGCACATCCTAACTTTGAATCTGGGCTCTGCTGTATTAACTCAGGCAAATCACTCCTTCTCCCAGCCTCAGTTTTCGACTCTGTAAAATGGGAATAATAATCCTACAGGAGCCCACCCACCCTACCTCCACCCTGCTCCATGGCATAGTCAAAGCACTAAGTGAGAGGTGCTAGGAAAATGGGGAGCACAGCACCAATAATTGCTGGTTCTTGGAATCAGAGAGGTTAGGTAACTTGCCTGAAGTCACCTAGTCAGTGAGTGCTCGAACCCAGGCCCTAGCTATGAGCACAGCTCTTTCCCTGAAACCTTGGGCTGCTGTGTGGGTGGCCCTGGATCACAGGCTTCCTAGGCAACCAAGAACACCACCTCTCACCCCACCACCCCCACAGCAAAGGGCAGCCCTTGTCTGAATTCCTCAGATAAGCAACTCCCAGTAGCCTGGGGAACCCAGACCTGAGCAGGCCCAAATGCACGGAAAAGGTACCCTACTCCGTCCACATCAGAGTCCCAAATCTGGGTTAGGCTGCGTGGCTCCCCTCCCCTCCTCCCAACAGAACGTTAGACCACCAGATACATCCAGTACGTCTCCAAACAGGCCAAGTTCAGTTGACAACTGCCTTCTGAGAGGTCCCTGGCAAGCCACTTACTTTCTCTTTCAGGGCCTCAGTTTCTCCATCTGTAACAAGCACCCCATCTCAGAACCGTTATGCAGCTCCAGCTATCTGGGCCTACAGAGCAGAGGGGCAGAGCCGGGAAAGGAACCAGCATGTCCTAGGCCCTGGGCCAGGCCCTACACCGCCTTCTATCTACTGAATCAACATCTCCGCAACTCTCTGACACAGACCTGTATTGGGCGCAGAAAGTGACAGAGCTAGCACTCAAACCCCCATCTGTCAGACTCCAAGGCACTCTGCCTGAGGGGCCAGGACTACGTGACCCCAGGTGGGCCCAGTCAGTGGGTGTAGCCTGGGAACTCAGTAGCCCTCAGCAATGAGCTGGGCAACTGGACCTGCAGGATGGGGTAGAACACAACACCAAAGTTGACCAGGCCTCTTTAAGAGCCGGCTGAAGCCTCTTTGACAAGGGCATTTGCAATGCAAAGCAGCCCAGCTCCAGCCAGAAGAGGACAGTCACTCAGAAGGGGTGGGCAGGTCAAAATCTAGCCACCTCCCTCCAGACAGACCAGGAGTGCCTGGGGCCTGGCCTTCCCAGAGCAGGGAGTGTCTGGGAACCTGTGGCTGGCCAGGGTGCTCAATCATATGACAGCCGTAGTGGCCAGCTGGGTTCAAGGTGGCCTGGAACACTCCTCCCCATCTCAGCCACTCAAGGCACAAACCCCGCTGGGCTCTTTGTGCAAGTCTGCAGAATGGGCTTACAGCAGGTTGTGGGTAGGGCCCCAAGAGGAGGGCCGAAAAAATAGACCCCCAGGTATCTGGCAGCTCACCTGCAGATGGGTGCCGGCACCCTGCCAGCTTCCTCGGGCCCAGACCTCCCAGATCGCTCAGCCCTGCCTTGTGCAAACCTGCCCCAAACACACATAATCCTCAACACTCTCTGGGCCCCAAGGGGCACTTCCACACTCGCCAAGTGGCTACATCTCGCTCATCACCTCCCTCCTCTGCAAGCACGACTGCCCCAGCTCCTACCGTGAAGATAAGCTGACAAAATCCCCGCCATCCAGCAGTCGGACCTTGCAGAAGAGGACCCCGTTCACGAAGGGGACCGCCGTCAGCTCCTCCAGGGTGAAAGTGGTTTGGAATTTGAATTTCTTCTTCTTCATCAAGAAAGCCATGAGCGAGTTCCCTGAGTCTGAAGCCCCGAAGGCCCAAAAAAGGGGAGAGCCAGAAATCCCCAGGATTCCTTTCCCTACACCACACCCCCTCCTCAAAACACCAGAGCTGGATCCCGCCCAGATGGTGGCGGAGGCAGCAGAACAGACCGGGATCTGAGTCCGGAGGGCCCAGGTCTGAGCGACCAGTCCAGTTCGCGGGCCGGCTGGCTTCACCCTCGGGGAGACAGGGCTCGGAGGGGCTCGGAGTGGCCGAGAGCTTCACCGGCATGTAAACAGCGGGACACGGCCCAGGAGGCAAGGGCAGGGGTGGCGGACAGCGCGCGAGCGGCCGCGCTGGCGGGCAGCATCCCGAGCCGCGATCCCTGCGGAGCTCACGCCGCGCGACCGGGCGCGGCGGGCGGACCGGTGAGACTGAGGGCGACCCGCTGACCGGTGAGGCCGAGGGCGGCAGGCGGCCCCGCCCCCGCCCCGCTGGCGGCCGGGGGAGGCGCCCTCGCTGCGCACACGCCCCCGCACCTGGGTGCCAGGCGGCCTTCGCAGGTGAGTCTGGGGAGGCTGAGGGCACCCTCAGAGGACGATCGGGAGCTCTGGGGGCCTCTCCGGGAGGCGCGTCGGGGACACCCCCGACCGGGAACGTCCGGCCGCGAGCCCTCCCGGCGGGCACTGGGCCCCGGGCAGCGAGGACGCCGCCTCCTGCTCAGTCCTGGGTCCCGCGCCGCGGGCCCCGGAGAAGCTGAGGCGCCCACCCGGCCGGCCGGTGGCGCCCGCCGCCTCTGCCCAGCACCCCGCGAGCAGCAGCGCCGTAGCCTGCGCTCCCAACGCGGGTGCGAGAATGCGGAGGCCCAGCACCTCCGCCCGCGGAGCCGCCGCCGAGCGCAGGAGGGGCGGGACGCCGGCGGCCTGGCCCGCCCGCGATTGGGTGGCCCAGCGGGACGGGTGCGGCGCGTGACTGGTGGACGGTGGCGTGGGGGCGGGACTTGAGGAGGCAGAGGTGGCTCGGGATGCTCGGATTGGTGCGCCGCGCGGCTGGGCTCGCCTCCTGGGTCCCGGCCGAACAGAGGGAAAGAGAGAGGGGCCCGGGAAAGGCAGTGGGAGGTCGCGGGGCGGGAAGCCGGGGTTGGCGGGGCATGGAGGAGAGCGCGAGCAGAAGAAAAGAAGAAACAATGAAGAGAAGAAACAATATGAACACTATGGCTGGAATGGCCCTCCAGAATCCTCCCAGACACGAGCTCGTTGACCATTAAATCAGTCTTGTAAGGTAGCCAAGTCCCATTTTTTTCAGGAAACACACTCAGAGAGGTGGCGGGTGCTAGATCAAGCAGGTCTTACACCCTCCGAATCTAGTTCTCAGCACTGAGGAGAGAAGTGTCTGCAAAGCCTTCGCCAAGGAGGTGATTTGGAGCAGTTCATCACATTACCTGTGACGGACCCAGCTTCTTCCACCCCAAGCTGCTAATTAAACCTTTTGTTGGTTAGTTTCTTACCTAGTTATGGCTGGCCTCCTTGACTAGATTAACTGCCCTAGGTACAGAGACCGCTAAGGAAACCACGTACCTACTAGGCCTTCCACATATTGTAGTTCATTCATTCAGTCCCCAAATGTTTAGGAGCAATCTCCTCTGAGCTAGGCTGGGACCTAGTAGTGAGTCTAGTAGGCCTGTACTCTCCAACCTCTTCAAGCTCAAAAACAGGTAGAGAAGCAGACAGGGACAAATATAGTGGATGAAAACTGTCATAGGTGACTTACAGAGGACTGGGGGAGCTCAGTGAAAGCAGTGGAGGGGTTGGGAAGAGAACTCAGAAGGCTTCTGGCACAAAATTATCCAAGCCACCCTGAGTTAGGGTGTATGTGGTGAGTTAGGCTGGGTTCAGGCAGGAGGAGCCTCCAGAGGCCTAGCAGGCCAGAGAGCAGTGCCCATCCAAAGCTATGAGTACCTCCCATCTGGCTGCATTTTGGCGATTGGTGGTGGTGGCAGGGGTGGGAGTGAGGCAAGAAGAGATGGGGCTGGAAAGCCTACAGTGGCTGGATCTTGCAGAGTCTTGTAAAACAGAGTAAGGAAGGGAGCCATCACATTTTGAGCAGGAATGTGACCCAGACAGATTTGCTTTTTGTTGTAAGAAGCTCGCTCTGGCTGCAGTTAACGCAGAGGGGAAAAGATGGGAAAGAGGTGAGGGACCTACTGTGGTGATCCAGGCAAGATAATGGCAGTGGAACTTCAGCACTGGCGGAAAATGAGAGGATGGGTCTGAGAGGCATTCTAGAGACAGAATCGACTGGATTTGGGGATGAGTTAGGTCCAGACATGTAACTGAGAACTCAGATTTCTAATTTCTTCCTGCTTCTCAGCCATAAAAGGGGTAGCGACCTATATCTCTCTCCAGTTTGTCCCATAATTTAGAAAACACAGCCAGATAGAAGAAGACGAACACTAGTAACTCCTAGTGCTATTATGTATCCCCATTTACAGCAAGGAAGTTGAGGGCTGGGGAGTTTATTTCACTTGAGTATTGTCTTGACGCTGGAGCACAGGCTCTAGAGAGCTATGCTGTGCTACCCACACTGTGGGGCGTGTTCTCCTCACTAATCCTGGCTGGGCCTGCTCCACAGGGGAAGAGCCTGTGGCTACCTGCCCCTAGGAGGGGATTTCAGAGGAGAGAGCCAACCAAGAATGTCCCAAGGCCTGGCAGGCTCCTCAGCTATGACCATGAGTAACCCTAGGTCACTCCAACAGGAAGCAGTGTGGGGGCCTGGCTGCCAGACTTAGCTCGGGTCGGGTATTCATCTCTCTGCAGCCTCAAGGCTGGGAACCCAGGAAGTTTCCCTTCCTTCATTTGCAAGATCGAGCCTGAAGAAGGGAGAGAGTGTGGTGCCAGGACAGGATGCTCCATTTGGGGTGAGACGAGCCCGGATTAGAATCCTGGTTCTGCTGCACATGGGCAGTGTGGCCTTGGTTCAGGACACTGAGGCTTGGGGGCTCCAGAAGTTCCGTATGATATGCTAAGACCACTTGCCCTAGAGCCAGCAGGGTTCCAAATCTGGCTGACACAACACTGACCACCTAGGTGACACAAACTTTGGGTATGGTTTTGCATGCATAGAAGGGAATCTTGAAGGACGCATCCTAAACTTTTCCATCGCTGAGCCACAGTTTCTTCAGCTGTAAAATGGGAATAAGAATACCAACCTTTCCAGAATGTTGTGAGGGCTTCAAGAGGCTGTGCCTGAAGAAGGCTTAGTTCTGAAGGGATATGGGGATCTGAGCGAATGGTCAGCAGGAAGCTTCAGGCCAGTACTTCCACACTTTTGCCCACCCCCCCCCCCCGCCAATTCCTGAGTATAGCCTGCCCTACCTCTCTGAGGCCCTCACCAGACATATAAAGAAACCAGTACCCCACAGGATAATTCAGACAAGTGGTCTGGAGAAGGAATCCCTGGGAAATGTGAGAGAGGGTGATCAGATCTGGGGTCCCGATTTAGATGGGGTGGTCAAGGAAAGTCTCTGTGTAGTGTTAGCTCAGCCTAGACCTAAATAATAAAGGGGACCCAAGCCCGGGAAGCTCTGGGGGCAGAGACAGGAGCTGGCATGTTTGGGGGACCAGAGGGGAGTGAGTAGAGGGAGGACAGAGAGGCATGGGGTCTGGCAGGAGCCTGCTCACATGGGCCCTGTGGGCCTAGAAAGAGTTTAGATTTTGTTCAAAGCCCAAAGGGACACCATTGGAGGATGTAACCAGGTTAGTGACAAGATCCAAAATACTTTTCAGAAGTTCCTTCTGGATGCAATGTGGAGAATGGGTTGATTGTCAGGGTGAGAACAGAAGCAGGCAGCCAGGTGAGGGGGCTATTACAGCCATCCCAAGGGAAGACTGGTGGCTCAGACCAGGGTGGAGCCAGAACAACGGGAAGAGAAAGGGAACACATTTCCGAGAAAGGGAACACACTTCCAAGGAAGAGCTCAGCACTTGATGAGCAATGATAGTTACTCAATTAGAACGTTTTGAATATTCCCAGGGTTTTGAATTTGACTCAATGCCACCAGGTTCATGAAGTTGGGAGGTAAGTGAGCATAAGCCCTGCAATAGGTATGGGGAAGGAGTAGAGGGAAGCAGAGGAATTGAGTGGGACTGCAGCCTGTAGAGCAGAATCATAGCTGGAGAAAGTAGGATGGCCCTAGAGAATCCTTACCTGGACCTGGACAAACTCTTGTGTTATTTACTTATTTCTCTTTCTCATTAGAGCATGAACTTCACACGGTCAGAGACCTCACCCATGGGTGTCCCTATGCCCAGTGTAGGACCTGCCATGTGATAGACACTCCATAAATGGTTGTCAAATGAATACATGGATGGAAGGATGCAGGGATGGATGGGTAAATGGATGGGTGGACGGTTGTACATTGAATCATGTCACCCCCTACTTACACACTCCTCAGTGTTGCCAATAATTATCAAAATTCAACATGCACACAGTTCCTTTTAAAGTAAGTTACCTAATAGCAATACACACACCTGCGTGAGAAGATAGCCATGCAAGATGGTCGTTGCACTGTTGTATGTCATATGAAAACATCATGAACAGCCTGATGTCTGGCTGCTGGGAGACGGCGGACTTGAGAGTAAGGACTGTGTTTTGTTCCTGGCTTCATCCGTGGCTCCGGGGACAGTGCCTGGTACTCAATAGGGGTCAATAAATATTTATGGAGCAAAGGGAACCGTCATTAATGAGATGCTGTGTTGCTTTTGAGAAGAATGCTGGAAATGGTGTGTGTTCTGAGGTAGGAGATGTTTATACTATGATGCAAGTCAGAACAGTATGTAAAGGATGAGCTGACTTTTATGGAGAAAAAATGGATAATTTATGTATGCACAGACAGGAATGTTGAAGGAGACAGACTAAACTGTTACCAGAGGCTTCCACCTGAGGAGAGGGTTTGGAGGGACATTTTTACTCTTATTTTAATGAATATTCTTGAGTATTATTTGATTTTTGCTGTATGATGAATTATTTTTATAAGGTAATAATATATCATTATAAAATATTATAAACAAAAGCCCTCCCATGCTTCTCTATCACTTTCTAGATAAAATCCAAGGTTCTTAGTCTGGCATGCAGGCCCCTCTGGAAGCAGCTGCTCAGCCTCTCCCTGCCAGCCTCCCTTGGGTCCCTGCAGCCCTGCCCAAAGGTCCTGGCCTTGTCCCCCTGCTACCTGGTGACACCTACCATGTGTCAAGCTTCAGCTCAAGCGTCCTCTCGCACCCCATTCTCCCCACACCAGGCACAATGCTTACTCCCTGCCCTGTGCCCCCGAGTTACCAACAATCTACCTGCAGAGAAAATGAGGGCCCCGGGCCTTCTGTTTTCTGTCACAATACCTGGTGCGTATTTGGCACTCATTAGAAGAAAGGGAGGGAGGGAAGAGAGAAGGAGGAAAAAAGGAAAGAAAGGAAGAGAAAGGGAAAGTAACAGAAAGAAAGAAGAAACTGAGATAGGGGTAGAGACGGTCACTTGTCCAAATCATCCTGAGGGGCAGCTACCCAGCTGGCCAGCTTTCTCGGTCACCTGACACCCAGCACAGAGTGCCACACCAAACTGCCTTCCCAGCCCTGCTTGCCAAGGGCAGTCAGTGCTGATTCACCAGTGACTGGACTCCAATTATTTGCAGAACTGGAATGGCAGCAGAGCCACCCCAGCAGCTGACCAAGGGCGTATCAATTGTGCCGGGCTCCTCACTAATATCTGAGCCAGTCACACCGAAGATAAAGGCTCCAAAGAAATCACCCATGGTGATCTGTCCTGCTTAAACCTCCCACAGCCAAGTCCACAAATGTCCCCATTGATCAGCCAACTCTGCTCTTTCCAACCTAAACCTGACCACCACTCATGGAAGGCAGTCATGGCTCAGAACCCGGGATCTGGGGTCAGGCGGCCCTGGGTTTATGCCTAGGGATTATTGAGTCAAAGGGTATTCACATATTTAGATTCTGCCAAACTGCCTTCCAGAAAGGTGGGGCCCGTGTATACTCCCACCAACAGTATAAGACAGCACCCATTCCCACAATTTCTCCATGTTTTCCAACCTGTTGGACCACCCCCGCCCCCAAAACCTATACTACCGTGCTTGCATTTCTTTCACTAGCATCTTTTCATATTTTTCGGTAGTTTGAATTTACTCTGTACGTGGCCTGGCCATATCCTTTGTTTACTTTTTAAATTGGAGTAGTCATCTTTTTGTTTTTTATTTGTAGTAGCTAATTACATATTGTGGATATCAACCTCTGTTTCTTCCACTTAATTATCTTTGGACTTTGTTTATGGTGTCTTTTTGCCTCATAGAAGCCCCTTACCAAGCCCCAGCTAAGAGACAGAAGTCAACCTACTTTTGTGGAGCAGTCACTAAATTAGGAGTCAGGACTCACTGTGTGACTTGGACCCAGTTCCTGACCTCTCTCTCTCTCTCTCTCTCTGTTAAATAAGAGCATTGAATTAAAAGGTCTCTGAGGACCTGTTCACCTCCATGGTCCAGCCCAGCAATATTTATAGAACTTTCTGCAGTGGTTGAAATGTTCCCTGTCTGCACTGTCCAGTATGGTAACCGCTAGCCACATGTGGCTATTGAGCACTTACAATGTGTGACTGAGGAACTGAATTTTAAATTCCATTTAATTTAATTTAAAATTCAAGTAGCCACTCATGGCTAATGACAACCATATTGGTACAGTCCGGAGGGGTCCAGAGGGTCTGGATCTCTCCCACCTCTCGGTGAGCTGCGATACAGCTTAATTAAGGCAGGCTGGAGAGTTCCTGTGTGACGTGGGGCCAATCACTCCACCTCTCTGAGCCTCAATTGCCCCGTGTGGCCAGTCCTGACTCCTGGGGATTGCTGAGCAGATTTGATTAGGGAGTACTATGTGAAGGCCAAGTTCCAAAGCCTGGCCCGACACTGCAAAATCAAACCAGATTCCAGCTTGAAACATGAGAGTGTGTTTACCCCATTCCCATCGTGTCCAGAAACCCATGGCAGCCTTCCCCAGAGCAGCCCGTCTGCCGCTACTGCTTTGAGGCCAGCTTCACCTTCCTAAGCCAGGGCTCCATCTCCCGCATACATCAGCCGGGACTGCAAATCGCTGACAGCACAAAGTCCAAACTTCAGCCTGTGTTCCAGGCTCTGAACGCTGGCTCTACTCCTGTAGCACCGTCATTAGTATGACCTGCAGCTCAGTCCGCAGCCTCGCCATCCTTCCCCTATGTCTGCCCTCTCCCCCAGCCTTCCAAGGTCTGCCAAGCACTGCATTCATTCACTTCATTCATTCATTCCTTTTTCACTTACAGATGTTCGTCGTGCCATCTGCTCTGGGACTGGGGCTGTGCTGGTGAGCACGCCAATGGGACCCAAGTGATGAGAACAGTGGAGGTTGGGGAAGTTCAAGGAGTGGGGGTAACACAGAGGGGGACTGACCTGGCGTGTGTGGTCAGGGCGGGCTTTCCTGAGGAAGTGGCACGTAAGCCTGAGCTGGAGGAATGGGTAGAAGTCAGCCGGGAGAGAGGGGCGTTGGTGGAGGAGAAACTCTAAGCTGAGAGAATGTAGGAGCTCGGGATCTGGGAGAAGCAAGAGCAGGGCTAGATAGGTAGGCAGGCCCCAATCCCACAGGCGGGCTTTGCGGCCCCGTTAATGATATTGTGCTTTAGCCTAAAGGTAATGGGGAGCCATGGAAGGTATTAAGAGAGGACGATGTAATTGTTCCAGGCCAAATCCCTACATGACCTTTGCCTCCTAGTAAGATTCCAGAATTTACCCCCTTCAACTTTCCCTTCTCTGCCTGCCTCCTGGGTCTGAAGATACCTCACAAGCACATAGTTTCCAGGGCCTTTCTTCTGCCTAAAATGACCTAGGTTCAAATCCCAGCCCCGCCACTCCCTGGCCCTATCTCTTCAAGCAAGTTATTAACGTCTTTCACCTCAGTGTCCTCGCCCATAAAATGTCGATAATGACAACCTGCACAGGTACACAATTATGAGGAAAAAGTATATGGCACAGAGCCACTTAGGGAACGGAGTCCAGCGGAATTCCTTCCATGCAAAGTCAAACCCAAGCTGTGGAGGGGCTTCCTGAGGACACCTTCCTGAGGGGGCGTCCATCTCTGGGAAGTGTCCCTTTGGCCCACTGGCCCAGACCAGGATGAAGGGAAGGGTTGACTGAGGCCTTTCTCAGCCATTCTGACTGTGTGCAAGGAGACCTGCCAAGCTAGACTCGGTCTTCTGGACCTTCTCAGATGTCCCACCCCCCACGCTGCTGCCCCTCCCCCCCACACACACACACCCAGCAGACCAGGAGTCAGCAGGTGGACACAGAGCTTACATAACTGGGCAGGAGTCTGACACCTTTTACCCAGTGATCAGGGCCATGTTTACCCAGAAGAGGTGTTCCCAGGTCACCTCCCTGTCTCTCAGGTACCGGCACACATAGCCCTTTAGCCCTTGCTGAGCTCTGCTTATTTTTTGAATTCTTAGTCACAGTCCCTGGTTTTACTGTCAGCAACAGCTATTATTTTTAAATGTGAAAATCATCAGTGGTGCCATTTAGCAATGAGGCATTAGAAGGATAGAGGGGGACACGGGGAGCAACCAGGACTGGCAATCAGACCAGGGTGTAAGTCTTAGCTTCCTCCACCTTTTAGCTCTGTGACCTGGAACCAGTTGCTTGGAATCACTGAGCCTTAGTTTTGACAGCTGTAAAATGGGTTTAGTGGCCATGCTTACCTCATGAAATTCTTTTGAGGGTTGGATGAGGTAGTAATGTATATAAAGGGCTTGTATATTACGTGGCACACAGGAAGCACTCATCAAAGGTTGGCTATTAACACCATATCGTGTGTTGTAATCTGTTGTTTCTGCTCAATTCATTATGAACCTCTTTCTAGTAGGGAACTTAACACTTGGGGCTTTCTGACGCATCCAGTGGACAAAAAAGGGTTCTGTAATAAAACTGACAAATCCAGTGATGGGAAGTAACCTCACAGGGTGATCTGATCATGAATTCCTAACTGGACAGGTCCTGGTAGGTGTTCAGCCTTAGACATATAACTTTTTAGTAAAAGGCTTATCGTTGCCTCAAGCCAGTCATGTCCATTGTATCTGTGCATCTAGGTTAACACACCTTTGAAACACCTCTTTTCAGACCCCTCAGAAGGAAGCTCTTAACCACCCTTAAGAGAGCACAGTTTTGGTAACTATCCTGTAATCCATTCCCTGCCTTATTTTCTCCCACTTCCATTTAATCTTCTTTATGTTCCCTCCTTAATTCCAAATGCATAAAAGAAATTCAAAACTGTCATTCTCCACAGCCTTTGAGATCTTGCTTCCCGGAAATTATTGTCCGTTTAGCTCAAATAAACACTTATAAAAATTCTTTACAAGTTTGGACACTTCTTACATTGACAATCCCAAACTCCTGACTGCCTGATGTCCCCGGGTTGCCAGCAGAGAACCCTGAATTTCAATGTCCTGTTGGCCTTGGGGTCCCACCCTTCCAGTCCTCAGTCCCTACTTTCCAATGGTGGAACCACAGGGGAGTCAGGGTGGAGGACAATGCTTGCTAAGGGCCCTGCTCTCTGATTCTGCCTTTCAGATCTAGAAACCCCAGGTCCTGCACCTCCCCCTTTCCTTCCTTTATTCCTTCAACAAACATCACTCAGCGTTCACATTCTGACTCTGCCTCTTCCTGGCTATGTGGCCTTGGACAAGTTATATAACCTCTCTATGCCTCAGTTTCCTGATCTCTAAAATGGGAATATATTACCTATTTTTCCGGGGATGTTATATGTAGTGAATGAGTAGATATTTGTAAAGTGTTAGAATAGTGCCAGTTTGACAAAAACAAAAACTGAGTGCCCGCTATGATCCAAGTACTATTGTAAGAACTAGGGGTACAAGTGCGAACAAGCAGGTAAGAGTCCTGATCTCGGTGACATTGTGTTGGGACAAGTGATGCTGCTATTCTCTTGGCAAGGTGGTTGGCTTTAAAGAAGGCCTTGATGCTGTCACTTCTCTTTCTCTAAACAACAGCTTCTATGTATTGACCTTGACCTGGGGGTCCGTGCTCCTGTGTTCCTGAGAGCTCCTCAAATGCCACCCACCTGCGGGTGGTTCTGTCATTGCTATGGACTGAATGTTTGTGTCCCCCCCCCCCAAATTCATATGTGGAAATCCTAACCCCCAGTCTGATACAAGGTATTTGGAAGTGGGGCGTTTGGGAAGTCTTTAGGTCCTGGGATTAGTGACCTTATGAAATAGATCCCAGAGGGTGCCCTCCCCCCTTCCACCGTGTGAGGACACAGTGAGAAGATGGCCCTCTATGAGCCAGGAAGAGAGCTCTCACTAGATACCGAATCTGTCGGCTTCTTGATCTTGGACTTCCCAGAACTGTGAGAAACAAATTTCTGTCGTTTGTAAACCACCCTGTCTGTAGTGTTTTGTTATAGCAGCACACACAGACGAAGACAATCATCATCCCTGCCTCACAGAAGAGTTTATGTCTGTGTCTCCTGTCCCTACCCAGGGCCTAGCACATAACAGTGAGTGAAGAAGGAAGGAAGGAAAGAAGGGAGGGAGGGAGGGAGAAAGGAACACTACTGACAGTCACCCTCCCACAGCACAAGGGTCACACATGGAGTCAGGAGCCCATTAGCTCCTGGAAGGCAGAGAGCTCAATCGTATGTGCTGTGGTCGCCATGCTGGCTCAGTGGAGACATCCCCAAACTGTTCAGTTGCTACTGTCTCCTGTTCCTCCTCCTCCCCCCCCACCACCATCATCCCAGCTGACCCTTCACTGAGTGCTTTCTATGTGCCCCAGACTCTGTCTAAGGTTTGCTGCATGAGAACTCTTTTAATGCTCATAACAAACCCTGCTGAGGAAACTGAGGCACAGAGAGGTGACATCACGTACAGGGTCACATGGGGGATGAATGATGGAGCTAACTTCAAATCTCGAGCCTGGATCCCAAGCCTGAACTCTTAACCACCGTGCTATTGGGACAACCTCCTTCTCCTTGAATCACAGAGTCTCTGAGTTGCAACGCAGCCCACGCTCTGCAGTGGAACGACACTAGAAATCAATAACAGAAGGAAAACTGGAAACGTCACAAATATGTGGAAACTGAACAATGCACTCGTAAGCAACCGATGGGTCAAAAAAGAAATCACAGGGAAATTAGAGAATAGCCGGAGAACAAATGGAAACAAATGAAATGAAAACACACCAAAATGTCTGAGAAGTTTATAGCAGTCAAAGCTTACATTAAATGAGAAGACAGATCTCAACACAAAAGTAACGCGTGCTCCTCATTTAAAAATGCAAGCATTGCATAATTTTATACTATACAAAGTGAAAGTTCAAAAACTGGAAATCCCCGTGATGACCCTCCCCAGACATAACCTTTGTCAATAGTGTGGTATAAGATACTTCAGATAGTTTTTTCAAAGCTTGAAGTAATCATTTCTTTAAAAACAAAATGGAATAATACAACGTCACTTTTACGTTGTTTTGTTTGACCCAACAGGGACTCCAGAGGCTGCTCCTTGCTGGAACATTCTCTGTGGTAAGGGTAATCTATACTGGATTTAGCCAATTCCATCAGGGTATGTTTGGGGTGTTATTACAGTTTTTAACTATTTCAAGCCACTCTACAGTGAGTACCCTGGTAAATGCCCCCCTGTGCGCTGGTGGGAGGGACTCTGGGGGCTAATTTATAGAAGTAGAACCTCTGGGCCACAGGTCAAGAACATTTGTAATGTTCTCTCTGGGAAGGCGAAACCAGCTTTGCTTAGAGAGGAGGAGATGGTCAGTTCTCCTATCCTCACCGCCCTTGCTGTCATCTTTGCCCAGCTAGTCCGTGGGAACCCCAACTGTTGTGGTGGTAGCCCCGCTGCTGCCATTGGGATCCAGAAATTGACCGTTCTCGTGAAGAATATCCATCAGTTGGCTGAGGCCAAAGCACTTCTCAAAACCCCAGTGTTTGCTTTTTAACTCCAAATGTCCAAACGAGCGCTTGGAGAGAGGCCAGGGCTGGTCTGCGTAAACCGCCAGGCCCCAGTTTTGAGGTGAGCAGTGCCCAGGCTGGCCTCTGCTTACAATCTGCACGCATGGGTAGCTGGGCTGGCTGAATTGCCTTCCAGAATCCAGCGAGTGGCTTGTTCCCGTAATCATCATGACTCCCTCAAACCCAGCGCTAAAATGATTAGTGTCCTTCTGGGCCACTGGTAGCACACATCTCCTGCATGCACAGGTTTGTCCTGCTGCCACCTCAGAGAGCTGCGTGGATTCAACTGTGATTGAATCCCAGTGGGGAGTCAGGGCAGGGTCACAGAGAGCGCGGCCAGTCACCTGGAGGCCAAGGCAGGGTCCTTATCATGCCCTGTCACCTTTGCCCTGGGTAACCTTCAGCAAAGCACCTACCTAATCTGGGGCATGCTGTACATGCTGTTCCCTCTCACCTGGACCCCTGCCCTCACCGCTTTACCTGGCCTACTTCTTGTCGCTCTGTGGGCCACAGCCCCAATGTCACTTCCTCAGGGAAGCCCTCCCTGATTCCTCCAGGCAAGGACAGTCCCTTTCTAGAGAATCTTAGAGTACCAAGCTTGCAGCACTTAAAACAACAGTGACAGCTCATGATGTGGGTCATTACTATTTATGGCTATTTGCTCCCAGGTAGTGAGGCCTGGGAAGTGGGATGTGTGCCTTAGTCTGTATTCCAGTGCCTGGAACATTATCAGGCACACGCTAGTGCCCAGGGGGCAGAGGTTATAAGCAGGACTTCAGAGCCAGGCCGCCCAGATTTGAATCTTACCTCTGTGAACTAGGGCAAGTTACTGATCCTCTGTGCCTTAGTCTTCCCATCTATAAAATGGGAATAATAGTACCTACCTCTTGGAATTGTTATGAGAGTTACATGAGTGGATATATGTGAGATGCTTGGATGGGTTCCTGGCCTACAGAAGATGCTAGATGAGTGCTAATGTTAGCATGAAATGCTAGTGGTTAGACAAGGTTCTCCAACGTTCCATCTGTAGTAGGCATCGGTGTCTGCCTACTCAGCATCCTCCTGCATGGAAATTGCTTAGCATGTCTTTTTATTATAAAAAGCATGCTTTTAATCGTGACTTGTGGTGGTGGTGGTTGTGTCAGTGTTTCAGCCATGGGCCTGGAACCCCAGTGGTGATGAAAAGCCCCTGGGAATCACCTTCATTCTGATTCTTTTGTGCCACTCTGTGTGTATCTTCCCACACTGCTCCTACTGAATAAGCCTGACCTTCCCTTAAATAACCTAGTTCAGATTCCTCAGAGGGCTTTTGCCATCCTTGTTGGGGTAGAGATTTGCTGCCCTGGGGCAGGTGTCAGAGCAGGTGTCACCAGTGATGTGCTATGGCACAGACCTAGGTAGGGAACCACTCCATGGGAGGGGGACTGGAGTAGGCTGGCTTGCTAATGTTGGGCCCCTCGGATAGCTGCCACAAAGGGAGGCATTATGCTGTCTGCAGGCTAAACCAGCCAATCAGATTTGCTCTGTTTGCAGCGTGTAGTGCACAACATTTATCTAGAGGTCCAGGCCATGCCCACCCCTTCTCTGAGAACCCCTTGAGAGTTCCTTAGAAGGCATCGTAGTATGCTTGACCCTACCCCATTGGCTGACTGGGTACCACGTGACCCAGGATGGGCTAATTGGATTCTACCTTGGAAATTTAGCTCAGAACTAGTCTTCATTGGCACAGGAACTACCCTCAGGGGTAGCCATATGCCCAAAGAAGCAGAGAATGAAGCAGATAGTCCTTGGCAATAATAACTCAGGAGGGTCCTATTTTTTTCCAGGTCCTTTTTTAGGTCCCTTAGGAGCTGGGCTGCACCTCCTCCTCTTTCTAAATTCCCTAAAAGCCAAACATGATTGCGTGCCCCTTACTCATGCAAACCCTGAACACATTACCCCTCCTTGCTGGCACTGACTCTGCAGAGGAAATGCTCAGGCCCCTTCCGTGGGTGATTTACTGGTCTAGCCCATGCTGACCCCTGGGCCTTCCGGGAAGCATCTGCAGGGCTGCTCTCGTCACTGCCCTGGGGGCCACCGTGCTTCGGGACAAGCTCACAGGAAGCCCTAGAGTCTGGGTCACCTCCTGCCTCCGGCTGGAGAGGATGGGCAGAGAAGAGGGAAGTTAGGCCCTCTTAGGGCGCTTGTTTGGTTTTCCTCTTGCAAAAATGGAAGTTGTTTTTTATTCATTATAACTATAAATGCAGATGTGTGGTTGTTAGAAAAAATTACATAAGCAGAAAAGTTTAAAGAAAAAAGTCTACTTCATCTCCGATCCCATCATATGTGCAAATGCCTTTTTTTCCCCAGAAAGGAAATCAGATTGTATATATTGTTAGAACATGCCTTTTTAAAAAATTTAGTAATGTAGCAAGAGAGCATCTTTCTTAAAAATAGTTTTACTGCGGTGTAATTGACATGCAATAAATTGAACATACTTAAAGTGTAGAGTATGTTTCAACATAGGTATACACTGATGAGCCCATCACCGCATTCAAAATAGCAAACATATCCATACCCTCGAAAGTTTCCTTGTGGCGTTCTGTAATCCTTCCTGCCAACACCACACACACACACACACACACACACACACACACACTCTCACACTCACACACTCCAGGAACCACTGATCCTGCTTTTCGTCACTATAGATTAGCTTGCATTTCCTAGAATTTTATATAAATGAAGTAATATAGTATGCACTCTTTTTTGTCTGGCTTATTTCACTTAGCATAATTATTTTGAGAGTCATCCATGTCGTGTGGATTAATAGTTCATTTCTTTTTATTGCTGAGTAGATTTCACTGAGTGGATAAACCACAGTTTGTTTATCCACTCACCTGTTGATGGACATTTGAGTTGTTTCTTGTTTGAAACTGTTACAGATAAAGCTGCTATAAACATTTATGTACAAGTTTTCATACGGACCTATGCTATTATTTTTCTTGGGTGAATACCTCAGAGTGGAATGGCAGAATCACATGGTAAGTGTATGTTTAACTTTTTAAGAAAGTGCCAAGCTCTTTTCTAAGATAGTTACACCTTTTTACATCCCTACCAGCAAGCAGTGCGTGCGATTTCCAGTGACTCTGCATCTTTGCCAATATTTGATATGATCAATCTTTTTAATTTTATCTATTTTAATAGGTGTGTAGTGGCGTCTCATTGTGGCTTTATTTTGTGTTTCCCTGGTGACTGTGGAGTAGAGCATCTTTTCGAGGCCATCTTGGTACATCACTAAATGTAGCTCTACCTCCTTTTTAATGACTGTGCAATTCTATGCCATTGCACCCATCCTCTCATTTCATCAAGACCCTATTGATGGACATCTCGGTTGGCTTTGATATTTTGCTGTTCTACATAATGCTGTGGTGCACAACCGTGTGTGTACATTATTTGCATATTTGTCAGTTCCCTTCATGTAACATCGACCAGTACAAGGGATGCACATTTTTAAGGCTTTGGAAACACATCACCAAATAGCTCCCCTGGAAACTTGCCCCCATTAAAGCCCATTGGCAGTATGGCAGAGACAGTCTCTGCTTTTAATTCAAACAGAAACCTCCAGAGTGATGACTAGCAGGATTTGAGGAAGTCTTTCAAATATGACCCCATGACTTTTGGCCAGAAGCCAGAAATAAGGGCAAATTGGCCACAAGACTCCGTCAGAGTGGCCTTGGAAAAATCATTAAGACGGCCTGCAGGAGGGGAGGCTGTGCACGGAGGGGTGGGGAAGGCGTGGAGGAGCCGGCATCAGGCCTGGGCTCAGCCCAGCAATATTCACTCCTGCCAGTGACCTTGGGCCAGACGATTGACCTTTCCAACCACAGTTTTCTCAAATGGGGAGTAGAACAAATAATACTAACCCCCAACTGTGTGAAAGCCCCTTTCAAACTCGGAAACATCCCACAAAGGTATGTCGTGAGAAGCCTTTGTTTCCTCTCTAGAAATCTGGGTGACACACACGTCCTCCTGAGCTCACACCTGCCTGGTGAGGATGGTGAGGACGGGCAGGCCCGGGGACAGAGGGAGAGGAGGTGTAGTCATCAGAAAAATGGCCACCCGCAAAGGTGTCCACATTCTAATATTGGGATTAGTGTGACGATGGTAGGTTACATGGCAACGACATTTAAGGTTGCAGATGGAATTAAGGTTGCTAATCAGCTGACCTCAAAATAGGGAGATGATCCTGGGTCACCTGAGTGAGCCCAAGGAATCACGAGGGTCCTTCCGTGTGAAAGAGGGAGACTGAAGAAAAAGCAGAGATGGCAGCGTGAGCAGGACTCAGCTTTATGTTGTTGACTTTGAAGATGGAATAAGGGCCCACGAACCAATGAAGGCAGGAAGCTTCTAGAATCTAGAAAAGGCAAGGAAACAGATTCTCCCCTAGAGCCACCAGAGGGAATACAGCCCTGCCGACACCTCGATTTATCCCCAGTGAGACCCATTTTGGACTTCTAACTTCTAGAACTGTAAGATAACAAATGTGTGTGTTTTAAGCTACTAAATTTGTGGTATTTGTTACAGCAGCCATAGGAAACTAATACAGGAGAACAAATAGGACCCCATGGGCTGCAGGAATGACTGGGACAGGGACGGGAGCACCTCCACTCCCCCAATTCCTGGTGGGGGGAACGGCACCAGTAAAAGTTTGGCGGCAGGTATCCTTGTGTCCTCTGGGCAACACTGAACAATGTTCTTTGCTTCGATGTGGCTTCGTGCCAGGGGAGAAAAAGAGGGAATCATGCCAAGCTGGAGGCAAGGGGAGCCACTGACGGTTTCAATCCAGGCAGGGGGATAATGAAAACTTGCTTTTAGCCACAGGGAAATGAAAGAGCACTGAACTTGGAGTCAGAGAACTGAGTCCAAATCCCAGCATTACCTCCCTGCTGACCTTGGGCCAAGTTACCAGCACGCTCTGTATTAGGACTCCCCTCTCTGGATTTGGGGCTATTTCTGGGGTTCTTCCCAATCGAGAAACACATCTGGCCCAGATTAATCAGGCTTTTGGGGGATCAAAGGGAATTCTCCAGCCTGACACCTGGAGGGTGGAGAAAGTATAACAAACAAACACATAAAGCAATTTATTGAGCACTAACGACTTCCCAGGATGTTATCTAATCTGCTCACCATCCTGTCAATGGCTCCCCAGTGCTCGTAGTTTAAAGGTCCACTCGGTGGCCCCCGAGGCCCTGCAAATACGGTCCTGCTGACTCCTCCACGTCTCACCTCAGATTTGTCTCCCCTTCACTCCCTGCTTCAGTCTCTTTCAGTCCCAGAAAGGAATGTGAAATGCCACTCCCACCTCAGGGCCTTTGTACAAGTCATCCCACCCACCTGCCATGCAGTTCACCTGCCCTCTCCCCTCAGAGGCCTCCATGCGCAGGTGTCAATCGATGGTCACCTAGTGGCCTCACTCCCCAGAGAATTCAGGTCTGTGTCCTTACACTGCATTTCAGGCGACACATTCCCATATGGAAGTACAAAAAAACACATATCTCTGCGGTTACCAGATTGGCCTCTTCCTCCCACTAGACCACGGGGGCCAATCTGCCAGGATGCCCCTTCAGGATGTTTGCTGAAGAGTTGATAGATAGATAGATAGATAGATAGATAGATAGATAGATAGATATGATAATAGATAGATGATAGATAGATGAAAGAAAGAGAGAGAGAGAGAAAGAGAGAGAGAAAGGAAGGAAGGAAGGAAGAAAGAAAGACTGTTTGCTAAGGAATAAACAGAGCCCAGAGGTTCATGTTATCATCTGCATTTTTTCAAAAGCAGCTACAGGCTCACAGAAGATCAGAGGTTTGTCCAAATCACAAGGCGAACCTGGAAGGCTCCTCTGTTTGCAGGAGGTGGAGCCAGGGACTGGGGCCCATCTTTGCCAGAGGGTCCCTGTGCGTGGGGGTCAAGACTGGAGGCACGTGGGCCTATCCTTGAGGCAGGTCTGCTTGGGAAGCGCCTTCAAGGGCAGCACTGAAAGAGGATGTGCTGAGCACAGCTGCCCAGGCAGAAGAGGAAGGAACTGAGGTGGGGGTGGGGGTGGGGGGCTGGGGCCCCAGACCCTGCTCCCTGCAGTCACAGCAGATCTTCGCCCCCATCCGGACCTTCACCCTACCCTGCCCACTTCTGCAACATTTTCACATGTTCACTCTGGCTGATGTTGCTGTTTAAGTGGCTATTCAAACTGGGTCACATCAGATATAAACAAGGGTTGGGAGCCTGGCCCCCTTTACCACTGAGGTGGGAGAGTAAGTTGGGAAGACCATTGTGGAGGGTGATTTGGCAATATCTGCGACAACTTTTGGAGTGCATACCCTTTGACCCAGCAATTTCACTTCTGGGAATTTATCCTAAAAACACTTTAGTGTCAGTAGGCAATGATATTCACACAAGGAGGTAGCACTGCTTGTCCTGGCAAAGAATCACAGGGCACCCCAATGTCCGTCAGTAGGAGACAGATATGTAAATTATGCTTCAGTGATTCCATGGAAAACTGCAGTCATTAAAAAAAAATGAGCTGATCAATATGAACGGACACAGGAGGATGTTCATGATATATGCATGTATTAAGACTTTTTTTTTTAAGTTTCAGGACAATCTGTATTTTTGTTATCTATTGCTGAGTAACAAACCACTCCAAAACTGGCTCGCTCAGGTGCCTGTGTTCAACTGGGAGCTTGGCTGGGCTGGAACTTCCAAAATGGGCTCTTGTCCTCAGGGGCCTCTCTCCATGTGGCCTCTACTCATTCTGCAGTCTAGCCTGAGCTTCCTTACAGCATGGCAGCTGGATTCCAAGAGTGGGAATTGTAAGAGGACAAGCCTTAAAGTGCAAGCCTTTATTGCGCCCCTGTTTGCATCATGCTTGCTAATGTCCCCTTGGCCAAAGCAAGTGACATGGCCAGGTCCAAATTCAACGTGAGAGGGACATGGATGGTGGGAGGCAAGATGCACTGGAGGCCGTGATAGTAACAATCTAGCACAATATATGTAATTAGATAATATTTTATTAAGAAACTATGCATGTTCTTAATAAAATACCACCTTACATATATATCGTATAACATACATATGTATGTGTGTATGTCTATATGTATATGCATTGATGAGAGTCTGAAAGATGATTTAATAAACTGCTAACAGTGGCTAACTTTCAGGAATAGAAATGGGTAGGTAGAGGGGGACCTTTCAGTTTTCACTTTATACTTTTCTTTAGGGTTTGAATATTTTCAAAATGACATGTATTATTTTTGCAATAAAAAATGTTTAAATGTGCTCTGCATGTCATTAGATAAAAATCTTCAGCACAGCTTCATTCCCCTAATACTGGACACTTGGGCTGTTTCTGACAGTTCTGCCATTGCAGGCCACGTCCTCCGAGCCAAATCTTTTCACAAGTTTTAAATTATTGCCTCAGGATAAGTTCCAAGGAAAGGAACTGCTGAGTTGGAGGTTAGAAACATTTTAAGAATGTAATACTTTATGCCAGATCGTCCTGCCTACTGGCAGACAGCTTCTCCCAGTCCACCAGTGGACTAGGGGAATGCATACTGTGGTCCAGTCTGGTGTCCACCCTTATAAGAACCTGGTGCCCATTTCACAGATCAAAGAACTGAGACCCAAAAAGAAGCACTTTCCCGAAGCCAACACAGTACTATGCAGCCCAGGGGACACCAGCTCAGCCGGAGGTTTCTTTCCCCCCATCTAGCCTCTGATGCCCCACCCCAGGCTCTGTTTCCCATCTTGCTCAGGGCAAAGTCCGACCTCCTCCTGATGGTGAATCGGCTGGGCCCTGCTTACCTGCCTGCCCCTCCTCCCGTGCCACCTCTGCCCTCACCATGACTTCCACCCAGATTAACCTGCTTTCACTTCTCCAAACGAATAAAATGATGCTTGGTCTCCGAACCTTTGTACACTCTGTCCTGTCTGCCTAGAACACCCCTCTTGCCACAACACCCACCCCACTTCCTCCTGGAAGCCTTCCATGATCACCCAAGGGGAGGATCAATAAGATGGTCACATGTACACTGCCGGATTTTCCATTCATTCATGCCTGCTTGCATTCATTTATTCACCAAACTTTTATTGGATGCTTGTTTGTGCCAGGCACCAGGCCGGGCAGCAGGGATGCCAGAACGAACAGACCCTCCCTGCCCTGAGGAGCTCAGTTTCAGTCTGGGTTGGGAGAGGGAAGGGAAGGGGCAGGGACAAACAGTGCCAGTCCATGTGTGAACAGTGCTGGGCTGGGCATGGGCCATATGCACGTGGGAGCCCTGCATTCCTCCAGCTCAAATAACACGAACACCCATTTAAAAGGGGAAAATCTCTCAGAGCCCCAGAGATGACACAGATTATTTCAATTATCCTGTTCCCTAAATGTGTATGAACTTGATAATCATACTAACTCCTGTTTATTGAGCCCCTGCTATGTATTAACTCACTAAATCGTTACCACCACTTAGGAGGTAGGCACTATTATTGTGCCCATTTTGCAGAAGAGGAAACTGAGGCTCAGAGAGATGAGTCGTTTTCCCAAGATGATGCAGCTGGGAAGTAAGTGGCAGAGCCAGGATTTGGACACATGCAGTCAGGTTCATGAGTCCTGTCTTCTTGGCCACTGCACTACAAATTAAGCACAAACCAAACTACAAGAACACAGCATTCAAACTACCGCACAAACTGAATGTGACAGAAGATGATGTTTTGAGGGAATGAGGTTGCCCCCTCCATTGTGTTGAGTTCAGCCCGGGTGTTCCCCAGGGGGCCCTGGCTTGCCCACTGCATTTCTTTTTCCAAACCATAGGGAAATCGTCAGATCTTCTCCTTTGCTTGCCATAACATCACCTTTTTAAATTTTTAATTTAATTTTTGGAACAGATAATACTTTCACTTTAAGATCTTTGTTTCAAAGATCTTCAACATTACATACAAATGGATAGACAGAGATACAGTTCCCTCCCCTCTCCTCGAAAATTCAGTCTTACGAGCTTCTTGTGTGTCTTGAAGTAGTTCATGCAATTACAAATATATATTCTGTTTTATCCCTCATTAAAAAAAAACACAAAACACAGTCTGCTACCACATCCGTGTCTCCACGCCAAAGGCTCCCAGAGACCGTTGCCTATCAGTAGGGAAAGGACTTCCTCATTCCCCTTCACAGTTGCGTTATGTCCCCTGCCTGTCCCTTGCCAATACCTGTGAGCGGTGGTCCTGACCTTCACATTTGCCCATTTTGGTAAGCAGCTTTTTTGATGGCCCGCAGCGATCCCACCTCCTGGTATTTATGCCTCTGTGTGATCTCTGCCCCGTGAGAGTGGGCTGGGTCTCAGGACCAGCTCTTAATGAATAGATAGAGTGGAAGTCATGAGATGGCTAAGAGGGCCTATGTGACACTCTACTAGAAAGAGGCTACTAAGACCCAGCATCCAGCACCCAGATCCTGGTTTCTAAATACCATTCTCCAATAAAGGTAATCAGGGCTCCTTTGAGAAATGGCTGATCCTAAGGCTAAGACAGGGAAAATAGACGATGAGCCTGGAGCATCTTATCGTGCCAGAAAGCAAAGAAATACTCAAAAGACAAAAAGACAGGAGCATGTCAAAGGGACACAGGATCTGACCTGAATGAGCGCCCAATGGCCAAAGACAGAACAATTTAAGCAGCAAAATAAATATAGTATTGGATTACAACACAAAGGATTAAAAATAGATATGATCCATACTGATATAAGTAAATGGTTGAATAAATAGGTAAATGGGAGATTGAAACAAATCGTCCTTACAGAAGAAGTCCACATAATTTATGATTCTCCTCTGGGAGGTAGAGTTTAATTTCGTACCTATTAAGTATAGGCTAAACTTAGTGACACGCTTCCAAAGAACAGAGTATGGAAAAGGAAAAAATCTTAACCTTACAGTGGAGAAAACTGTCAGACCATCTTAACCAAGAGAAGGTTAATTTCATTCCTAGGTGATGTCACATGTGCATCATGTACCCCCTAATGAGGAGGGCACTTCACCCACTTCTGTAGTATCCTACCCCCCAAATCTGTAACCCCAACATAGTTATGAGAAGAACAAAGACAAACCCAAATTGAGGGACATTCCAGAAAATACTTGGCCAGTATGTTTCAAAACTCAAGGTTATGAAAAGCAAGGAAAGACGGGTAAACTGTCACAGACCAGAAAAAATCAAAGAGGCGTGACAAAATATAATGTGATATCCAAGACTGGATCCTGGAACAGACAAGGAACATTAGTGTAGAAATGAATGAGATCTGAATAAAGGTGGGGGTTTGGTTAATAGCAATGTACCAAAGTTGGTTTCCCTGGACAGATGTTCCATAGTAAATTAAGATGATAACATTAGGGGAAAGTAGGTGAGGATATATAGAAACTCTGTATCATCTTTGCAATTTTTCTGTAAATCTAATGTTATTCCAAAATAAAAAAGTTTATTAAGAAAAAAGTGATTGGGGCGGCCGGATAGCTCAGATGGTTAGAGCATGAGCTCTGAACAACAGGGTTGCCAGTTCGATTCCCACATGGGCCAGTGAGCTGCGCCCTCCACAACTAGATTGAAAACAACGAGCTGCCGCTGAGCTGCAGGAGGGGCGGCCAGATGGTTCATTTGGTTAGAACGTGAGCTCTTAACAACAAGGCTGCTGGTTCAATTCCTGCATGGGATGGTGGGCTGTGCCCCCTGCAACTAAGATTGAAAATGGTGACTGGACTTGGAGCTGAGCTGCGTCTTCCACAACTAGTTTGAAGGACAACGACTTGGAGCTGATGGGCCCTGTAGAAACACACTGTCCCCCAATATTCCCCCATAAAAAAATGAAGAAAAAAAGTGATTAACCCTTGGACACTGCTGGTACTATGGAAAACAATATGGAGCTTCCTCAAAAAATTAAAACTAGAACTACTATATGACCCAGCAATTCCACTTCTGGGTAACTATCTGAAGAAATTAAAGACACTAATGCAAAAAGATATATGCACCCCTATGTTCATTGCAGTATTTTTTACAATAGCCAAGATGTGGAAGCAACCTAAGTGCCTATCAATAGAAATTGATAAGGAAGATGCGGTACACCCCGTGTTACCCCGAAAATAAGACCTACTCCAAAAATAAGCCCCAATTAAGATCGTCAGCCAGACGGACACATTTAGTATGTATGACGATGTTCCAGAAGATAACATGACTGTATTTGAATAAATGTAGATTGTTGTACATGAAAAAATAAGTCATCCCCTGACTATACGCCTGAGTCTTTTGGAGCAAAAATTAATATAAGACCCGGTCTTATTTTCGGGAAAATATGGTATAAGACCTGGTCTTATTTTCAGGGAAACACAGTACATACAATGGAATACTACTCAGCCATAAAAGAAAATAAAATCTTGCCGTTTGCAACAACATGGATGGCCTAGAAGGTATTATGCTAAGTGAAATAAGTCAGACAGAGAAAGACAAATACCATGTGATCTCACTTATATGTGGAATCTAAAAAACAAAGTTAACAAACAAAACAAAACAGAAACAAACTGATGGTTGTCAGATGGTAGGAGACAGGGGATGGGCAAAAAAGGTGAAGGGATTAAGAAGTTCAAACTGCCAGTTACAACAATAGTCACGGGGATGTAAAGTCCAGCATAGGGAATATAGCCAAAAATATTGAAATAACTATATATGACATGAAACTAATAATATTAATAATTAAAAGTACAAAACAAAACCAAAAAAAAGAAAAGAAAATAACTATAGATGGTGCCAGAGGGGTACTAGACTTACCGTAGGGATCCTTTCCTAAGGTATATAAGTGTCTAATCACTATGTTACATACCTGAAACTCATATAATACTGTATGTCAACTGTAAGTGAAAAAGAGAAAAGTAATGGTGTCCCTTCTGAGATTAGATCACAGACGACTCTGGCTTTTGTCTTGCTTGCCCTCTCTTGCTTTTTCACTTGCTGGCTCTGATGAGACCCATGTGGCAGGAGAGGCCAACAATCCTGGAGGAACGGCGGCCCTTGGTCCAACAAGCCGTCAGGAACTGAACGCTGCCAACAAGCAGGTGGGTAAGCTTGGAAGTAATTCCTCCCCATTTAAGCCTTGAGATAGGACCCCAGGCCATGTCAATACCTTGATTGCAGTTTTGTGAGGGACGTTGAGCAGAACTTCCTAACCCACAGAAACTGTGGGTTCATAAATGTTTTGTTGTTTGTTGCTGCTGAGTTGTGGGGGTAATATGTTTTGCACAATAGACAAGTCATACAGTTCCCCTGGCTTTGTTATTTTCTTTTTGTGACTAGAGCCCTTCACGTAGCCCTCTCCTGGCTCAGACACAGGCAGAAACGCTGAGGCAGGCCAGGCTCCAGCGTCCACGTGGTCCAGTATGGAGGCTGGCAATTTTACTAGATTATTGAAATAAAACATTCAAAACTTGAAAATCCTCAGGAACCACCGTGTGAAAAATATCACTCCCCTGCTTTAATCCTCCTATACGGTCTCACTGCTCTTCACGTAGAATCCAGATTCCTTACTGTGGCTTGCAAGGCCCTCAGGGCGCCCCCACCCACTATCTAAGCTCCCTTTCCATGTTTCCCCTCCCCGTTGTCTAGGCCCCTGGTCACACCTGTCTACCTGTCTCTGCCTGTGCCTGCCTCAGGGCATGGGCACATGCCATGTTCTCGGCCTGGTATGTCTTTCCACACATCTTTCCATGGCTGCTGGCTCCTTAGGATTCAGGCCTCAGTTCAAATGTCACCAACTGGACAGGCTGGCCCTGAACCTCCTTCCCCCTACCCGCTGTGTCCCCTGGCTCTCTCAACCTCATCTTCCTACTTTAGTTTCTTCCTAGCATTGATTACTATCTGAAATTACCTTGTTTCCTCATCTGTGTATGTTTTCTTGTTTTGTTGTTAGACAGGCAGTCGAGTTCAAATCCAGTTGAGTTCTGGTTTGAATCCTGCCTCTGCCACATACTAGCTCGGACCTTGAACAAGTTATCTAGCCTCTCAGAGCCTCAGCCTCCTTATCTGTGAGGAATAATAATAATAATAATAATAATAATAATAATACTACACTGGGTCATAGGATTGCTGGGAGAACTCGGAGAACATATGAAGTGCCTGACCTATGCCTGGCACGTTGTAAGTACCCTCCATATACGTTTGCTGTTGTTACTGTTGTTGTTATTCTCTGCCTCCCGCCTCCCCTGAACAAAAACTCTATGAGGGAAAGGACTTGGTCATTTTGGGGTTTTGCTCACTACTCTATCCTTAGCGCAGAGCCTGGCACACAGGAGGGGGTCAACAAACACTTGCTGACTGTAAATGAATGAATGAACGATGTGGAGTAAGGATTAATGAGTCAGGCAGACCCCTTAGGAGCAGTGTGACCTTGGCTGAGTGATGGCACCTCTCTGAGGCGGCCCATCTGGGGCCGCCTCAGAGAGTGACTGGCAGCGGTTTGCACTCCTTTGGGGTAGGCCTCCAGTGCAGTTCCTGGTATGCAGGCGGGGCGTGGGGCTCAGCAGCCATCATGCTTCTTGACCTTAGCGCTGCTGGCTTGCAGATACACACGGATGCACATGGCGGTTTGCAAACAATTCCTGGGGCTCCATGACCCCGAATTCATCCTCAAACAGCCCCACCCTAGGTGACAGGTCCTGCCCCTGGGAGGAGAAGGCAGTGGGGGGAACCAGATCAGAATGCTATGTTCCTGACTGGCAGCCCTACCTACCGTCCCAGACAGGCTGGGCCTGCCTCAGCAGAGAGTTAACGCTTCTAGAATGTGCCACATCAACACTTCCTTCCTCTGGGTGGCAGCAGTGCCTGGGGGCTGCAGAAGGGCCTTGTGGCTTATATCCCTGTGTCTGAGGCTCTTGGATAGGAGAGCACAATGAAAGTGGATAGTCAACCTGGGGGCAGAGAGGTGGATGGTCCCAAGGTCATCGAGGATGAGCCATGGCCAGACTGTGCCTGAGTTCTGACCACATGAAATGTGTGCAGAAGTGACCAAGCTTCATTTCCAGACCTGATCCATGAAAAATCTCTCGCTTCATCCTCCACCCTCTAACATCCCCCATCTGCCCGCTGCATATCTATGCCCAAGGCTACCTGAGAAGCCACCTGTGACAATAGCAGAGCCTCAGTCAGCCAGACCCCCAATGGCTCCACGGAGCAAAGCCCTTCTCACCACCCTCCCTGCAGCTGATTGAATTTTACAAGACTGAACATTGAAATGTCAAGGGTTATCGGTTTTTTGAAGCCAATTGACTATGTTTTCCTATCAAGCTCATCTTAGTCAAGTCTTTTAAAAATTATTGCATTTGTCCACCAGTTTACCAAACTAAGACAGATACTTTGTACAAAGTTCAAACATCACAGAAATGAGTGAAGATCCCCAGTGCTCCTCCCACCCCATGTTTCTGCCACGGAGAGCTAACCACTATTAATAGTGTGGATGTATTCTTCCAGATTTTTTTGCTCTGCAATGTCAGCACATTTTTATACAAAAAAGCATCACACAATACACATTGTTCTGCACAGTCTCCTTTCGCTTAGCAGCATACCTTGGATATCTTTCCACGTTTGGACACAGGGATCTATTTCATGCCTCTTAACAGTGACCTGCATTCCATAACAGGTGTACACTGAGTGCATCCAATGGGGTCCTGTGTTAGTTATTTCCTGCTGTATAACAAATTATCCCAAAGCTCAGCAGCTTAGAACAACAAATATTTATTATCTCAGAGATTCTGAGGGTAAGGAATCGGGAGTGACCCAGATGGGTTCTTCTGGTTCTGGATGTCTTATGACGTGTAGTCAAGCTGTCGGCTGGGGCTGCCGTTTTCTGAAGGGGCTGGAGAATCGGCTTCCAGACTCACTCCTGTGAGTGTTACAGGCCTCGGTTCCTTGCTGGTTGTGGCTGGAGACTTCAGTTCCACGGGCTTCCCCATAGGTCACCTGGGTGTCCCCATGCTGTGGCTGCTTCCCCCAGAATGACTAATGAAAGAGGCCAAGATGGAAGCCACAGTCCTTTATTACCTCAAGTCAGAAGTGACACACCATGACAGCAGGCCACTCTGCCACGGTCACTCAGACCGACTCTGGTACATGTGGGAGGGGCGTCCCAGGGCTGACTACCAGGCATCGAGGAACAACACGGGGGCTATCTTGGAGGCTGCCACTGCAGATGCCTGCCAGCGAAACGTGTAGATTTCCCCTTATCTATGTTCCAAATACTGCTGCAGCGAACCTCTTTGCTTGCTTCCCTTTGCACACCTGTGGGAGGGAGGTTTTCTGTGGGATACGTTCCTCTGGGAAATATCCACGCACCAACTCACGGGGTTCTCATCACACTGCAGGGAAGCAGAGACAGTCCTGTGCCCACTTTGTAGATGACCACAGGGGCTCATTGTCCTCGGCTCGGTCCCACAAGGATTCTCAGCACCCTCGGGAACACAGGGCCTCGGTATGAGTTTTCTAGATAGCCTCTTTTGATGGGAGGCGAGAGTCAATGAAGCTGAGCAGCGAAGATGACCGTAAACCACAATAACATCAGTCGCAGCCCTGGACCTGCTTTAGGTAAATGAAAGGTGGAGCAGGGCCACCAGCCCCATCAAACAGATGAGGAAACTGAGGCTCAGAGAGGCAGAGCGCCTCAGGCTGTACAGGTGGTCAGTGACAGAATCATGGATCATACCCATGTCCCCTGACTCCTCCCAGCTTCCCACCAGCACAGTGTGAGGCACGGAACACACATCAGCTCCAAAGAACCCGAGGAAGTCAGCTCCATTCTTCTTCCCATTTGACAGAAGAGGAAAATGAGGCTCCAAAACAAGAGGTGTGAAAACACTGCAAAAGCCACAGGCAGGCCATGGCCATTTGCAGGTCGGGGGCTACTGGGGGCTCTCCAACAGGGCCAGAGGAGAGAGGAAGGAAGGAGGAGGCAGGGCCTTACGTCAAAGATTAGCTCCTGATACCCTGTTATCGAAAATTCATATCTGTGAGGCAGAACCGGAAACCGGATGTGGGCTTCCCTTTAAGGGGCTGTGCCCCAAAAGAACAAGTACCGTCAGATACATGTAAACACTGTGGGAGAGGCAGTGCTGCTAAGTGTCAGAGCACAGGGTCTGGAGTCAGACAGGTTGCTAGCTGTGTGACTGCCATAGGTGGCTTGACCTCTCTGGGCCTGTTAGAAGGGCTGGTGAGATAGCCGCTAAGTAAATGGTGGCAAGGGCTCTTTGCAATAATAGGAGGTGGGAGCAATTCTTTTGCCAAAAGAGGAGGTAAAACCAATGGACTGGATTAGCCAGATTTATCCCCCTCCCCACCACAATAACCACTGGCAGCCCTGTACCCCAGACACCCTAAACAAACACACTGTTATGTAAAAAGAGTGAGCTTGCTGTGTAAGTACAGCTTCCAGACAAGCCCCTAGTCCCCCCACCACCACAACTGCCTTCCACATTGATGCCTCCAAGCTCCTCTTGTGGGGCTGGCCTGTCCTGAGGCACTCACAGCTGTGTTCACGGAACCTGCTGAGCCCCCAGCTACCATGCCCTGCCCTGCCCTCCCAGAGTCCACCTCTGATGGCTCTGCCTGGACCCCATAAGTGTGACCTGCATTTAGGAGCTGAAATCCAAGCTCTCAGTGATGTCCTGAGCATGGGTGACAGTAAGGAAGGGAGAGACTAGGTTCAAGAAAAGGACGCTGGATGGGGGTTAAAGGCCCAGGCCTAAGTCTAACTCAGCATTAGTCTTGCTCTGTGACTTTGAGCAAAGCCCTGTCTCTCTCTGGGCCTTACCACCGAAGGGAGAGGGGACAGGGAGCTAAAAGGAACTCTTTCAAACTAATCACAACAGAGATAACATACTCTGGAGTAAATAGCCCCGGGGTTTTTGACTCTTGTCTATCACTTACTGGCTGCGTGACATTAAGGAAGTCACAACCTCTCTGAACCCCAATTTCCTTGTCTCGAAAATCTGAATAGTCATCCAGGATTGTTTAGAATATTAAACAAAAACATGGGCAGGAAGCACAGTGGTTTAGCCACAGGAGTTCAATAAACAGCACCTGTTCCAATTAGCTCATTTTATTTTTCTTTAAAATATTTATTTTATCACAATAATGCCATACTTCAGTCACTCTAGGTCATCAGTTGTAACATGTATCATTAAACATACTGCCAGCTATGGCTGTCAGGTGCACCATGGATTGTAAAAAGATGCATCTCAATTTTAAAGACGTTACAATATGAACAAGTGGGCATCTTAGAATTGAGAAAATATGGTATGTGCACGGAAAAGCAAAATCGACTAGTGTTAAAGGAAGAGAACAACACACGGTGGTTTCCTGTCTGCTCCTCCCTAGTCTCCTCGTGATACCTTCCCAGAAACAACCACTTTTGACTCTTTGAGTTTTGGGGTTTTTTTCCTAGCACTTCCGCATCTCATATTTCTAATAAGCACATACTGCTATCTTTTGCTACATTTGGTTTTTGGGGGTTTTTCTTTTCTTTTAAAAATTATTTATTTTTTCAGTTACAGTTGACATTCATTTTATATTAGTTTCAGGTGTACAGCATAGTGGTTACACAATTACATAATTTATGCAGTGATTTCCTCCATGAGTCTAGTATCCACCTGGCACTATTTGATACATTCATTTTAACCATTAACTACTACCTGTCTACTATCTACCTGATAAAGGAGGATTTAGCTCTCCTCCCCCACCCCATTTCCTCTCCATCATCCACTGTGGAAGTAAATGTTACAATTGAGATTAAATCCCTGGTCACACTTCAGATTTGTACACATTTTTGTGCAACTTACTGAATATATGTAATACCTCAATAAAAAAATCACTGTCTTTACATTTTTCTTACGTAAATATTATTCATAGCTTAGCATGTATCCCTTTCTTTCTTTTTGTTTTTCCTGAAGTTAATACTTACTTTTTATTACAGCTTTATTAAAATATAACTGATGAAAAAGGAACTGCACATGTTTAAAATGTACAGTTTGGTAACTATGGATATAAGTGACCACCCATGAAACCGCCACCACCATCCAGACAGTGATTAGATCCTTTACCCCCCTGAGTTCCTCATACCTCTTTGTAATCCTGTCTTTCTTACCCTCCCGGATGTCCCACCCCATTAAGGCAAGCACCGATCTACTTTCTGTCATTGTAGATCAGCTTGCATTTTCTGGCATTTTATAACAATGCAATCGCACAGTGTAAATTCTTTTTTGTCTGGCTTCTTTCACTCAGCCTCATTATTTTGAGAGTCATCCGTGTTGTTCACATGTCGATAACTCATTGCTTTTTATTGCCAAATACTGTGGCATGGACACACCACAACTTGTCAACCGTTTACCTGCTGCTGGACATTTCAGCTGTTTTTGCCTGTTATGAATAACGTGGTTATGAACATTCCTGAACAAGTCTCGATGCGGACATATGTTTTCATTCCTTGTGGGTAAATACCTAAGAGTAGATGTGTGGGGCATGCAGGAAGTGTAGGTATAACTTGATAAAGACTACAAAATTGTTTTCTAGAGTGGTTGTTCCACTTCACATTCCGACCAGCAGGATATGAGAGTTCCGATTGCTCCGCGTCCTCGCCAACACTTGGGATGAAAGTCTAACCATGCCAGTGGGTGTATAGTGGTATCTCCTTGTGGTTTGCATTTGTACTTGCCCCATGACTAATGCTGTTGAGCGTCTTTTTATGTGCTTATTGGCTATTCATATGTCTTCTTTCGTGAAGAAACTGTTCAAATATTTTGCCCATTTTAAAATGGAGTTGTTTGCCTTACTATTGAGTGTAGACATCTGTATATTCTGGAGACAAGTCCTTTGTCAGAGATATGTATTGCAAATATGTATTTGTTCATTCTCTTAATGATGACTTTTGATGAGCAAAAGTTTTAAATCTTGATACAGTCTGACTTATCAAGTTTTTCTTTTATAGTTTGTGCTTTTTGTGTCCTAAGAAAGCAATGGCTTAAAAAGAAAACTCTTGACTGTCGTTTCAGTAGGAAGACAAATTTGGCAAGTATGAATAATTCATACCTTACCAAGGAACTTCTCTTAGCTCGTGTTCTTCGGTAGGAAATTCTCTCACACCCTGATTTGCATCTCCTTCCATCACGGGAGGTCAGACCTACATGGTAGAAGGAGTAAACAGATCTAGCTTTCACTCTTGGCTCAAACCACTTACAGTTCTAAGCCTTGGGAAAGTCCTTTCATCTTTTGGGGGCCTCAGTTTCCCAATCCAGGGAATAAGGGAAATGTCATGACCTCAGGTGGAGGTGGCAAGGTCAGACACGGAGAGGGTTATCACAGGGCTTTGGGCTCTGCAGGTAAGCCAGTGGCCTTCTGGGCAGCTAGGGGAGGACTTTCAGCCACTTCAGACCTTTACTGTCAGGGCTCAGGTTTGACAGGTTCTCACATCCTCACTGCTTGGGAGGGAGACTGAAGCCAGAAAGGGAAAGGGAAGCAGAATCACACAGCAGGGTAGGGCCCTTGACTTCTGTCCCAGAACTGCCTCTGGGCTAGACGGGCTGGTAGAACTGGCTATGTCCTCTCCCAGGGGTGACGGAAGAGCCTGCTCCCCACCGAGACGGGATACTGCTGAGGTCTCCCTCCAGCCTCACCCATCCCCATCCTCCAGCCTGGAGCTCTCTGGGCTGTGCCCCGGTCTGCGCCTGTGGTTGTCTAGCGTCACCTACAGGACATATGGAGAACGACATGCCGCACAGTTTCTCTGAGCCCGGATTCCTGAAACTCTGGGCTGGAAAGGCGCCCCGGGACAGAGCACCCTTGTGGCCCCTCAGAGCTCTGCGTCCGACGCCGGTCTCTTGTTGGAGGCGCCCCATAAATCCACGAAACGTATTGAATCAAATCTAGAATACCTTCAGTTGAAAGATGCATCATTTATTTTTGAGCCACTAAAAAAGAAAAAGCACTACCCAGTAAAATATGACACAGTGCTTTCTTACCACTTAGAAATTTTATTTTATGCTATTGAAGGTGTCCTTTTAAACTTAGACATTTTTAAAAATCATGTATCACTATGGTGCATACATAAAAAGGAAACTATGATCAAAATAATGCAGTGAACGATATTCTCGAAATTTTTACACGTGCAGAGTCTGACTTTTCTGCATCACTCTTTCATTCAGAGTCATTGAGGTCTGTGTTCTTCCAGATAATGTTGTCCAGTGTCATCAAGACACTCTTGTCTCGGGGATGACCTCCCAAGCTGCAAGTTTTGATGTGCACGTACAGGTATTGACGGATATGTCACAGTTGTTACCTGGTCACTGCAGTTGTAAAATATGTCCTGGTTTCAGAAATGTTAAAATGCGGGGTGGAAACACACCTTAGGAGGGATATGCTGTTAGCACTGCTTGTTTAAAAAAATTACTGAGGTACCTGCTCTATATCAGGCCCGTGCAAGGGGCATGAGACACAGCTCCAAAAAAGACTGTCTCATCCCTGCTCTCAGGGTGCTCACAATGCCACAGGGAGACAGACATCAAACAAATAATCACACAGACACAATTGTTTAATGACTACAATTGTGCTCAGAGAGAGGTCAGTAGCAGGGGTGATGGTCTGGAGTAGAGAAGGCTCCCCGGAGGAAGTGGCATCTGACCTCTGATGAATGACTAGGTCCTAGCTAGGGAGAGAGGCTGAAGACAAGCAAGGCAGAGGGAAGAGCATGTGCAAAAGCCCTGGGGTTGGGAGGAGGAGTGTAGGGGCTCCAGTATGGCTGGAATGTGATAAATGAGGGGGAGAGTGGTAGGAACCAGTGCTGGAGAAGTGAGAAAGGGCAGATCAGGAGGGCCTTTTTCCCAAGTACAATGGGAAGCCACTGCAGGACTTTAAGTTGAGATAGAAACTGAGGTGCGAAGGGGCTAAATAATGTGCCAAGTCACAGAAAGTGATGGAGACAGAAATGGAAGTCAGGTCTGGCTGGTTCTAGCACCCAAGCTCTAAATCCTCGTTGGTGGGGGCCAGAAGGGATTGACTATCTGATTCACCTCCTCACTGTCCAGCTAAGGAGACTAGGGCCTAGGAAAAAGAACAGGCTGGACCTGAGTCACACAGCTGAACAAGGGCTAATCTGGAACCCAGGTTTCCAGTCTCCCAGGTCCCACCACTAATACCCCATGCCATCAAGACCTCCTGACAGAAGAAGTGGTTTAAGGGGAGATGCTCTTCTGTGAGGATCTGCTGCAAATGGCGGGAGGGTGTTGTGAATCAAAATGCTGATAAGAAAACTGGGACCTTGAGAAATAAACTACATCTTAGATAAGGGTCTCTTGGGAACAGGTAACAAAAATCACCGGGGTTAGTTACCACAAAAAGTGGAAGAGGTTATAAAAATAAGGGCAGGCAGTGGGGGAGGAGGACTTGCACGGCGGGGGGTCAGGGCTGGAAACTTTATGGAACCATGGTCGTTTAGGTCACTTATGTCGGACTCTCTCAGTCCTGCCTCTCCTCGCATGTTCCCTCCTTCCTCTCCCTCCACTGAGCAACCTTTTCTACTTCTTGGTGTGTGAAGTGTAAGAAGGTTCAAACAGCCACAAAGACTGAGCAGGTCTCTGGATCGCAGTTGCAAACTTTGGGGAAAGAAAACCAACTGGCCCAGCTTGGACCAGGTATCCTCTCCTGGTTCCGTCAGTTGTGGCCAGATGGGTGGAATCAAGTGGTTCAAACAAGGAGGAAGGATAGTGGAAAGGAGGAGAAGCAGAGGTTGGCCCGAGTTCTCGAACTTGAGGTTTAGTCAGAATCACATGGGAGCTTGTTCAAAATGCCACCGGAGTACACACACGTGCCCAATACCACCGGTATCTCTTTCCATTGGTCAAAGGTGGGGCTCAGAAATATGCATTAACAATCCCAATGATCCTATAGCTAAAGACCCTGGGGTTATAACTTGAGAAACAGCTGGTGTAGGCAAATACTCTGAAGATATTTTGACCTGGAATTTGAATTGCAGATCCTTAAGGAGGGGAGAAAGCATTAGGACTCTTTCAGCTGCTAATGACAAACACTTGCTTAAAATAACACAAGCAACACTGGAAATTTGCAGGTGCTGTAACTACCGTGTTTCCCCAAAAATAAAACCACGTCTTACATTAAGGTTTGCTCCAAAAGACACATTAGGTTTTAGGTTCAGGGGATGTCATCCTGAAAAATCATGCTAGGGCTTATTTTCTGGTTAGGTCTTATTTTCGGGGATTCATGGTAGTAAATCCAGGAAGGTAGACTAACTTCAGGAACTGCTGGATTCAAGTACTCAAACCCAGAACTGAAATCTTTCTCCATCCTCTATTTGGCCTCTCCTAGGTTGGCTTAATTATTAGATGGGCTTTCTCCACTGCGTGACCTCCCTAGGGCCTCAGGTTTTCATCCCATCAGCTTAGAAACTTCAAAAGAAAGAGCAAAAGTCCCAGGGTAGACTCTCATTGGTCCATCTGGGTCAGGTGCTCACCCTTTACCAATCACTGTGGACAGAGGGATGCATTACTCTATGGACCAGTCCTGGGCTACATACTTCTTACCACTGAAGCAAGAATTGGAATCCCTCCCTGAAACTGCATGGACTGAGAATAGAGGAGGGGTAGTTCCTCAAAATAAGAGTGCCACAGCCAGAAGGAGCTCTGGGTGCTGAGTAAGCACTAAAAACAGCCAGAAAAGATCATAGAGACCTTTGGCCCAAACTCCCTCCCAGACAGGACCCTGTCGGAGGCCTGCCTAGACATAGTGCTTCTGCCAGCCTCAGCCTCGGTGAGAGTCCCCTATGGTGGCCAGTCCCCATTTGTGCTTGGTTCCTGACCGGCAGGTGGCATGTGAGTATTATTGCCACGTTTGTCAAGACTGACTCAGCGTTGAGCAAAGCAAAAAGGCCCGCCCAGTTCCTCCCAGGGAGTCAGGCCTAATGTGGGCAAAGGAAGTGAATCTGGAGGGGCATCCTTACTAGGGACCCTTCCAGGTAGCCAACCCCCATCATATGGACTGGGAAACTGAGGTAGAAGAGAAAGAGGGATCTGGCACCCAGGCCTCCTGCCTACCAACCTCTGCCTCCAGCTGCCTTCCTCTAGCTCCTCCCAAGGGTTATAAACTGTGTGGGGACAGAGCCCCAGAGAGCAGTTTCCAGGCTCTCGGCCTCATATAGAAAGGTGCTGGCTCAGCTAGTAAATGGCCATCAACTGTGATTGGATGGCCATCAGCTGTGGCTAGTTGGCCGTCAGCTGTAACCAGTGAGCCATTGGCCACTAATGTAACTGCTGTGGCTACGCTAGCAGAAAAAATGGGGGCCTAGCAAGAAGATGGTGGCTGAGCCTGGAAGCGGTGCAGTGAGGGTTGCGAACAGTGTGGCTCCTGCTTCCTGTGTCTCCAACCCAGCCGCCAGCGAGGATATAGTGGTGTGACTCCCCTACCTATGGCTCCGTGGGTGTTCCTGTTTGGTCTCACCATGTCCTGCATTCTTATGTGGAGAGTGGGAGCAGAGAACCTGCAGGCCGCCCTGCGCGACAAACTGACCCCCAAAGGGTTAAGTACAGAGCTTGCAAACTGACTTCCACAGACTGACTCTAGCCCACAGGTGTGTTTTGTTTGGCTTGCACTATGTTTATAAGTATATAGTAGTCAATATGTTTAAACTGGGAGATTTGACATAAAAGCCCAGGTTTCTGGCTGCTTTTGTAAAAAAGGGAATATCTGGCAGGATGAACCCCCATTCCTGACTGTCAATGTTTCCTGAAGCCTCGTTCAGCCTCCACCTAGCCAACCCCATGCAGATGCTGGAGGAGCCTTGAGTGGGGTATCACACATCGACCCCCTAAATCCAAAGGACGCTGAGCTGAGTGGCTGTGACTTCAGGATTACCAGGATCCTGGGAGAATTCTGCCAAGGGCTCCCCAGGTGGGCCCGTTCCTGCCTCTTCATTTCTTCATGTGCATTACCTTCCTGAGCCAGGCCCTGTGTGGGACTTTGGGGCTTCACATCCCCCTCACGTCATTCATCCCCTTCATTGATCTCATTTAATCCTCAGCCCTCTCAGAGGCGGGGGCTGCACGGGAGGGGAATACCCCATAGCCTAGCAGGGAGATGTGACCTGCCCAAGGTCACAGGATTCAGGTGGGGCAGGGCCACTCAAGGCGGGGCTCCTGAGGCACCTGTCACAGGTCCAGGGGCCGCAGCTCCGGAAGGCTGATTCATGCTCACACTCTCGCAGCAGGTTGACTCACAAAGAGAAGGCTGCACACCCAGGCACACCTAGGGTAGACTGCCAGTTCTGCCACTTACAAATGATGTGCCACCAGCTGAGTCTTGCCTGTAGTCTCTTCGTCTATCAATTGGGGTAAATGTAAAACATTTTACAGGCATTCAGTTAAACCAACACTACAATGAACAGTGTATGAAATACCTGTTCAGGGTCTCTGCTCTGCACTTGAAAAGTAACTGAATAAAACAGATGCTATTGCTATAGGACCGTTGTTCTTTAATGGGGACGATTTTGCCCACCCCCCGGGGGACATTTCTGATCGTCACAACTAGAGAGGAAGTGTTCCAGGCATCCAGTGTATAGGGGTTAGGGACGCTGCTAAATATCCTACAGTGCACAGGACAGTCTCCCACAACAAGGAGTCATCCAGCCCCGATATTCATCATGCTGAGGCTGAGAAACGCTCCTAGAGCAGGACCCAGACATTTAAACATGTGATGACAGGACAGTGTAATGAACATAGGAGAGAGGAAACACAGGGTGTGACCCAAGAAGGCTCCCTGGAGGAAGTGACACTCAAGCTGGATGTGAAGGATTACTAGGAGTTAGGAAAATGATGAGGAAGAAAGTTGTTCTCAGTAAGAGGAATAGCAAGGCAAAGATTTGGAGGGTAGGAAAAGAGCCTGGCATTTTTAAGTAAGTAAACTTTCTTTCCTTTTTTAAGAAAAAGTTCCCCAGTTTTATTGAGATATAACAGACAAGGAAATAAACGTTCAGTGTGGCTGGAATGGAGTACAAGGTGGGGAGCAGCATCCGACCATGAAAGGCCTCTGTAGGTCACATTTAGGAGCTTATACTTCACCCTGAGGGATAAAGGAAGTCACTCAAAGGAATGAAACAGAGCAGCCTGACTAGATTTGCTTCTGAAGAACCTCCTCCGAAGGGCCTGGAGGCAGGGGGGCCAGGGAGGAGGCTGCTGTGGGTAAACCAGGTGAGAGAGAAGGCAGGATTGGACTAGGAGAAGGAAAGCGTGGATAGATTTGAGGGATGTCAAGAGCAGGAATCTGTAGTGGATGGGAGGGTGAGGTAATGGGAAGAATCCAGAATATCACCTAGGCTTCCAGCTTAGGCAACTAGGGAATAGAAGTGTCATTCACAGAGCTGGGCTAAAGCCCGGAACAAGGTCACTGAAGCCTAGGGGCTCCCAGTGAGGGGATCAGTTAGAAAACAAGGAAGTCCACATGGGATGAGAGTTAGAGACTCTGTGCAGGGAGCTGAGGGAAGGCACCACAGGGGAGAGTCTACCTGGGCTGGTGGGTAGTTGGGAAGGGCACCTTGAGGAGGTGACATCCAGGCAAACCCCTGAAGGCTGCCCAGGAGTTGGGGCGTGGGGTTGGGGGAAGAAGAGGAACAGAGACAGTGACCTGAGTTGGCAGAGATCTGGCACATTCCAGCACAACCTCCACGCTCTAAGCAAAAAAGAGTGGGTGTGTCCCTGCCTGTTGCTCTCAGCAACCACCTTGCCACTCTCTACCAATTGTCTGGAATTTCTCCAGGAGTCAGGAAGTCTTTTCAGACAGATTTCCAAGCAGGTCTGCACAGATGGGCCCCTTACTAATGTGCCTTTTTTCTCCTTTTAATCTCTTGACTCAAAACTACTGGCAATGGAAAGTAGCTTCAATAGGTTCTTTCAATATTTGGGTGTGTACCTATATTTTCCTTGCCTCCTAACTGGTGGGCTGGAGGGAGTCCTCAGCTCCCCTAGGAATGCGGGAGAGAGGCTATCTTTCACGGGTCTGAGGTCTTGATCCCAATTTGTAATAAAAGCAGCATGTTAGCTTGTTTCCAAAGATGGCCACTGTCAGTCCCTGTTCGCTCTATACACACGAGCCACGCCTCCATCCTGAGTCTATCCCCGTGAATCTGGGCTGGCCTGCAATTGCATGACCAAGAGAATATGCCAAAGCAATGCTGTGCGAGATCTAAGCCTAACCTTTAAGAGGACTGGCAGTTTCCACTTCCTTGTTCTCAGAACCCCACACCAAGAGCCCAAGCTGCGGCATGGAGAGACCCGTGTACAGGAGAACCGAGGGGTCTGCCCCAACTCCCTGCCCCAGATGAGGCCCAGCAGACTTTCATTAGGCAGCATCAACTTGCAAGGCATGTGAGTGAGCCATTTTGGAAGCGGATCCCCCAGGCCCAGTGAGCCGCCCCAATGAACACTCTGAGAGCTGTTCTTTCTGAGCCCTGGTCAAACCACAAAAATCATGAGCAAATAAGTTGTTTTAAGCTATTAAGTTTTGGAGTAGTTTGTTATACAGCAATAACTCACGGAAATAAGCAACCACTGTCATTGGGTACCTACTACGTGCCAAGCACTGTGCTAAGAGTTCTATAGGCACTAACTTGCTGACTTCTCACATCAACCTCACTAGAGAAGGATTTCTAGCTGAGGAAGCCTTGGCTTGGGGAAAGTCAATGAGCCCATGCCAGGGCACACAGCCAGCAAGAAGCTGGCAGATGCCAAAGACCCGGCACTTACCTGTGAGGAATCGAGGTACTGGCTGCAAACCTATGTGTGATCTTTCAGGCCCAGCCATAGGCCATCACAGAGGTTCTCCAGGGCAGACCTCACAGGGCACGTGGCCTTCCCCATACCAGACTTGGGGCACAGCCAGTGCACTGCAGTCTCCAAAGGGAGTTGCAGTCAAGGAGGCAGGGCCCCTGGCGGCCATTTGTGCTCTTACGCATAGTTGATTTCCCAGTCCAGGTGCTTCCATGCGAGGCCTCTTTACTGGGGGCTGTCTAACCGAAGACTTCCCTGGGTGCCTCTGCCAAGACTTCCCTGTCGGGAAGAGTAGGGAAACTTTGCTCTGACTCAGTACTCAGTACTTTTCCACTCCTAGCTCTCACCCCTCTCGTCACCCCCAACACACACACAAGTCCAGAAAACAGCAGGAGGGTTCCCTCAGCAGTCAGATGACTCCCCATCTGCAACACATCTGACCCTTGCCTGGTGCTGTCCTGTGGGACACTGGGGGAGCTGGCACTTTCTCCTCTTGCTTATATCATCACAGTAAGTGATTACGGGCTTGACTGTTACATTTTGGCTTGTTGTCTTAATGGACTACTGTGAAACGGGGCAGCTCAGCTTCTGACAACTTGATTAGTTGAGTTAAGAGCAGTAGTTAAGAGCACGGGCCACTCCAGGAATAAAGTAGCTGTGTGACCTTAAGCAAATTGTTTAACCTCTCTGATCCTTAGTGTTGTCTTCTGCAAACTGAGAACAATATTAGTATGTAATTCACGGGGCTGTTGCAAGGAGTCAATGAGGTAATGCTTATAAGGCCTGGACAGAGCAGGGGCTGGATAATTGTCAGTTTTTATTATTACTAAATATTGGAGAGAGTGATAACTACGTCCAGGAAGGCAGTGATCCCTCCCAGAATGAAGGCCAATCTTAAATGAGAATCTCTTCTTGGAGAAATTCCTGACATATCTCTTCTATATATAACCTATAAAGGCACAGACATGGGTATTAAAAAAGTGATATTTCTTTAATTTAAAATTGTGACCTGGAAAGAACCAGTCAGTTTAAGTATCCAGGTTTCCTTTTTACAACCAATTGGGACAGACACAATATTGGCTCAGATTACCAACCCTAGAGAAAAACCAAACCAAATCAAAAATCCTCAGGACGTCCCTGCAGCTACCCTGCTGGGGCCATCGGGCTCCACTGCAGGAGGGCACCCAGGTTGCCAGGGGCTGCTGCTTTCCAGCCACGCTGAGAACAGCTTTCCCCCCACCACCCAACTCCCTCCCAGGCCTGAGTCCTCTCCATTGCTCTGTAGCGGGCCCTGCACATGTCCTCCACAGAGAGGTTGATGGCACGGCAGTCACCTCCCAGCCATCTTTGGGGCACCTTCCCGTGACTGCAACAGTGGAGCTGAGCAATTCTGAACGTCTGTGCCCAGAAGGGCAGCACCTTCATTGTTTAGCTGAGATCTGGAGCCTTGAGTTGTACCATCAGTCACGTGTGGTCAAGGCACCGGCAGTAAGATGGCAAACTTGGGAAATGACCTGGGAAGATGCAAGGGTCTCGGTAATCGATTCAATCGATTTCATTCTGAAAACGAAACAGACAAATGCTATCTGGGTAAACTCCCTACAAACAAGAAAAAGCATTAAGATGGAGCAGGGAACCACCACCTCTTTCAGGACTCCGGGTCTGTCTGCTCTTCCCCAGCACAGAAATCAAAAGTTCCCCTCCTTAGGTGGGTGACGCTCCCACCTCATACATTCAGGGCCAGTCAGGCCTGTGGATTCATCTAGCCAGCCAGTGAGGGGTCTCGAAAGAACTCGAGGCTCTGGATAATGTGTGAATGGAGTCCAGGACACTGAGTAGGCTTTTTTTTTTGCACTGAATTTTGGAAGCGTGCAGTCAGTAGAGAGGAAAGGAGGAAGGGAATGACCAGAGCAGCCCTTGGAGATCCTGGAGGCCTTCCCAGAAGGGGTTCATGGACAGAATAAATACAACTGGCTTGAAGCAGGTCTAAAGGAGCCAACAGGTCACCGCAGACCCACTGCCGTGGGGCAACAAGTTTCCACACTGGTTTGCTTTCTCTAAAATATACAGCACCCAAATCCTAATATTTGACCTGAGTCAAAGGGGTTGGGACAAACCACTAAAGGGCTGCCCGGGGTTGCAGTGGAAGACCAGATGGTGGCCAAGCTGTCCCCACCACGCACAGCATTCCTGAGCCCGGAGGGCCACATCCTGGGTATAACGCAGAGGCAGCTCAGGGCACTAACAAGGGCCCCTGCTGTATACAGGGTGGAGTGACTGGGGGGAGAGCATGGCATTAAATAGAGTCCCCTGAGAACTGAGGTGCAGTGAGGAGAAAGGGGTGGGGCTTCCTCCTCAGGCCCAGTCACTCTGCCTCCCAAGGGAAGACGAAAATATTACTGTGCATTCCAGCACCACTGATGATCTCTTACTCAAAAGGATGGCACCTGCGCGTGGGGGCATTTCAGCACAGACCCCCGGCTGTATGACAACCCCCAGTGAGAGCCTTTCTTACAATGGTCCTAGACAGAGTTTGGGTCATGTCACAAGCCCTGGCTCATGACAACACGTGTCCCATCAGCAGCACCTGACCCCCAGCTAACCAGTCTTCAGGTCCTTAACAAGGCAGCTTAAGCGGTGGGGGTAAGAGAGGTTGGGTCCCAGGACCCCAAACAACTCCTCTTCCCAGTCTCCTTTTCTCAGAAATAGTGGACCCCCTAAATGTCCACTAAAGAGGGAGCTGTCCACGTGGCTGGCCCTAGCCAAAGACCAGTCACTGAACCCACTTACGAGACCACCGCAGTGTCATCCAATCACAGCAGAAGGCTGGGTCGACCCCTGCCCTCACTGGATGATGCTGTCCGGCTGCCCATTCTGGGCCACCTGTCCAGGGTCAGAGGCGGGGGCAGGGTTGGGCGTGTTGTTCTGCAGGTAGCGGCGGAAATCTTTGATCATGGGCCGGAGGACCTGGATGAGGACACTCAGGGCCGCCTGGGTGCCCTCCATGGCCTGAGCCTGGCGCTCCTGGGCACAGGCCTGCACCTCCTGGGAGCGGCGGATCATTTGCAGCAGGTCATTCTGCTGCTCCAGGTGCTGGGCGATCTCCTTCACGTGCAGATTGGTGACCCGCTGCTCCTGGATCAGCTTGGCCGAGTTGAGGGCGATTCGACTCTTGAGTGCCTGTGGCTTGACTGAGGGGTCAGCATGCTGGGCCATCATCTCCACAGGGGCCTCAGCTGGCAGGGGCGGGGGGGCCTCTGCCGTGCAGTACTCTACCACCCCCTCCTCCAGTGTGTGGTAGGCGGTCTCTGTGGGGACTGTGGACAGAAAGAGCAAAGGCTGCATCAGGTCACTTTCTAGAATGAAGCTGGCCACAGCTGGGGAGTGGGGAGGAGGCCATTTAGCCTTATTCTGGGGAATTCAGGCCCCCTCTGACTTTATAGTTATTCACGTACCTCAATCTAGAATCTAAGGGGTTTAGAATCTTAATCTACTTCATAACCAAAGGGTCAGTCACAGATCTGGCAAAAACAAAGATGCTAATAATAATACCAGCAAAAAATTTAGAGCACCTACTATATGCCATGCACTGGGCTAAGCCCTTTGCACTAATTTGCTCGACAAATCCTCTTGAGGACACCAAGAGGTCCTGTCATGGTCATTGGCAGAAAGGAGGAAATAGAGTCAGAAACCTGGAGTGACTTGCTTAAGGTCACACAGCTTATTCAGCAGGTCCAGGAAATAATCCCAGGTCTCCCCAACACCAGAGTCCATCGTGCTCAATATCCTCCCCACTGGGCTGCTTCTGGCTCATAAAAGCAGGACCACGTTCCCCATAATGCCAGAACACAGCAGGCATCTTGGGTGGGACTCTCTATATGAGCTGGTTGTAGCCACACTGATCCTACCTCCTTCAGTGCTTTCTTGACTTCTATGGCAGAGCAGAAAAGGAGGTGGGAGTGTGGCAGGAGCAGCTAAAGTGCCCAGTAAATGCTTCCCTGTCTCCTTGATCAGCCTGGTCAATGGGATACCTCAAGGTCCTTCCTATTCCAGAATAGCAGTTGATTTAGGCCAGGGTTCAATCCCCTTTCTTACCTCAATATCCTTGAGAAATATGCCACTGCAGGGGATGTCGTTCATACACCCAATTTCCCCAAAGCCCCACTGAGAACCACTGATCCGTCCAGTTCATAACCCAGCACAAAGGAGCAGTTCACAGTCACTGATGCAAACCTCATCTGAACGAAAAAGTCCAACCCAAGCTAGCTTTGTTGTTATTCACAACTGAGAGCATTTGAAGGGATTCTAGGTGGGCTGTTTGGGCCTCCATGCACAGGGGAAACATTAATCTTCTCCACCCTTCCATGCCAACATCAACTATATGTCCTCACCCCGACCAGGAAGGCCCCTTTCTCTTCCAAGTCCTTAGGTTCTCCCAACTAACAGTGCAATTATTCACATATGTGTCTTATCTGTCCTACTAGAATATAACTGGCCTGTCTTAGACACCTTGGTAATCCCAGCGCCAAGCACAGGATTTGGCACAGAATAAGTGCTAATGTTTGGTGAGTGAATGAATGAGTAGATTAACACCAGAAACCTTGAGGGTCCTCAGCGGTACCCGATCAATGTTCGCCGGACTGAAAATCCAGAATGTCTCTATCCGGAGTCTGACTTGGGCGTTATCATTCCCATCTGTCTACTCATTCAACAGATACAACCTGACTACCTTCTATGTGCCAGGCCATGTGATAAGTCCTGTCACAGGGGATATAAACATGGTCTCTGTCAAGGACCACACAGTTCAGTCATGGACACAAATGGTGACAAAACACAGTTGAGAGCAATCCAGCTCATCAGGAGTCCAGACTGCATGCTGAAGAACTCCCAAAGAGAACAAGATCACTTCTGTCTGGAGAACTCTTGGAAGGCCTCTTGGTCTTCCAAGACTCCCATCTGACCTTTGACCCTTTGTAATCAAGCTTCCCAAGGCTGCCCAAGCTCTTGCCGGCCCTTCCCATTTATGCGCGCTGGACTGGGCAGGAGAGGTCACTCACTCTGTGTCAGGGTGACCGTGGCTGCGGCTGCAGTGGCTGTGGGTCCGAGGGCCACAGGGTGGATCTCTGTGGTACTGGGCAGGCTGATGATGGTGGCCTCGCCCAGGAGGTTGCAGATGCGCTGTTGCATGGGGGTGAGCAGTACGGGGGCTACAGCTGGGCCACCGCCACCACTGTTACCACCTGACCCTGGTCCACCAGCTCCATCTTCCTCAGTGGGCCCTGGGACTTCGCCACCCTCCACGGCTGCCCGAACTTGGGCAACCTTGCGACGGACCTCAGTCTTGAGGTCAGACCATTTCTTCTTGACCTCAGGCAGCTCCCTGCGGCAGGTGGCCACAGCGTTTACCCTTCTCAGGATGCCATGCCAGGCCGCGCTCTTGGCAGCCAGAGGGACTCCGGCGTTGAAGTGGTTCACCAGCAGGTGCTTCTTCAGTTCCAGCTCCTCCACGATGATCTCCACCTCTCGCTCAGAGAAGTTCATCTTCCTCTTCTTGGCTGGGACGGCCATGGCTTCTCCTCACCCCCCTTTTTAAAGAAATTATAATCCCCTCCACCGCCCCAATTCCCCTTTTCTACTTCCTCCGCCTAGCCCCTCATCCAACCCCCTACAGGGGATAGGCCGGGCTTGCCAAAGGCCAAGCACCAGGCCTTTGGTAACCCCCCTCGCTACGCAAAGTGCGTAGGGCCAAGCGCCGACTGGCCCAGCCGCTGCCAGCCAGCTGCGTAATGGCTTCCTGAATCTGCCTCTTCCGCCGTGGTGTGCGGAGATCCGCCTACTTCCCCTCTTCCCGCCTCCCAGCGCTTTTTCAGGGAAACCCGCCCTCCCAATTGGTCGCGGCTCAGTATCACGTCGTTCACTGGTTTCTTGATCTGTCGCTCAGCCACAGAGTACGCCTACTTATTGAGTTGGACTGATCATTGGTCTAAAGGTGTGTCTGTCGCTACAGAGCTCTCCGCCCACTAAGCCTTTTATTCAGTTCCATTGGAAAATCGTCCTGTCGTTCAATCATCAGTATTATTTAACAGCATAAGCTGTTAAATTCAGCTATTTTATTGGTGATTTTAGGTAGTTAGTTGATCGAAACCTGGCCTCCTGAGGATCCCTAGTGCTTTCGGCTTTAAGCCGTTGGCCAATTAATGTTTAATTCCACACACGGGCGCAAACTCTGGTTTGTAGCCGCAGCTCACAATTACTCCTCACAAAAATCCTGTTTCCCATCGGAGACTACTTCGTAAACGACCGCTCCTCCAAACCTTTCGGTTCTGAAGTCTAAACAGTTTCTCAATGGAAATTGGACACGGTGCCTTCCAATCTGCCAATCACATGACTTCTGCCTATCACGACGTGAATTTCTCTCTTCAGCCCGGCTCAACCAATCCCCGCCTCTCTCAGTTTGAATCGGCCTCAGGCTGAGCCGGAATCGCCCCGCCCTCTCTATTGATCTGGGGTCCTGGGCGGTGTGGGCAGTCTTCGGGGGCTCCGCCCCTCGGCAGTCCGGGCCTGTGACTGGCCGGCGACGCTCCTGGGGGCGTGGCCATAGAGGGAACGAGCGGCGGGGCGGGGCTCCCGGAAGCGGCCCCTCCCGCCAGTTTGCCGGCGTCTCGGATCCCGCGCTCGCAGTCTGAGGACACCGGCTCGTCTTCCGCGTTCTCCTCGCCGCCCGGCGCCCCTGCCTCGCGCCCGATGGTGAGCAGTGTGTTGTGCCGCTGCGTGGCTTCCCCGCCGCCGGACGCCGCCGCCGCCACCTCGTCGCCCGCATCGTCGCCAGCGTCTGTGGACCCGTGCGGCGGCGCAGTTTGCGGGGGCCCGGACCACCGGCTGCGCCTGTGGAGCCTCTTCCAGACGCTCGACGTCAACCGCGACGGCGGCTTGTGTGTCAACGACCTGGCGGTAGGGCTGCGACGCCTAGGACTGCACCGCACCGAGGGCGAACTCCGGGTAGGCGACGCGCACTGTCCGCCCGGTGGTGCGGGGGCCCCTTCACGCTCCAGCACCTCGGGGAAGTCCAATGACAGGTCTAGGCTTCTGGGTGACAGATCTGAACGGCCCGGCTTCTAGGGCAGACCCTTGGAGCGTGGCAGATCTGCTGGACGGCCTCTTGAGCTGGGTGGGACCCCCAATTGACAGACGGATACCCAATTTATGCTCTAGTGGGAGTGGAACTCTTTCCTGACCTCTGTGGGCGCTTGGTCCAGGGGAAAGACTCTCCGTGCACAGGTGGGCATCCTCTGAGCTTGCTCTGGCTTTCCCCAAAGCAGAAGGCCAAGGCTCAGATGTCTGCCTCTCGCCACCTCTTGACCTCAAGGTTAAGCTTGATGCACGCCCTTACCCACCATTGACGGATTCATCCATCCTCCAGCCGACCCCTCCCTTCCCCTCTCGTTTCCATGCCAGCCCTGCTCTGGTTCCTTAGAATCACGGGGGAGTTGGAAAAAATGGAAACTGGGGTTTTGGGTAGATCTGCTATGGTGTGGGGGTGGTGAGGACTGACAGTTCTCAAAATTTAGGCTGATCTCCATTGACATGCTTATCAGAAGGTGGGATGGTGAACCCTTGCAGGGTGGCAGATCATGAAAGAATCTGGGGGGAAATCCTTTCTAAAAGTGAAAGTGTTGCACACCTAGGAGGTATATGGATACTCTTGTTCAGCAGTGGGCTCTTGGCCAAGGGAAAGAGGGGACAGAATGGCCATCTCTGGGCCTGCCAGAAAGAGAAGTGCTGCCCTTTCTTTATAAGAACCTCAAGCAGAGGCTGTTTCTTCCCCTTCTGTCTCTCATGGTGTGTTTTCCCATCTGACTTTGTAGCTGTAGCTACCCTTCCCCAAGTATTTCCCTTACTTGTGACCTGGAGGATTACTGAGTACTTTACTTGGTACCTGTTTCTCTTAAGTGAGTTCATTTGGTCCATTTGTACATAAAACAATTAGAGCCAACTCTGAAAAAAATCTGGTAAAATGCCAGAGAGTTAAATCAATTTGTTTGTGAGGTGGGTAGGTGTTTTTAACTCATGTCCAAGATATCTTGGATCCACATCCAAGGTATTTAACCTACTTAGGATCTGCCTAGGAAGAAGACCAAGGGTAACGCTAAGCAAGATGCAATCGTTGGGTAAAGTCCAAGAGGTTTAGAAACAAGTTAAAAAAAAATTTTTTAAATTTCACACAAAATGACAGCTTGATATTTTCCCATCCAGATCTGATGAATAAGTCACTTGGAAAGATAGTATGGCTAAACTCAGAGGGTCTATGCCTTATGGGCTCAGGGAGGTGTGGGCCCAGGTTTACCTTTTGCTTTTGTGAACCTACCCACTTGGCATATGCTGCCAGACACATGGTGGGCATCTGACTGCGGGAGTGTATTCAAATGTTTACACTATGCTTTGTGCCTCACCTAGAGTCACAGTGTTCTTGCAGTTCACAGCACATCTGAAATTGATCCTAATCCATTTTTTTGGCAGCAAATTTCTAAGGGCAAATAAGGAGAAACTGATCGTTTTTCTTTTCAGTGTTGAAAGAAACCTTTTTGATTAACCAAAGGGATGCTAGCCGCTGGGGGTCACATTGGCTTTAAAATCTTTGACTCTGTGACTGATCTAAGTTCTATTATATGAAACAGTTCTTTTTTATTCTTTTGGTGTGTTGATTTAGTATGGGCTCTATTTCTACAACTCTTTCAGCTTTTGACTAAGTTAAATTATACAGCTTTGAGACTGGGAATGACCTATTTTATTCATTTATTACCTGTAGAGGTATACATGTTAGTCCTGTGGCAAATGGTTTAAGTATTAAGAGAGGGGAATCTGCCTTTTTGTAAATAACTGGGCAACAGGAAGACACTCTGCCTCATGAACCCCCATACCACTTCCTGTTGAAATAGTATCAATGTTAGCCACGTACAGAAAAAGCAGTCCTGTAGTTTTGCAGAACTAGCAAAGCCAAAAGAGAATTTGAGGCCCCTTGGGTTGGAAATGGGTCCTCTGCCTTAGGAATAGTTGTTGAAAGACACATCATTAACTTTTGGCAGCTGCTTCATGTGACCCTTAGGACCAGTCTGAAATGGTAGGGTTTGCTCAGGAATCAGCTAGGAGTGCTTATCAGTGGGTGATGGGTGAACCCAGGCCATGTGACTATACAAAGCCCCTTGCTAGCTTACAACAGGTTGGGTCAAGTTTTCTTTAGATACAAACCGCAATTTTTGGCACCCCCCCCCCCTTTTTTTTAAAGAAGAAATTGGAGTAGTTGAGGAAAAATGACTTAAAATGGAAGTGGGCAGAGAAACTGATGGCAGCCAGCCAGGGCAGTTTTCTTTGTAAAGGACATGTGGGCAAGAAGCCGGTCCTGGGACAAAAGAAGGGAAGGGTTTGTTAAAGAAAGAAAAAAGATGACGGCAGAGGTAGTGACTTTGGGAAATGAGGCTTCAGCTGGTGCTAATTATAGCATTGCCTATTTAAGGCATTTTCTTGTGACCAAACAAAATCTTTGTCTTAAAACAAATTTAAAACATAGGTTGGAACTCAGGCAGCCAATTAGAGGAAGAATGCAGGCTGGGTTAGATGTAAACAGTGTCCTTTTAGCTGAGTCTTGTGGGGCTCTCCTAAGGGGCTGGTATTTAATGCGGGTGAGGATTCTAGAAGGTGGTGTGGTTTGCCGATTTAGAGACTTGCATATGCACCAGCTAGTTTAACCCTCACAATAACTTTGTGTAGTAGGTAAAACAGTGTTTTCACCCCATTTTACAGAGGTTCAAAAATACTATAAAACAACTTCAAAACTCATTTGACCACTAAGGAATTAGACCAGAGAAAGAACGGGAACCATCTGATTCCTGCTCCACTCCCATTTAACTAGACCATTTGTTTCTGAGGAACATGAAGAGACTTCCAACCTGGGCTTCTGGGAGAATTTGAGAAAGAACCATTTAGAACCACATCTGCTATTTCCAAAATAGGTTTCAAGATTATCCAGAGATTATCCTGTCAAAGAATGAGAATCCACCCTACCCTAATTCTCTCCTTGACCTGAGCAGTGTACATGAGGCAATCTCTGTTGACTTGAAATAATTGAATGGAAGATCATTAAGGTCAAGTTGGTATTGCTTAATCAGACAGTACTGTTAAACTCTATACCTTTTAAACTTTTATTTATTTTAAGTGTGTTTTTCCAGGACCCATCAGCTCCAAGTCAAATAGGTGTTTCAATCTAGTTGTGGAGGGTGCAGCTCACAGTGGCCGGTGCTGGGATCGAACCGGCAACCTTGATGTTATGAGCACCGCGTTCTAACCCACTGAGCTAATGGCTGCCCCACACTCTATACCTTTTAAATGTGTGGCCATTTGGGGGGAAGGTGTTTACCTAAATAGCTGGACTTAGATAAGACAGCCTACAGGGGGAAAAAAAAGCCTTTTTCATAGAAAAGGGGTAGACATCATTTGATATAATATAATTAGAAAAAGAAAAAGGCTATTTGCAGTTTGGATTGAGTTCCTGTATTAAACTGATTATGTTATATTGTTGTAGAATTGGTTCCTGGCTCGAAGTAACCATCATCAAGATAAGATTTTTCTTTTTTTTGGGGTTAGTTGATATTTGGAAAGTTCGAGTCAGGTACCTTGATCGGAAGACCAAGGAATATGTATATACAAATATAGCAGAGGAAGCCTGCTCTGGAGCTTCAGTTGGATGAATTCCTTTGATGTTCAGAGTCATTAATTGTTTGATGTCTCACAGAAACCAAACAGGAATGAGAGAAACAAATACAGTGGTACTTCGGTTTTTGAACATAATCCGTTCCGGAGACCGTTCAAGTTCTAAAACGTTCGAAAACCGAGGCACGGTTTCCCCATAGAAAGTAATGCAAAATGGATTAATCCATTCCAGATCTTTAAAATCAACCCCTAAAACTGCAAATTAGCGTGAATTTTACTATCTAATGATACCATAGATCCATAAAATTTATGGCATTCGTAAACCGAAATGTTCGTCAATGGAGACATTCGAAAACCGAAGTACCATTGTATTTTGCTGGTACTCATTTACTCATTTCTAGTACAGCTGCAAGTTGGAGTCAGTAAAAAAAGCTATCCTTACAGAGGACTAGTCTCATTAAGTCAGGGCAGACTTTTCATTTTAACCATTTCTTATACTGACACGAATTTGGTAGAACCAAAGCATTTGATCTTGGAAGTGTCACTGGCCATTACAGGCCAGCATCTGGGGAGCACTCCTCCTGGGGTATCCTTCATAGATGGCCAGCCAGCCCATTCCATTGTGGACCCCGCCGGGATCATGATGAGTTCTTTCTTAGGTCAGACTAAAGTCTGTCTGCTTATATCCGTTCCCATTTGCCCCAAGTTTTACCTTCAGGAGCAACACACGAAAGTGATCCAAGGGCCCTTGAAGTATCTGAAAACAGGTACCTGATCTTACTGTAGTCTCTGTGCTATGAAAACAGTGGGTTCCGTCGTGCGCTTCTCACATCAACTGTCCACACCTTTCACGGTCCCTCATCCGAGCAGTGTACTATGGGTAACATACAGACTTTCCTTGGAAACATTACACTAAGAAACCAGTCACAAAAGACCATATAGTATGTGATCCATTTATACGGCTGGGAAGGGAGGGGAATGGAGAGGTCGGAAGGTGCTAACTAAAGGGTTTGGGGTTTCTTTTTGACGTGATCAAAATGTTCTAAAATTGACTGTGGTGATGGTTGCACATATCTGGAAATATGTTAGAGACCATTGAATTGTACACTTCAGTGGGTGATTTGTACGGCATGTGAATTCAATAGAACTGCTGTTATTTTATTTTTAATTTATTTTTAAGTTAAATTTATTGGGGTAACATTGGTTAATAACCTATAAACTTCAGGTATACAGCTTTATAATAGGATGTCTGAATACTCTGTTGTGTCCATTTGCTCTAGTGTGTCACTTAAGGCTGATAGTTCCTTATTGACTTTGTGGCTCAATCTATCGCTGTCAGTGGGGTGGTCAGGTCCCCTCCTGTAATTGTATTTTTGTCAGTTTCTCCCTTTAGTTCTGTTAGTAGTTGCTTTATATAGTTTGGTGCTCTCAGATTGGGTGCTTATATATTGATAATTGTTACCGCTTGATGAATTGTCCCCTTAATATTATAAAATGTCCATCTTTGTCTCTTGTTACCTTTTTTTTTCTATCTTGAACTCGATTTTGTCTGCTATAAGTACTGCTACACCCACCTTTCTCTGGACGCCATTTGCTTGAAGTAGATCATCTTCCACCCCTTCACTTTGAACCTATGCTTGTCTTTGGAGCTGAGGAGAGTGTCCTGCAGGCAACATATTTTAGGTAGGAGCAAAAGTAATTGCGGTTTTTGCAATTATTTTTAACTTTTTAAATCACAATTACTTTTGCACTTGTTTTGTAATCCATCCTGTTACTCTGTGCTTTTTGATTGGTGAGTTCAGTTTATTTACATTTAGGATGATTATGGGTATATGGACTTACTATAGCCTTTTATCTTTTGTGTTCTGGTTGCTCTGTGTCTCCATTGTTTCTTTTCCCTTGTGATTCTGACTGCTGTTTCAGTGTAGTGGTTTTCTGTGATTTTTTTTTTTCTCCGTTTTTCTTAATGTTTCATATCTCAGCTCTGGTTTTTGGTTTAGTGGTTGCCATTAGGTTTGTGTAAAATGTCTTATACATACAATAATCCTTTTTCTTTTGATTGCCTCTTCTCTCCATTCACCTATTCATATTTAGTCCTTTTTCTCCTCTCTTCTTATATTTTGTTGTCACAAATTATCCCTTTTTATGTTGTGCGTTTGTTACCAAATTGCAGTAAAGTTATTTTTAATGCCTTTTTTCACAGTTAACCTTTATGATATAATTAAGTGTTTCATAACCTATTCTGAATTAGATTTGCAGTTTATTGCTTCTGTCTATCTGTTAATTACCTCACTCAAAGTTTTGTATACTTTTGTCTTTTTTTCTTTTCCTGGTAGAAGAGCTCCTTTTAACATTTCTTGTAATGCAGGTCTCGTAGTGGTAAATTCTCTCAGCTTTTGTTTGTCTGAGAAAACCTTTATTTCTCCTTCATACCTTAAGGATAACTTTGCTGGATATATTATCCTTGACCGGTGGTTCTTCCCTTTCGATACTTTGAGTGTTTCCTTCCACTCTCTCCTGTCTTGTAATGTTTTTACTGAAAAATCTGATGATAATCTAGTGGGGTTTTTATAGGTTACAGTCTGTTTTCCCCTGGCTGCCTTGAGAATTCCTTCTTTGTTATTAATTTTTGGAAGTTTGAATAAAATATGTCTTAGAGAAGGTCTTTTTGTGTTAATGTAATTAGGTGTTCTGTTAGCGTCCTCTTTTCTAAACTCCAGTTCTTTCCATAGGTTTAGAAACTTCTCATCAATTATTTCTTTGAATAGGCTCTGTGTTCTCTTCTCCCCCTCTTCTTTGGGTATCCGTGTTATCCTTAGGTGGCCAGATATTTCTTGTAGAGTTCTTTCATCTTTTTTAGCTCAGTTCTCTCCTTACTCCTGTGTCATTTGTAGGTTTTTGTCTTTGAGTTCACTAATTCTCTCTTCCGCCTGGTCTGCTCTATTTCCAATGGTCTCTAATGCCTCCTCGTTCATTGAGTTTTTCAGCTACAGAATTTCTGTTTGGTTCTTTTTTACAGTTTCAATCTCTTTGGTAAAGTACTCCTTTTGTTCATTAATTTTATTCCTGAGTTCATTGAACTGACTTTCTGAGTTTTCTTCTATATCGTTGAGTTTTTTCATGACTGCAGTCTTGAATTCTCTGTCCTCTAAATCAGTCTTCCATGACTTTGGGTTTGGTGTCTAGAGACTTTCCGTTTTCTTTCTGTGATCCCAAGTTACCTTGGTTGTTCATGGTATTTGATGGATTGTTTCTCTGGGCATTTGATGTGGTGATCTCTTTTTCAGATACTGCTTTGCTCTCAACAATTCAGCAGGTTAATAGGGTACTTTCTTTCGTTTTTCAGTAGATGTTGTTACAGTGCAAGTTCTTGTTCTAGATGCACTATTTGCGCCTCTGGGATTGCCATGGAGTGGTGTCACTTCGGTTAATGCCGTATACCCACCAGGATGGTGGCTGTCCCCTTTGTGTGTGTCCCTTTGCCTCGGTTATGGGTCACCACCACTGTGGTGGCGGAATGTGGTGGGTGGTGGAGAACCGGTTTGGCGAGCTCCCAGAGCTACCTCCTTTTCCACTGTTTTTGGCTTCACTGGGCTCTGCCAGGGAGTGTGGGGGAGAGGAAGTGAATTCGGATCTCCCAGCTCTGTTCTCCTTCCAATAATGGCTGTCCCGACCATTGTGTAGTCTAAAGGTTTCCAGCCACCTCTACCCAGATGGGCTATGATGGGGAGTAGGGAAGGGAGATGCCCTTTCTGAGAGAGAACCTGACTCTGCCCTTCTTACGCTCCAGGCCATCGTATGAAGGCTGGAGCCTGACCTCACCGCACCCACCAGACTCGCGGGAGCCGCAGTGGACACCGAAGTGTGTCTGCAGGCATTTTCCCTGTCCTTCCCCCATCCCACCTCCCTTACTCCTTCCAATCCACCCACCTTCAGGGGTCCCAGGGAGTGGATCTTTCAGGCATGTTTGTTTGTTGAGCAGGGGATCTTTGTTGAGTTACAGTTGTCTGACTTGTAAATTTAAGGGGAGAAAGGATGGAGTCTTCTCACTCCTCCATGATGCTGATGTCACCCCCAAAACTGTTTTGTTTTTTTTTAACAGTACAGTATAGGCTTTGTGGTATAAACCTGGGTTCAAACAAAAATATTGTTCCTGCCACTTGCTAGCTGTGTGACCTTGAGCAAGTTACTCAACCTCTCCAAGTCTGTTTCCTTGTTAGAAACATGGTGGAATGAATAACTACCTCATCAAGTTGTTGTGGGGATCAAATTAGATGAAGTATATTGTATAAAGAGCCGGGTACAGTGGCTGACACGTGTTTAACGCAAAGCAACTTTTTCCCTCATTGAGTCTTTGAAAATGAGATACCCAGAATTGGTCCTAACCATCCACATTTTTCCCGGATTGTGAGGTGAAAAGTGTAACGGGAAGAAGGAGAACGTGTGGGGATGTCGGGAATACAGGGTGTGCACAGTCTCCCGTCAGCAGAGAGGGCCTGCAGCACTTCCGGGAGGAGGACTGTGGATTGCAGAGAGCCTGGGCCACGTGCACATTAGGAAAATTAAAACAGAAAAAGAAACCCTGGTCGCAGGAGCTTTCTCAACAGTGATTGTAGTGGTAGAGTCACTACATATAACAGTGTCTTTGGCCCAAACGTTTCCCTGGACAGAAACGGACCCTTAGGAGCACGGTTCTGGCAACCCATTTCATGAACCATGGATGCTCTTTTCTCAAATTGTGAAAATGGAAGCTTCATGTAGAGCTTGGTTAAAACCCTTGGAGATTATCTCACCGCGTTATTTTGCAGAAGTGGGACTGAGGCTTAGAGGCCAGGCTGGTTGAAGGCAAGCCAGTAGCAGAACCAGGATTTTGACTCTGCCCAATTTAGCTCAATATACACTGCCTCCTACTACGGGTGTAGATACTTAACTAACCCCTAAAACTTGACAACCTTTATATTCACAGTTATGACATTGCTGTATCTGTGCATGATGCCAGTTCAGCATTTTAAGACCTCTGATGGTATTCAGAAAGCAGCAACTGAAATGATAGGTACTCACTTCCTAAATATGGGGTATAAAAGACTCAACATAACACCTAAAAAAAAGATATTGTTGCCTTAAAGATGCACCTTTCTTTGAAGTTAATAAGTGAATAACAATGGTTGGACATAAGGAGCTTCTTATCTGCTTTAAACTCTTGGCATAGCTTCCAGGAAGCTTGAATTTCCCAGGTTCAAAGTGGAAACTGGAGATGGTGACTGTCCCTATTCCTGCTTTGTGAAGCTTTCCACATTCCATCAACCCCAGGCCTCGTGTCTTCTTTCCTCCAGTCCTCCCTCCCCTTGGCTGGAGTCTGATGTGACTCTAAAACAGAAAAAACCCACCTATACTGTGTAAGAAAATTCTCAAAACCACAGAAATACCCATGGTGGGGAGGGAGGCAGTGGGCAGAGACAGGGTAGTTTAGATCACCAAGATTAAGCACAAACTGTTAAATCCTTGTCTGTTGGTCTGACACAACTGAATGGTCCTGTTGGTTAAAATCAGCCAGCTACATACACTGCCCACCTGCGTCAACCTGTTGTTCTTTTTCCCATATCACAGGCAAAGCGCTGCTGTCACCTTGGGTTAAGGCCTTTAGATTGACTTAGGATCCATAGGACATTAGAACTGGAAAGGTTTTCAGAGTTTGTCCAATTCAGTCCCCACGTCTTGCAGCCCAGAGAGGTTGAATGACTTGTCCAGGGTCCCATAGAGGAACCAGAAGGGAAAAGGTGATGCCCCTGTTGCACCCCTTCGTGGTGCATTTATAGACACGGTTAACTTTTTTCATTCACCTCTTGGGTGTATTCTTTTTGATAGAGTCTCTTCTTTAATCTCTATAAAAAGTAAAGATAGCATCTGGTGTAAATAGTTCTATAGCAAAAAAACGCCTTTCCTGAATTGCTTCTAAGAGCTGGCTTGGTTTAAACCAGTTATTCTTAACAGACTTCTCCCGGCTGCCCTTCGCATCCTGAGCTGCTCTGCTGTATATTTGCAGAAGGCAGCCGTTGGGTGGGGTTCACACCCTGTCTGGACTCTTCTCTCACAGTCCTCCCCCGAGCATAGAGCAAGCAGCTGCTGAGATCTATGTTTGTGCCCATCAGACGGTCTCAGTTTTAGGTGTGATCCTGGAATCGCTTTTAAGAAACTGCAAACATTTAGTGTTGCTTTAATAATAATAAAGCTGCTGGTTTGCCTCTTCACGTGGGCGAAGGGAAGTCATGAATAAGGGTAAAGTGGCTGCAGCGAGCAGGCTGAACTTGTACCAGTGGTTTGGCTCCCTTTGATCCATTTTGGATTGGTTGAGAAATTTCTGATCGTTTTAGGTGATTGGGTTTTTACATGCCAGCCTCAATGCCATATTCTCCCCTCCCCCTTATACTTGACACATGTCTAATCGGAAAGAGCAGCGTGCTCTTATAAGAGCAGGAAAAGAAGAAAAATTATGCGGGGTTTCTATGCAGTCTCTTCTTGTTTCTGCAGAACTTTAATTTTCATGTTACATCTCAAAATCCTACACTTAACCCAACTAAAATTACGTTAATTTTGTATGCTCCTAACTCTCTTTTAGATAAAAAAAAAGACATCTTGGTTAATAGGCATTGACCTTGAACTTGGGACTTCGATGGGGATTGGCTTTTTATCAGAAGTAAACAGAAGCCGTCCAAGAGACCTTTTTCTCTGCAGTGCACGTCTCTTCCTCTTCCACAGTCACGGGAGCTCCCTTCAGGGAGTTTTTGCCAAAGCTAGTTTCTGGTTTTACTTCCTCAAATGGAAATATATTAAGGGGCTTTCACCTTTGTCATCACTGCAGTTGTCATCTTCGATGCCTTGATTTCATTTGTGCCAAATGAGGTGAGCCTCCTGCCCCTCTTCGTTGTCTAATTGCAGGCTGAGTCAGGGCAGAGGGTGTTCAGTAGTCCTGCCTTACGTTCTGGAACCCCACTGCCATGTGGCTACATGGGCAGCAGGTAGAATCTAAGCATTTAAATTCTCCATTTTGTTCGTGTCAAAGCAGAGGGATAGTCACCTGCTATAATTACGCCTCTGAAATAACAAATCACTGCCATATATCAATGTACAAAAGAGATCCTTCAAACTCTTTAGCTCCCGTTATTGTCCTTAAAGAATTTAGAAACCAACATATGCCCTTGCACGTATTTAAGTCGACATCTAAACATTTTTGTCACCAGTTTAACAGCAGCAGAGGATATAATTTCTGGCATATTGTATACCTGCTTTAAATGTTTTTGTCAGTTTGGGTTCTGGGCCTGGTTTTGGTCAAAATCTTAGGAGTTTTGCAGATTTGACTCATTCAATGTATGGGAAATGCCCTTCGTGTCACCTCATTGGCCCAGCCCGTCCTCACTTTCAAATCACATCTATCTGGCTGTCTGTCAAATAAAATCTGGCTTCATTGTTCCATTTAAAAAAAAGTGTTGATAGCCCTCGGACAACATGTCTTCTGAATGTTAATAAGAATTCTAAGATAGGTAGGTAGTAAGTGGTGCAGCTGATAGACGTCAGACCTGCAGCTCTGCTTTGTGTAAGATTCCCCCAGGAATCCTCAGCTGTCCGTCGTGTGATGCGCAAGGGGCCCTTCTCATCTGGGCAGTTCATCGGGGTATTGGAGTGGGTTCCCACTGGGGGTCCATTCCATTAGAATCTGTTGTTTTCTCTGCAAGTGTGGGAGGTCCCGTGACACACTTTTTTTCAGCAAGTCTCTATTTTCTAAATTCTCAAAAGAGTGGGTTACTTCTGCAGGTGATTCATTCGCCTCCTCTTAACCAGTTTCTGTTGAGTTATAAGCTCCGCTAACAGGAGGATTATATTTGCCTGCCCTGTGTCTGGGTCTGGGTGGTCCCTCATCCCCAAGAAAGCTAAGTGTGGTACAGCTGTAATATAGTAATCGCGTGGAACCAAAGAAACTAACGGTCTACCAGATACTGCTGGTTCAGGTGATGCTGCAGTATAAAGAGATAAACTGCATTAACCCAGAAGGAGATCAAAGGCACGAGAGAAAAGGCTTTAAAATACAAATATTGGCAAAATATGCAATTGCACAAATGTTCATTGATCTCTGGCTTAGGTGCTGAAGAAGGGAGATTTTAGGATAAATAAGACATGGTCTCATCCTCACCTATTTTATTATTTCCTTTCTTCTGCTTACTTTGGTCTTAATTTGTTCTTTTCTGATTTCTTGAGGTCAGAAGCTGAAGGCTATCGATTTGAGACCGTTCTTTTCTAATATCTTCCCTTCTAAGTACTGCTTTGGCTGCATCCCACAAATTTTGATCTGTGTGCTTTCACACCATTTAAAATACTTTCTAATTTCTCTTTTGATTTCCTTTTTGACACACGGATTATTTAGGATTGTGTTAGTTTCCAAATATTTGGGTATTTTCCAGACATCTTTTTGTCACTGGTTTCTAATTTAATTCCACCGCGGTCAAAGAACCTCTGTTTCTCCTTTCTTTTGATCAACTGAGTATTATTTGTGATTCCATTTTTTTTCTCTTGTTGGTTTGCTTTCTATCTCTCTCTAATGCTTGCTTTAGGAATTATACCGTAGTATACATCTTTAATTTATTACCGTCTATCTCAACTGATAACTATACCACTTCACAAATAGTTTAAGAATTTTAAACAGTATATTTTCATCTCTCTCCTCCTAGCCTCTGTGCTATGCTTTTCACACATTTTTCTACATGTGTTATAAACCCACAATCCATTATTTTATTTTCGCTTTAAACAGTCGCTTATCTTTTAAAGAAATTTAAATAAGAAAAAAGTCTTTTATATTTACGCACACAGTTACCATTTCTGGTGCTCTCCATTCCTTCCTTTACATCCAGATTTTCATCCGATATCATTTTCCTTCTACGTGAAGGACTCCTAACATTTCTTGTAAAGCAAATCTGCATTACAGTTTTCGTATGTCTGAAAAGTCTTTATTTTACCTTCCTTTTGGAAGGAATTTTTCTAGGTATAGAATTCTGGGTTAACAGTTTCTCCTGGGAAGTCCCCTGTCATTCTTTGTTCCTCTGTGTGTATTGGGTGTTTTTTTCTCTAGCTGCTTTCATGATTTTCCTCTTTATTTTCAGAAATTTAATTGCAGTGTGCCTGAGTGTAGGTTTTTTTGTTTTGTTTTATTTTGTTTTTTCTTTTTTGATGTTTCTTATGCCTGATGTTTGTTGAGCTTCTTGGATCTGTGGATTTGTAGTTGTCACTAAATTTGGGGAAAATCGGGCCCTTATTTCTTTAAATATTTTTTCTGCCCCTACTGTGATGGACTCCAATTATGTATATATTAGCTTCTTAGCAGTTGCCCCACAGGTCACTAATCCTCTGCTCATTTTTCTGTTTTGTTTTGTTTTTCTCTCTGTTTCATTTTCGAAAGTTTCTATCACTATGTCTTCAAGTTCATTAATCTTTTTCTTCTGTATTGTCTAATCTACTGTTAAAGCCAGCCAGTGTATTTTTTATCTCAGACGTTTTAGTTTTCAGCTAGAGTATCTGCAGTGTCTCTATGTAACATGCGCAATCTTTCCATTATTTTCTTGAGCATATGGAATGCCATTATGTCTTTTAATATCCTTGTGTACTAATTATTTCATTATGTCATTTCTGGGTCAGTTTTAATTGATTGAATTCCGTCTTCATTATGGGTCATCTTTTCCTGCTCCTTTACATTCCTGTTAAATTTTTATTGGAGCTGATCTTTCTGGTTCCTGGAGATTTTTGTATTCCTATCAATGTTCTTGAGCTTTATCCTGGGGTGTAGTTAAGTTTTGAGCCTGTTAGGGCTTTTTAAAGCTTTGTTAGGCAAGAATGGCATTTAGTGTAGGGGTAGTTTTGCCTCACTATTGAGGCAACAACCCTCTGATACCCTTCCTGAACCCCCTATATTGTGAGGTTTCCACTCTGGCTGGTGGGGACAGGAGCAGTTGTTAGGGCTGTGATGCCTTTGGATGGTTCTTTTCCCACCCTCAGGCAGTTTCCTCCCGTGCATGTGCTGTGACCATGGGGGGCCCTCAGCATTGTAGCTCCCTCCTGTCTGGTACTGGGTCCTGAAAACTCTAGCTGCTCTGGCCTCCCTGGCCTCCCAGCTTTATCTCTTCAACCCTGAGAGACTGCTGGACTCTGCCTGAGTACCCACCCTCTACACCGTAGCCTGGAAACTCCAACCAGGAAGCTAGGGCAATTGTGGGGCTCGCCTCATTTGTGTAGCTCTCCCAGGAGGCAATGCCCTTTCTTGCCCAATGTGCAATGTCTTAAAAACCATTGTTTCAAATATTTTGTCTGGATGTTTAAGTGTTATTGGCAGGAAAATGAGTCGGTCCCTGTTACTCCATCTGGGCTGAAACACCTGAATTCATAACTCAGTTCTGTGGTATGTAGGAGTCTATTCAATTAAAAGCTAGTAACCAGCTAAATACGGGATTTGTCTTATGTTTATAGAGGAGGACCCACAACATCAGTCTCCTCCATTCCACCAGACTTTCAGTGTCTAAAAACAAGATTCATAATCAAGATTATGAATAAAAGGCTTATTTATTTAGTTAGGGTTTTTGGCTCCGGATGAGCTCTTCTTTAGTATTGTTAAAAAAACAAAATTGTGGGTACAGGATAGTTAATAATTAACATTTACAGCACATAGAGATAGTATATGGGCAGCAAGATAACGATGAAGGGTTCTGTGGTGTGCTCCAGCAACCCAGTAAATTTGGAGATCTAATTGGCTTTATTAAGCAATTTATGTATTGGGCAGTATCCCATCTAACAAATAGAAGGGCGCTCCGAGGGGTTGTAGAAAATGGGAGGTTTTATAGGAAAAAAGGTGGGGCGAGGGAACTGTTAACCAAAGAAAAAGGATTATTTTTAGACCGACCAAGGCATCATCTTTGCGGGGATAGGGAGGGAATGGCAAGGGTTTTTACCATGCAGATTACCTCTTGCTGCTTCTTTTTATGAGGGATGGAGAAGGCCCACTGCGACAGAATGTTACTGGTGCTTGACAAGAAAATTCCAGACTGGTTGACTAAGATTGTTTTTCTGGTAGAGGTTGAAACTGCAATTAGATCAGGTATTAAATCTAGGTTTGGTATCATGGGCATTTAGCACAAGTGACGCCATTTTGGGCCTGTGGCTTTCTCTTTAATACTGTTAAAACTACTCAGTTGCAAAGCTCCCCTCCCCTAACCCCATACTTTTTGATCTCTAGGTTTTCAGTGTACCTGAGTCTGCTAGCTCAAGTACACTGACTGAGGCACTAATAAATTGAAGGGAAAAAAACCCTGAAAAGATTACCAGGTTAAGGGCAGACTACAAATAAAGGATAATTGGGACAGTGCCCAATTTGAAAACAAAACAAAAAACTAATTAGTTGCATGAACTCACAATCTTTTTCTAGATAATGATAATAAAATAGCTAATAGTCATGTCGACAAAAGAACATCCAAACCTACAGAAAAGTTTTAGAGGAGTTTATTTGAGCCAAATTTTTGAGGACATGCCCAGAAGCAAGATCTCAGCAGATTGAGAAAATGCTCCTAAGAATGGCAGATCTGCATCTTATTTTACACACTGGAATCAAAGGAAAAGACCTAAAGGATGTTACATGAAATCCAGTGGTGGTAGATTAAGGGGGCGGGCGAAAGTAAAGTGGGGAAATCTCTAGGCTTGGATAAAAAGCAAACTGAAGAAACACATACTTCTTTTACATGTGTGGGTACAGGATAGTTAATAATGAACATTTACAGCACATAGAGATGGTATATGGGCAGCAAGATAACGATGAGGGGTTCTGTGATGTGTTCTGGCACCAGCGATTGTGCCTTCAAGGAGTCTAGAAAAGAAAATCACTCTGACCTTTCAAAGGTATGTTATCTTAGACGCATAAAAACAGTGAACAGGCTCATTTAAGGTAAGATTGACCTTTGCTGCGGAAGCTGAAGGCCTGGGATGTGACTACCCACCATGGCCTGCCCGGTTAGGAATTTTTATGTTCAAACCATTTTGTGTAGTTACTTTTGGTCATTGAGATTGTCAGTTTTATTACGTAGCCCCTTTTGATTATGTGATATAGCCCCAGTGTTGAGTGCTCGATGTACTGTTCTTAGAACATTATATATTATCTAATTTAGCCTTTAAAGAATTCTATGAAGTAACAGTATGATTCTATCACTATTCCCATTTTGCACGTAAAGATGTTAAGCACAGAGAGCTAAAGTAACTTGACCAAGATCACACAGCTAGTTAGTCGTGGCCAGGACTTGAACCTGGGGTCTAGCTCCAAAGACTGCACATTTACATAATCCACACACAAAACGGCTTCTAAATAAGGTCATTCTTAGCTTGTGCATCTCGGTATCCCTACTTGTGTTTTCTTTTCAAATAATTGTTGTATGTATGTATGTATGGTCATACATTCTCCTGATTCAGTTTCACAAGATATGAATATCCATTAAGTGAAAGTAAATCTCCCATTGCCTTTGTCCCCTCAAACCCCCAAGTGTCCTCCCTGCACCAAGCCATCTCTTCAATTTTAGTGTGCCTTTCCCTAGATAATCTTCATGTGTACAAGCTTAGAAATAAATGACAGCATCCTATCCCCTTTCTTCTGAACCTTGCTCTTTTCATTTAACAAGATATTTTTAAGTCATCCCGTAATAGTGTTAACCTAAAAATAAAAGGTCAGAGTGAGAGGCAACGAGTGTTTATTTGAGATCCAAAAGAACAGTTAATCGGGAAGCACTGATGCAGGCAGAAACCCAAATAGTGTTCTGATTAGAAGGTAGAAGCCAGGAGTATTCATGAAAAAAAGAAGGGGAATAATTATATGCATAGAATACAGTACTGCTTTCAGCCCAGTCCAAAGGTTATTTTGCCCAGTTTCAACATTCCGAAGGTTGGAGGGGTAAGGCCTACAAGTCAGTTCTTCTGGGATGGCAGCTCTGAGTCCATTTTGAAGCGATTCCATTTATTTTATGTTTTACAGTATTGCACCTAGAGCTGCCTTATTCTTTTGAACAGCTGCATCCTCGTAGGGTTCCATTGTACGGGTGTGCCTTAATTTATGTACCCACTCCCCTTTTAAAGGACTAAGTTGATTCCAAACTTGTGTTATTATAAACAGTGATGCAAAAAAATACCCTTAGATTTGATCACATGTGTATCACGTGTGTATATCATGCGTATATACATATAATTTCTCACGTGTGCAAATGTGTCGACAGATTAAATTGCTCAAAGTGGAATTGCTGTCAAAGGTCTGTGCTTTTGAAATATTGGTAGCTAAGACTAAATGACTCTTCAGAGAGGTTGTACTGACGTATGCTCTCCTATGAGGCTGGACGGTTCCCCATACTCTTCCTGACACAGTTTAGTAAACTTTTTTCATGTTTGTGTTTTTAGAATAATGGTTATGAACACTGTGTCAAAGGGTCCCTTTGTGAGGGATGATGGTAGTTTGTCCCTGCATTTGTCTGCTAGTAAATTAAGAAACAAATGAGCAAAGATTAGTTCCCTTTTATTCATAACCATTTACTCAGTCCAGCCTACAGACTTATCTGTGCCTGGTTCTGGGTACTAGGGGTAGAGATCTGTCACTTGGTCCTGTCCCCCAGCAGCTCACTGTGTCCTGGGAGACAAGGGAGGAGAAGTGGGTATGATGTGGCTTGCGTTCTTTTACACATAATTGGAGAGAATGGGATCACAGAATGGGAAAAGTGTCTTAGGAAGTGTTGCCAGGGATTCTCGATCATGTTAAACTTGATGGTGAATGTCATCCCAGAAGCAACCCAGAGGAGGGAGTTGGGCTCCTGTGGACGAGCCAGCAGCGGGTAGATTCGGGGAGCCTGGAAGCTCAGCTAGAGGTTGCCTTCGGCACCTCCCTGCAGAAGTGCAGGGCTGCAGGCAGGGAATCGGCCGCCTGTGATTGGAGGGACGTTGCTGGTTGGGATTATGAACTTGGTAGTGTCGGCAGAGGTGATTGGCCGCGCCCTGCTGCAGTGCGAATGCAGACTGGATGCTCAGGTCTTCTGTGTGATGATCATTAGTTGAGCGAGGACAGTTGAATAATTAGGAGCTCGAAGTTGCTTCTGCCTCTGGGAAAGGGCTGTTGGGCTATTGCTTTTTTTCTTTTTAAAAAAGCCAAACATTTGATCACCATCTACCGGCAGAAGTGAGTTTTTATTAAAGAAGCTCCAGCTGCTCTCTCCTCACTGCCAGCAACCCGGCGGGACTCTCTTAGAGTGAGCTGTTTCTCAGGCCAGGCACGACAGCAGTGCTACTACATTTGAAAGAGCAGGAAACAGCCACTGCATGCAGAGCGTCCAGGCTTACGACTCCCTAGGCTAGTCTTCCCAGCAGCTGTGTAGCCAGTGACCCCTGGTATTGTGGTCACAGCCCTCCTCAAAAGTGATCGGTCACCATCGGCGACGTTGGGAGAAAGCCGTGATGTTGCAGATGCTGTGGCATTTTCTGTCTAGCTTTTTCCCTGGGGCTGGGTGCCAAGGCTCCAGAGAGGGGAACGAGAACGAAGGCAGAGGCACCCCAGCTCCTGCTCTCGGAGACCAGATGTCAAGCTTTTTGGGGAAACAGGATGGAAGGGCTGAGGCCACGGAAAAGAGACCGACTATTTTGCTGGTGGTTGGACCTGCAGAGCAGTTTCCTAAGGTAATGGCAACTTGAAGAGGACCTCCTAGTTTAGGGGCTGGTCTAGGAACATTTTCCTGGGAAAAAACTGAAGTGTGGGGAAGAAGAGAAGACTTTTAAATCAATCAGTTTGGTATTGGGGACCGGGGAGAAGGGTTAGGCACTGAGGAACCCAAATCCTCAGTCCAAAATCTTTCTATGGTCGTTGTAACAGCTTTATTACCTTACTGATCACTTCACTGTGGCCATTTGGGGAAGGAAGGTTGAATGCAATAGAAGAACTTGCCTTGGATTTGTCAGTTTGGCCCCAGAAAGCCATTTGAAAGTAAGGGACAAACGATTACAGTCTGTCTTACGTCTTAGCGTATCTGAGCAACGCAGAGAGGACCGAGCTAAGCTGGCAGCAGAGTGAACATTCCAAGTTGAACCCAACAGCCTGGAGCTGGGCAGGGCCAGCCTGTCCCTCATCCCGAAGGTCAGACCCCTTGCCTTGGCGGGCAGAGGTTCTTTGGGTCTGGGAGGAAGGGAAGGGTCAAAGGAGAGGCTGGAGTCTCAAGGTGCAGAGGCCAGTGCCTCTCTTGGGTCTGTGGGTCTGTTGAGTGCCAGGGCCTTCCGTCCGTCTCGTGCCCTGAGTGTGGTATCTCATCTGATCCTTGTAAGAGCCAAGGTAAGTGGTGGTACCCCCCTTTCATAGATGAGGAAACTGAGATGCAGAGAGGTTAAGTAATTTGCCCAGGGTTAAACAGTTAAGGAGGAGTGGAAGTGGTATTTCACCCGAATCTGTCTGGAACTTTGCCCTGTATTGTCTCACTTTCCCCTAAGAAAGCAGTTTTTAATGGGACCAGGTACATTCTCAGCATTAGAACAGAAAATGCCATCTGGATAAGATTTCTCTTGCCTGCAGTAAGAGTGACCTTTTTCACCTCCTGAGCTTTCGTTATTTTGATGCTTTTCTCCTTTGTCGGGATAAAAATGAACTAACGAAGGAGATTCTGATTCTGCGCTGTGTCTGGTACACTGTAGGTTCCTAAAAGATGTTCGTTGAATTGAATTGCTACATTTAAGAAATAAGTGTTCAGTTTTTCCTTTGCTAAGTGGGAGGGACTTTTGATGCAACAACTTTTGCAGTCATTTAAGATTAAGCATCCAGAAGAACGCTTAGTCTGTGATGGGCTTATCCTGGTCGTCAGGGATCTCAGAGTCTGTGTTATGCGTGAGATGTGTTGCGAGGGGTGTCACTTTCTACTTTTGGATTGTTTTAGACAAGCTCAGAAATGACGGTGGCGCTGTATTTTGTGAGGAATTTTTATCTACAGACATGCTTGCCTTGTGGCCAAGGGATTCAGGGGTTGGCTGGCTCTCTTTTAAAGTCACCTACTTTTGACTTTAATAATAAACTGCTCCATTTCCTAGACTCATACTGACACCTCTTGCCAGCCCTCCCCCAGGGTGACCTCGCAGGACGACTTTCTGATCTGAACAGTTTAGGTCCTGGCCTGCAGTGGGGGCTGAACCTTAGACTCACACCTTTCACCGGCCCTCGGCCCTCGTCCTCAGAAGGGAGACGGATCAGCGGGCTGGGGGGTGGCGGGAGCCCCAAAAGGGAGATGGATCTGCCGTTTGGTTTGAAGCAAGAAAGCAAGCACATCTGGGGAGTGTGGACTCTTTAAAAACAGATAAACTGAGAATTGGAATGGTAGGAACGTTTCTGCAGCCTGTGTTCTTTTCCAGTGCAGCTTTTCTTGAAGGTAGGCTTTGGGGTTTGTGATCACTGGCTGAGGGGGCCTGGCCTCTCCATTTCTCTCAGGAAGAGGCTCCCGAAACATCGTGGAAACCTTATAGAAAAGTTCACCTTGGTCCTCAGGCTTCTCAGTTTCCCAGCAGCACTAACTTTGTTTTGCCCTCCCGTCCCCCATTTAAATATGTCTGCTGGTAAGTCAGGTCCCTGAAAGCTTTTATTCTAGGAACTGTTCCAGTTTTCCCCTTTATGTTCTTCTTGCAATTAATCTGCAGTTAGAGAAGAAAGCCATTAGCCTGGAGTGGGGAGGGGTGCCCTCGGCAGCATCCAAGCTTTCAGTTCCTGAGGGGCTGTCTTTTCAGAAGCTCAGAGAATTTTGCTTATTGTGTGTCTAATTGCCAAGTATAGGCAGGTTTCATTGGAAACCAGCTACACTGGGCTGTCATGGCAACCTGATCGTCAAATGACACTGTGGCCACACCAGCAAATGAGGTTTGAGAGACTTACCGGTGGGTGGGGCTAGAGCAGCCGGATGCTGGCAGGACTCCTTCGCATATTAATATTTTGGCTTGGTCTGAGTCATTGCACAGGAGGGGGAGATACTCAATGACCTAATGCTGGGCTTCCCAGGTAGTCCACCTGCCCTGTCTTCCTCATGGTATCCCAGCACTTACAGGAAGCACCTGTTTTGTTGGAATGAAGCAGAGTGGTAGAACAAGGAAAACTTGTGGCGGCATTGGCAGGTTGGAGGACGAGAAGACGCTCCTGAGACCAACTGCTACTTTACAGATTCAGTGACATCTGATACCACTAAATTCTAAGGGATCTAGAGTTGCTGTCATTGTTCCTGATTACTAGTTATACGAATGGACATCAGAAGAGAGGAAACAAAAGTAGATCTGGGCCACAAAATTAGAATAAGAGCAGAGAAGAATGTAGACAGCTGGAGGGAGGGAGAAAGAGGGGGGGGAGAGAGAGAGAGAGAGAGAGAGAGAGAGAGAGAGAGAGAGAGAGAGAGCGCGCGCGCGAGAGCGCGCGCTACACCAGGCTCTTAAAGAGCCTGAGCTGGTGTGAAGCATTAGGACCTAACCAAGCCCGGCTTTAGTCTTCTTCCTTATTTGTATTATATATGTGTTTAGAAGCCGTGACACAGATACGGGGCTTTTGTTGTTTTTTAGCTAAGGCTAAGCTGAAACTTGCTCAGGTTACTCTTTTCCCACACACCTGCCTTCTTCCAGTTTGAGGTAGTTTACTGTAATTCTCGGTATCAGCCTTACAAGTGTTCTTTGGGAACTGAATTCTGAAATCTCCTTTTGGCAGTGTCACGTCTGGGTGCTGTTTTAAGTGGCTGTTGTGCCAAGATTCAGGTCCTGGGTGAGGCTCAGCCTACCCCCGCCAGGCTCTGGGGCCTGGGCAAACCAGGTAACCTCTCCTGGCCTGTTTGCTCACCTCAGAGATTAAGGGGTAGCCCCAGAGCCCCTCTGAGCCCCACTGTCTGTAATTCCAGAAAAAAGGATTTACTTTGGACACTAGGTGCCTGGAGATTGGCTTGCGTGGGAAGAATCCCACATGAAAATGGAGTTGTGCCTGACCTGTGAAACTCAGAGGGTGGGTGGTTAACTGTCAATTTACGTTTGTCCAATGAAGACATTCCGTTGGACTTGGTGACAGTTGCAAAATAAAAATGAGTTAAAACGCTTTCCAAAAATTAACATTGGAATAGAGTTAACAGCGTTGTGAAATAGCATCTTGACGAGCACGCGCAGAATTTTTCAGAGAACATCTGATACCGTTGGTCTGTAACGTAATGAGCTTTGTTATCATCAAGGAGATTCCATGCTGTTTTTTCCAGAAAATAGTTGCTCTTAGTTGATAAAATTTTAATAATTTTTTCTTATATATTGAACACAGGTTTCAGTTTTATTTAGTATTGTTTTCAAATCTCTTCTCAGATTTGTCCTGTAAATGCATCATAAAACTCAATGGTATGAAAAGGAAAAAAGCTCAATGGTATAGTTATGATTACCAAAATTATTTGAAAAATACATTATATTAGGAAATGAATATCTCTAGTTGACAACTAATTTATTCAGTCAAAATATTTCCCATTTTGTATTGGAATGACTACAGCCATCATTGAAGTGAGGTACTTCAACAGAGCTGTGTAATTTATTTTTGTTTCAGAAGCAAACATGAATAATTTAACAAAGGAACATCAGCATTTTAAAATTCAGCTCTTTTATTTGTACATGTGAACCTCCTTTAAAATAAAAAATAATAAATTATCTGGTTGAGGTGGATACAATAAAACCTGAGGGCTTCCTCAAGAGTAGTCTCTTTGCTTGTTAGGGTCTTAGAGGCCTGTCAAGCCCAATTCATTCATTCATTCATTCATTCAGAAACTGCTTCTATCCAGCACCTTCCATGATCAAGGCAAGGGCTCCTTCCACACCAGGAGGACAAAGGTTTGAGAATAGTCTCCTTCCTTCAAGGATCCCAACAGTAGAGATAAGATGTATGTAAAAATAGCCCCAAAGCAGAAAGTTCTGGATTGGACAACATAGAGTGTCATGGGATTTAGGTGGAGCTGAACAGGCATCTAGCTGGACAGTCCTGAGCGGCCTCTGGATACCTCATTGGACCTTCCCTAGTGAAGCCCGGGGCCTGTTTGTCCAGACTCATCATCAGATCTCTTTTAGAAGGGCCGAAGTGGCACGTAAGTTAATAAAATCTGTTTCGTAATGTACGGAAGCATCAGCATCTTATTTTAAAATCCTTTTTTCAAGTTCTCCACAAAACGCTTTTTAGCAAATTAAGAAATTCATTTTACTTTTGTTGATGCTCAAATGATAGCCATCCATTTTTACGCCTCCTGGTTGTGCGACTTGGTCTATATTAGGAAATGGTACATTGTAGTAGGAACAAGGCGAGACCCATTCCCTTTTCGTCTTTGTCACATGTCCTCTTCCTCCGCAGCACGAATCTCTGATACTTCTGCCAGGAAGGAAATGAGGTAGAGATTGCCAGTTGTCCTGGAGAGGATCACCCTGAAGTAAAGATCAAATCTTGACTTTCTAGGACCTGAGATTTTCTCTCATCCTCACCTCCGAGGGCCATTCCAGAGCAGTGTTGCCCAGGAGAACTTTCTGTGATGATGGACGTGCTCAGTGAGTTCCTGCGGGGGTGGAGAACTTTAACTGTGGCCATGCCACCAAGGAACTGAATTTTTCATTTCATTTCAATTGATTTCAAGTTTCACAGCGTCCATGTCGAACAACACAGTTCTAGGCAGGAAAGCTACAATTAGACTGTCCAGTGTTCTGAGAAAATGCAGGCTCTGAAGACTGCCTGTGTGGGTCTTAAGTGAGGCCCTGGGTGACCTCAGGGTCAGCGAGGCCCTCCGTGTAACAACCTTCGAGCCTAGAGTGTTCTCGTACTGCCCCTATCAGGTCAGCTCTTCAGCACGGAGGGAACCCCAGGGGAAGCCTGCAGGGGAATGGATGGCTTCTGAGGTGCTCACGTTGTGGGGTGGCCTGGAGCCGGCCAGAACTGTGCCTCGAAGGCTGTGTGGCCAAGGCAGCCCTGCGTCCAGGGCTCAGCCAGCTGAGGGGGGTGGGGGCCGGCTCCCCTGTGGGTGAGTGGGACCACTTCATGGTTGGCTGGGGACCCTCAGCTCTCTCCCCCCCCCCAAGCTTCCACCCCCACAGCTAAACTGGGCCCCTTGTCGGTGAACTTGATTCGATCTCTACATCCACTTATTTTTCTGTTGGGAATGATTGACCAAGGGGAGAAAACCACCGTATTGTGTGACGTATTTGGGGACCTTGTGGAAAAACAGACTGAAGGCTGTTTGTTCACTTGGAGGGGTTGGCGCCAGAGGGTGAAGGTTTGTTTGAGCAGGATACCAAGCCTCTAAAGAGTTAACTCGGAGATGACGTCAGTCCTGATCTTTCTGCCTCTTCTCTTGAGCAATGGAGACGTCTGTGCTCATTGGCCCTAGACTGGACTTAGAGTGGGCGGGCTTTTTTCAAGTAAGGAAAAGGGCGGGGCTTGAGCAGCCAATGACGGCTGCGCCCAGGCATATATTGCGCAAGTTGGCGGGGCCGGCGGCATTCCCCATTCTCCACGCTACCAGAACTTGCCCCGGTGGCGGATAGCAGCTGAGCCCCGGCTGTCCCGTGAGCATGCTCTGCCTGTGCCTGTATGTGCCACTCACGGGGGAGGCCCAGACGGAGTTCCAGTACTTTGAGTCCAAGGGGCTTCCCGCCGAGCTGAAATCCATCTTCAAACTCAGTGTCTTTATCCCCTCCCAGGAGTTCTCCACCTTCCGCCAGTGGAAGCAGGTCTGTACCGGGTGCCACGCCAGGCTGTGAAGGCAGTGGGCATTTCATCAGTGTTTGTTGAGTGAATGGATGAGTGCTGGTAGGGGGACACGTGTGAAATCTGCGAGGTTTTTTCCCTACTTGTCTTGTGGCTCTAGCCGGCAAAAGGGCTACGTCACAAGAATGACTGGCTTTCATGTGACTTCCAAGGAATGCTGGAATTATAGGGAAGGCACTTGTGGGAGAGGTGGAAAGGAATTCTCTCGCTGGGGGTGAGAGGGGGGGTTCCTGAGAAGGGGGGCATAATCCAACTGTTGCGGGGCTGTTTCTCTGAGCTGGTGGCAGAGGAAGAGAGAGGCAGAGAGGTTTTTCATTGGAGGTCCAGACTTGGGACCATAGCTACAACGCTGGATCTGGCAGGGCTGTGGCCTGGGTGAAACCAACCAATGTGCAAGGTGAGGGGAGCCTCCCAGAGATCCCTTTGGAGCAGAAATCATTACCATTTTAAAGATGGGGAAACAGACTGGGGGTCGCTTGCCTCCTAAAGGGGCACCCAACTTGTCTGTTAATCCGATCCCATGCTGTCCCCTAGTCCTCATGATGGCAGAGGAGATGTATAGTATACAGGGGTGGTGATTTGCACATCCTAGGACGGAGACAGAAAGCGGGCCCAGTTGTCCTCTACAAGCAAGGACTTGGAGAATATTTTGAAATCAGCTGCAGTAAGCACATCCTTGGGTCGACTGTATCACAGGACACCCACCCCAGTAAGGTGCATGGCTCGCGTTGGTGGCCAAGCAGCCGAATACCAAAGAGCTTCGTGACTATCATTCAACTCCTCCCTAAATGACATGTAGATTCTGTTTCCGCTCCTGTCATAAATCTAGAGTGATAACCCTATACGTAATTTGTATCATTCTTGGCTGAGAGCACAAATGTCTGCAGGAAGTTAACATAACTCCAGATAGTATTCTCGATAAAATACTTGCCGGCATCTGTCTCACATTCCAGCCACACCCCCTGTATTGCTCTTTGGATCATGTTAGGTGACCCAATATCTGCCCAGACCTCCTCCTAGCACCCTTGGTGGCTGAGCAGTCACAAAGAGCCATCATCAGGTGGTGCAGAGAGTGACCGTGGTTGTAATCGCTGGTGAGCGCCAGCTAACCAACGGTCCGTCAATTTCCAAACCTACTGGCTCAAAAGGGTTTGAAACCCATATTGGTTTGTGGATAGTGAATGGATTTCTCACTGAGAATTGCTCAACACAAGGAGACTATAACCATTTTCCTTAGGAGATTCTCAACTCTAGTTTTGGGGTGGGGCTGAGTTGGAGTGACTCATGTGTGTCCCCCACCTTCTTCAGATGACCCTTTAGGGAGCAGCAGGATCTCTAGGGAGGTGGCTCAGGAGTCCAACAGGCTCGACTTGAATCCCGCCCACCGCTTCCCTAGCTGTGTGATCTTGGATAAATGACTTGCCCTCTCCCAGCTTGTTTCCTTTTCTGTAAAGTGGGGGAAATGATGGTGCCTGCCTCCTACAGCTGTTTGTGAGGAGTCGGCGGGTTGCTAGAGGTAAAGCATTCAGCAGGACGCAGCCATGGCTTGGAACCTCACTGCCAAGGAACAGGGTTTCGTCAAGCCTTCTTGGGTCACTAAACGAATAGAGCTGCCTACTTCTCAGTGCCTCGTTGAGGGAGCTGAGGTTGGTTATATTAACAGCCTCCCCTGTGCTCAGACATTGGCAGTGCCATCAAGCACATGCCCGTGAATAATTCCTTGTGGCTCTTACTGTGTCTCTGGCCTCCAGAGTTCTCTCTGGCACTGTTTCTGCCAAGCAGGCATTGGCAGGGGCCCGCTCTGCCCCATACCTTCACCCTGGCTACCCAATTGTTCTTGGGCCACTGCCACATGTAGGATTAAAAAGAGCAAGCTCAGAGTTCCTGATGGAATCCGGAGCTGCAAGGCCATCCGCACATTTGGGCAGGAGCATGTGGGCTGCGGCCCGGCACCAGGGACAGCCTGCAGGGGAGCCAAGCAGCTGACCCTGGCAGTGCAACAAGTTGGCCTTGGAATGTGCCAAGCCTGCCACTGTTGGCCTCTGTCTGCAGGGCTCCTCCAGGGCCTCCTTTTCCTCTGTGCCTGTGAGCGAAGCAAGGGGGGCTCTTGCTTCGGTTCCGGCCAGCCCTTGGGGATCCAAATGGTGATTTTGGGAGTAGAGCAGGGGAAGCTTCCCGGTCACTGGGGCCACCTCTGTTCACGGGTTCATGCACTTGTTTCCTGGGGATGGTACAGGGCACCACCAGGCACAAGCGGGTGCATGAACTAAAGGGCGAAATCTTACTTTTGTTTCATAGAAAATTGTACAAGCTGGTGATAAAGACCTCGATGGGCAGCTAGACTTTGAAGAGTTTGTCCACTATCTCCAAGATCACGAGAAGAAACTGAGGCTGGTGTTCAAGAGTTTGGACAAAAAGAATGATGGTGAGCGTCGCCTCCAGAGCCAGCAGCGGGCTCACTCTTGGGTTCTCCATGGGCCTGGCTCCTGGCTCACAGCCGCTGTTGTTACAGGAAGAATCGATGCTCAGGAAATCATGCAGTCCCTGCGGGACCTGGGAGTCAAGATATCCGAACAACAGGCAGAAAAAATTCTCAAGAGGTGAGTGCTTAGCCAGTCTCTGTATTTGGTTTAATGAATTACAATGTGACGAAAGAAAAGTTCTTGGACTAACTCCCTGTACTCTTCACTGCACTGCACTGACCCTGTTCACTGAACTCTGGCTTCTGGTGGTTTGAAGGGATGAATAAGTAACCCCTCCCCAGGTTCCAGGTCAGCTCTCATTTGAAAAATTATAAATCACCTGGAAGTGTTCCAATGGCCCACGAAGAGTAAACGCTAGTTGGGGGAGATTTCAAGTAGGTGAAAGGCGAGTGAGGAACACCCTTCTCTGCCTGGTCTTGAAGGGGAAGGGACTCACGTGGCAGCACATCACTTAAGGTGGTCGTGACACTGTAATCAGATGTGCTGCCCGACAGCAGGCCTGGGGGATAACGCAGTTGTTGCTGGGCTGGGAAGTCACACCGAGCAGCCCAAGCTTCAGCTTCCTCTGCTGGCTGAGCCTCTGCATGTCCCTGGGACCCAGCAGCCTCCTGTGCCCACTTCCCGGCTGCTGCAGAGGGCATGTCTCGTGCTGTGCTGTGCTGTGTGTCTGCGTCACTAACATCCGCTCGGAGCACTTATTGGTGTTGTTTCTCCTCTCTCCTCTGCATCCTCCTTTGTCTGTCTGTCAGAATACGAACGGCCCACTTCTGGGGCCCTGTCACCTAGTAAGTACCCATGTCACCCTGGTGACCACCTCCCTCCTTGACCTCTGTGCCTGATCAGAACGGGGTTCCTGTGGGCCATTGTATCCATTTTTGTACAAAGTGGGGTATGGCACCATCTTGCCTTTTCTCCTGGGGGCAGAGGCACTTTCTGTGGTTTCCTTGATGGCCACACGCCTGCCCTTGGCTCGCCTGGAGGTGGGAAGCGTGGCTGACAGATGGGCCCTATTTACACGTGGGCAACCATGCATTTCTCTTGCAGCATGGATAAAAACGGCACCATGACCATCGACTGGAACGAGTGGAGAGACTATCATCTTCTGCATCCTGTGGAAAACATCCCTGAGATCATCCTGTACTGGAAGCATTCCACGGTGAGCCACAGGGTCCCCTTCGCCCAGCATCTGTCCCCATCCCGGGAGTGGGGCTGGGGTCCTGGCTTGCCTCTGTTTCCCACGCGCCGGCCCACCTAAGCAGCCTGAACCCAAACACGGGCTTCCTCTGCCAGTGGTGCCCTCCTGTCCCCACAAGCTGCCTGTTCTGCAAGGCCCACTTCTACCCCTTCCCTGAGCCTCCTCGTCCTCCCAGCCAGTGTGAGCCTTCCTGGTACGGGTGGGGGGTGCGCCCTCTGTAAAGAACAAATGGTCCAGGTGTTAGGTTTCTCCCCCACCACCCCATTTTGTCATTTGTCTCTCTGGCACCATCACATAGGAACTACTTTTTCACCTGTCAAAGCTGTCGCGGAGAAATACAGATCTTCCCCCTCACCCGTAGTGGCCACGTTGACCCCCGCCTGCCCTCAAACCCCCTTCGAGCCGGTCCTTGCTGAGCGCACCCTCAATTTCAGTCTTATCCACCCCGGCTGTCAGCTCTGGGAGCGGAGGTCAGAGGTGCTCCTCCTGGTCTGTCTCCCACAGTGCCCAGGCCAGGGCCTCACCCTCAGGGGACACCTGGTGTCTTTGTGGGTAAAATTAAGTGCACTGCCCTCAGGGCAGGAGCAAGCTAACCTGTGGGTCTGGCCTGCAGCCCCAGGGTCGGAGAGGAGCTGGCCCTGTCTGACCAGCCAGGATGCAACCCAGAAGAGAGGGTCTTACGCAGGCCTCACAGCCCTCTCATGTTTGCTGAGGCCTTACACGGAATGTTCTGCCAGCGAAATCTGGTTACGCATCAGATTTCGGGAGAATTTTCAGCCCTGATTTGATCCTTTCAGTACAGCCAGCCTGGTAATCCTCAGCTGAAATTGGCCTTTGTAAGCTGTTCTTGCAGGAGCTCCCTGGCTGTAATTGAAAGGGCTGTCCACGTGGTTTTGTAACTGCTTTCTTCCAGCTGCGCTCTCAAATTTTGTACCTGGGCCTCTCCAAGGCGACCAACAGGGACCAGAGCTTTGTCACCTTTGCTTAGGGAAAGGGAGGGGTTACATCCGTTTCCCACCCAGAGCCCTTGGCATTTTCACCACCTGTGTGATCCCTTGGAGTGTCGGCCGTTCTAGATGGTAGAAGGCGATGGACCTAGCCGTCTGCCAGCGGCTTCGCCACAAGCATGGGGGCCTGCTTGTTTCATCTTTGTTGGTCTTCCTCGTAGATCTTCGATGTGGGTGAAAATCTGACAGTCCCCGATGAATTCACAGTGGAGGAGAGGCAGACGGGCATGTGGTGGAGACACCTTGTGGCCGGAGGTGGGGCCGGGGCCGTATCCAGAACCTGCACGGCGCCCCTGGACAGACTCAAGGTGCTCATGCAGGTATGGCGGAAAACGGGCCTCACACCTCCTGGGGTTCTTCGGTGGGTTGCTTTCCCCTCCCTTGTCTGCGGCCGTGCTTTTCTATCCTGATAAATTAGATTGGAATTATTGCTCAGACGAAGGTAACATTAGATCCAGGCCTGGGGAACCTATTACACACCACTGATCTAAGTTTATCTGAGGCCCTTAATCCAGGGGTCATGTTACAGAGCCATCGTGTGGACAGGTGAAGCCAGTGAGAACTGGGGTGTGGCAGGAACCTTTCTTTGGGCACATCTCGCGCCTCACAGGTGATGTGAGCAAATGCTCACCTGGCCCCGACACCATTTCTTTGGCCAGACGCCCAACTCCACGTCCACAGGGCAGAGATAAGCTAGACCAACGTCAGGGGCAGGATTGCAAAATCAGGTTGTACAAGGGTGCACTGTTGGACTTCAGCATCGACTGAACAGTGGCCAGTCACCCCTTTGTCCCCTTGCTTGTGTTCTGGCACTTTTTGAGCCAGGAGCCCTGCTCAGAAAAGACGTCATCCTTTCCCTCCCCGCTTTGCCCTCCTGGGCCTGCCTTGTCTGAAGTCTGTGGATGGATAATGTGAACCCCCTTGTGCTGAAACAAGAAAGTGGAGCGGTTCAGGGAAGAGGGCCCGACGCCTGGGCTCGGACCCTGTCCCACTATGTGACCTTGGACAAGTCACTCGCCTCCCAGGACTTCATTCCTCTGAGCCTAAGGCCTTGTCAGTTTGTTTTCTTCGTGGAATTCCCAGGAATGCTGTCGAAATTGAAAGCATTTCCCTTGGGTGAAAGGACACAATCCTTTGATGTAATTTAAAGTGATGGAGAGGGCATGGGGCAGCACCGGGACATAGACCGGCTGTTGTTTCATGATTGTTGCAGCTGATTGTGGGCTCATTATGTAACTCTCTGTGCTGTTGTACACGTTTGAAATTTTTCCATAATAAAAGGCTCCTTTTTTATAACTTTATAAAGTAATCCTTGTGGAGGTGTTTCGCACACACTGTTGGCACACAGTAGGTACACGGCAAGAGCCTGTCTGCCTGCCGACCTTGAGGTCTGGCCAGTGAGAAGAGGCTCTTTGTCGGACTGTGGCAGCGCTGTGGCCGCTGAGTCCTTTCTGACCGCATGTCCTTCCCTCCTCAGGTCCACGCGTCCCGCACCAACAACATGTGTATTGTGGGCGGTTTCACCCAGATGATTCGTGAGGGAGGGGCCAAATCACTCTGGCGGGGCAACGGCATCAACGTCCTCAAAATTGCCCCCGAGTCGGCCATCAAATTCATGGCCTATGAGCAGGTGAGAATCCAGCTCCCCAGGGAGAATTGCCAATTGGCAGCTGCCTACTGAGTGTCCCCCTGGGCCGAGGTGCCTGCCCTGCTGATGTCCCAGAACGTGGAGCCAGCCATTGTCCCTGAGGGACAGCAGGGCAAGGTGGGAAGTGGGAGGCCTGGGTCCAAGCCCCGCTCTATTGCTATTCCCACTGTGGGCCAGTTGCTCCCGTTTCTGGGAAACACCAGATGTGCCAGGGACACCAAGTCTCGGCTACACCTGACTGGCCGTGAGGAAGGGTGGGGCAGGGGTGGGTGCACTGGTCCCTGGGGCATATCGGTGTGTTTGCTCCCTGTTCTAGATCAAGCGCCTTGTTGGGAGTGACCAGGAGACTCTGAGGATCCATGAGAGACTTGTGGCAGGGTCCTTGGCGGGGGCCATCGCCCAGAGCAGCATCTATCCGATGGAGGTGAGGGGCCACCGTGGTCCTGGGGCAGGAGCACCTGTCGGGGTGAGGGTGAGCAGCGGGCCGTGCTCACACTTGTGTTGCTCCCATTGGGTTCTGCAGGTTCTGAAGACCCGGATGGCCCTGCGCAAGACAGGCCAGTACTCGGGCATGCTGGACTGTGCCAGGAAGATCCTGGCCAGAGAGGGGATGACCGCCTTCTACAAAGGCTACGTGCCCAACATGTTGGGGATCATCCCCTACGCTGGGATAGACCTAGCTGTCTACGAGGTGAGGCCCCGGAAGGCTCAGGCCCCAGGAACCTGCTGGGAGAGATTCAGAAACCCCTCCTCAACACACACCTGCCTGATAGGCCACTGAACAGCACAAAGGATGTCTCCTTCCAGACTCATCTATTCATTGCAAGGGTCTCCTGTCACACGGCCTGCCCCTGACAACCCCCAGGTTCTGCCCCCCTCCCAGGGGCTCACTGGGCCTCCAGCACACTCTAGACCACAGGAGTCAGGCCATCTGTGGGGGAGGGTGCTGCCCTTGCCTCATCCCCATTCCCTGTCCGACCCAGGAATCCCCAGTGACAGCAGAAACAAAGGGCAGGCAGGCCAGGAGCTCAGCCAGGCCGGCCCAAGCGAATCAGGTTACAGTGGTGTCAGGGATCCCATGTGATGGGGATCCAGTAACTGTCTCCCCAGCACCTCCCTCCCCCAGCTTCTCAGTGCCTCACAAGCCCTTCCTGGGGCTCCAAGACTGCGGCTCACCCCCGGCCCCCCACCCTCTTCCAGACACTCAAGAATGCCTGGCTGCAGCGCTATGCAGTGAACAGCGCAGACCCTGGCGTGTTTGTGCTCCTGGCCTGTGGTACCATATCCAGCACCTGTGGCCAGCTGGCCAGCTACCCACTGGCTCTGGTCAGGACCCGGATGCAGGCCCAAGGTAAGGCTGGTCCTAGGCCGGGCCCCAGGGGCCCTTCTTCCCGGGCAGGTTGGGATTCAGGGAGGAGTTGGTGAAAGGCCTCTAATGTGCGGCCTCTGTCCCTGCAGCTTCCATTGAGGGCGCTCCAGAGGTGACCATGAGCAGCCTGTTCAAACAGATCCTGCGGACCGAGGGGGCCTTTGGGCTGTACCGGGGGCTGGCCCCCAACTTCATGAAGGTGATCCCAGCCGTGAGCATCAGCTATGTGGTATACGAGAACCTGAAGATCACCCTAGGTGTGCAGTCTCGGTGACGGGACGGAGGGCAGCCCCACCCCACCCGGCGGACTCGTTCATCCTGGGCCTGCAAGATCCGGGATGTGTAGCCATCTCATTCTGTGAATGTGCCAACACTAAGCTGACTTAAGCCAAGCTGTGAAAACCCTGGGACGCAGCCACAAGGGAGGGGGGAGAGCTGGCCGGCCCACCGGCTTTGTCCTGCTGACCCTGGCTGGCCCTCGTGTCTGTTCCAGGGTGGACCCACGGGTATTCCTCGGGGGCCAGGGGCCAGCAGGACATAGGCTTATGTGCATTAGAGACAGGACGTTTCCTGCGGTGGCTGCCAAACAGCAGGGCTTAGAGGCCGGCTTAGCTCTTCCATCTCCTCCTCGCACCCAGAACATTGGCCGCGGGCCCTGCCCTCTGGCCTGCTGGGCATCTTCCCTGCACCCACTTTGCTTCTTCCTCACTGCTGTTTTAATGTAGTAGGAGGCCTGCCAGCCCACTCTCCACACCCCTTCTCGCTCTTCTCCCTTCAGTCCGTGGGGAGAGGTGGTCCACCACCCCGACTTCCTCTGGCGAGGTCGTGCAGGAAAGAGGGAGGAGTCTGGCTGCGTGCTCACCTTCACCTGAGCTCACGGGCAGCAGGGCACCCGCATGTGTGTCTGCATGCGGGGGGCTGGGCCCAGCCCCTGCCCGTTGGCTGCCTGGTGTCTGTGCATATGGCTTCCCAGACGGCGAATGCTGGTCCTGGAACCCAGATGCCTCTGCCCCGTGCTTCTGGGGCACTCCTGGTGGTCTGAGCTGGCCTGGGACTCTGTCAGGACTGCACCAGCTCAGAACCAACGCCCTGTCCTCGCTCTGTTGTAATTGGCGGGGCAGTCTCTACCCGTATGCCTTGGCGAGAAGGAAAAGGGGGAAAAGGCCCTAATTATGTTTTGTTGAGAAAAGGGTTTTATTCAGAAAGACAAGCTGGACAAAGGTGTGAGTTCTGTGCTTCCAGAAGGAAGACGAAGGGAGTAGATAGCTTGGCTGACTGCATTAAAGTCTGTTTCTGACGCCCCTGTGGATTTATGTCCAATTCCAATTGGGGCAAAGTGGGACCAGCCTCACGTTCCGCTGATGCGACGTGTCACACCGCTTGGAGCCTATTTATTTTGTATTTATTTGAACAGAGTTATGTCCTAACTATTTTTATAGATTTGTTTAATAGCCTGTCATTTTCAAGTTCATTTTTTATTCATATTTATGTTCATGGTGGATTGTACCTTCCCAACACCTGAGAGGTGGGGCGGGGAGGGGAAGGGGGGCCGTGGGAGCAACGCTTCCCACCACTGCCCACGCCCATGTTACATGTGTCCAAAGACAGAAGAAAGGCAAGGGGGGAGGTCCCTGCTCACGGAGAGCTGTCTTTTGGCAGTTTGGGGCAGGCGTGCACCCTGGAAGCTTAGGATCCGAGGGTTTGACGGGGCGGAAAGAGTGGGAGAAATCTCAGTTCCATTGAAGATGGAAATCCAAATCCTTGCTCAGACTGGGGGGATTTCTTTATTTCACCCTGTTTGAATTCCAAGGCAGCCAGGTGCCGATCACTGTGAGTTTGGGGTGGGGCTAGAGGAGAGTTCAGCCAGATCCCCACCCCACCTGTGAAGTGGGCTCCTCCCTCCCAGCACCCCCTCATCCCAACCTGCTGCCCCTGCTCAGTAATGCTGGTCAACCTGCAACCTCACAGTTGTACTTCCATTCCACCAGAATGGCCCAATGAGGACAATTTAGATAGGATACAAAGATCAATGCAAAAGTTATTGTTATATATAAATATAGTTATAACTGGAATTTGTGAAAAAGCAAATTGAGAAATTGGAAGCTGTCATTTAAAAAGCTTTCTAATAAAGTTGTTTCAAAGCTGCTGCACAGAGCCGTGATTTTGCTGATCTGGGCTCGGGCGGTGGGCGGGGCATTCACGTGTTAGAAAATGAACCGAATTTTCTCACAGAAAACGAGAAAGCCACTTCCTCTGGGCTTCTCGGAGGCACTCCCTTAGAATGCGTGTTTGTTGGATTTGGGGTGCGCTGACCAGGCCCCAGGGCTCTCTGATCGCTGGGTCTGGTGGTCCCCCATCAGCCCTGTGATTAGATGTTGGAGGGCCCCACCTGACATTCTTTGCTTTCTACCTGTGTCCTCGGGAGAAGATGAGGCCCCCGGGGGCAGGGCTGTTTGCAGTTGTGAACAGACTGTTTGTACCTAAGACAGTGCCCGATGCAAAGTGTTCCATAAGATGTTCATTAAGTGACCGCACACTCCAGTCCCCCGATAGCCCTGGGTGTCCTGGGTCCGGACGCTATGAAGCAGTTTGGGGAGTCCACCAGGTTCTGCCACTCAAAGGCTATAGGGAGGCACAGAATGTGGCCATGGTGAAACTGGCGTAGACCACCTGTGCTGGGCCGAATGGTGCCCCCCTCAAATCCGTGTCCACTGGGGACCTCAGAATGTTGATTTGTTTGGAAACAGTTTTTGCAGATGTAATCCGGTTGAGGTCACATCAGATTAGGATGGGCCCTGACCCAATGACTGGTGTCACAGAGGAGGACAATTGGGACACAGACACGCACAGAGGAGAGACAGAACGCCACGTGACGACAGCAGGAGAGGTGGAGAGGTGCGTCTACAGGTCAAGAAATGCGAGGATTGCATGCTGGCAGCCACCTGAAGGAAGGCAGGCGAGGCGCGAACACTTTCTCCCTCAGACCCTCCAGAAGGAACCCACCCTGCCAACACCTGGATTTCCGACTGCTGGCGTCCAGAACGATTAGAAGTGAATTTCCATTGTTTTAGGCCATTGGAGTTTGTGGTGAATTATCAACCCTGGGAAGCTAATAGGCCACTTGGCTTCAGCTGTTTGTCACTGGGGTAACGGGCAGAAATCATTTCCTAACCATTGGGTCTTGGCAAATTGAAACCCCCTCTCCAAGCCTGCTCTCTCATCCTATCCACGATTCCCCTTGGGACAGTCGCCTGGGTGCCCTCCCAGGTCCTCATTTCCATCCCGCTGGGAGAGGGGTTTGGGGACAGAGCCAGGAGTGCAGTTTCCAGGCTCTCGGCCTCACGTGAAAAGGTGCTCACTCAGGTAATAAATGGCCATCAACTGCGATTGGATGGCCATCAGCTGTGGCTAGTTGGCCGTCAGCTGTAATCAGTGAGCCATTGGCCACTAATATAACTGCCGAGGCTACACTGGCAGGAAAATGGGGGCTAGCAAGCAGATGGTGGCTGAGCCTGCAAGCGGCGGAGTGTGGATTGCGGATTGCAGAGAGGCGGATTGCAGCTGGCAAATGGGGAGTCGGTCGGTTGGCAGAAAAGCGGACAGCAGGTCGCACGTCGTGTGAATCCAGCCTCCAGTGAGAGTATAGTGGTAAGACTGCCCTATCTATGGCTCCGTGGGTGTTCCTTTTTGGCCTAGCCACATCCTGCGTTCTTATGTGGGGAGCAGGACCAGAGACCAAGCAGGACCAGAGACCCCACCGGATGCCTTGCATGACAAATGGCACAGCGAGCAGGGTCCCCTGCATGACAAGGGGCTTCTCCACACAGAAGTTAACCTGGGAAGGTGTTCTGAGGTGGCTGAAGCGTGGAACCTCGCAAGCTGTCACGCAGGGTGTCATGCGGGGGGGTCTCAGTTCCCGCTCCCCACATAAGAAAGCAGGATATGGTGAAGCCAAAAAGGAACACCCATGGAGCCATACGTAGGGGAGTAATACCACTATAGTCTTGCTGGCGGCTGGGTGAGAGTCACAGGAAACAGGATCCACACAATCTGCAACCTGCTGTCTGCTTCTCTGTCAACGAACCCCACTTGCTAGCTGCAATCCGCCCAGCTAACTGCAAACCGCTCTTGCTACCGTGTTTCCCTGAAAATAAGACCTAGCCGGACCATCAGCTCTAATGCGTCTTTTGGAGCAAAAATTAATATAAGACCCGGTCTTATTTTACATTATATTATATAAGACCGGGTCTTATATTAATTTTTGCTCCAAAAGACGCATTAGAGCTGATGGTCCGGCTAGGTCTTATTTTCAGGGAAACACAGTAGCTCAGCAACCATCCGCTGCTAGCGTAGGCACGGCAGTTATATTAGTGGCCAATGGCTCACTGGTTACAGCTGACGGCCAACTAGCCACAGCTGATGGTCATTTACTACCCGAGCCAGCACCTTTCCACGTGAGGCCGAGAGCCTAGAAACTGCACTCCCGGCTCTGTCCCCACACAAGCCTACCTTCCTCCAGTTGCCTCCTTTGTTCTTTCATCCCTCCAGTCTCCTCGAATGTCACCAAGTCCTTCCCTGACCACCCTATTTAAAATGGCAACCTGTTCCCCCACCCAACCCAGCCCATTCCTCATGCCATTTTATTTTTCTCCCTAGCACTTTTCACCATCAACTCTACTGCTTGCTTTCAGTCCTTGGTTTATCATGTTTCCCCTGTGAGAGGAAGGTATTTGGCTTTCTTCACTGCTGTTCCCCACAGCTGGGCACCCACTTGGAGCTTAATAAATAGTTACTAGTTGAATGAAGCCCATCCAAACCTTTCATGGTGTGGTAGGCAGAATTACACTTCCTCCCAAGGATATCCTCTTCCTAATCCCCAGAACCTGTGAATTAGGTTACATGGCAAAGGGGGTTAAGGTTGCAGAAGGAATTAAGATTGCTAATCAGCTGACCTCAAAATAGGGAGCTGATCCTGGTTTACCTGAGTAAACCAGGTAAAAATAATCGCAAGATCTTTCCATGTGGGAGAGGGAGGCAGGGAAAAAGAGAGCTGGTTTGCGAGGACTCAGCCCGAGGTCGCTGGCTTTGAAGATGGAGGAAAGGGGCCACAAATTAAGGAATGCAGGTGGCGTCTAGGAGCTGGAAAAGGCCAGGAACAGATTCTCCCCTGAAGCTTCCAGAAGGAACCAGCCCTGCTGACACCTGGATCCGAGCCCAGTGAGCCCCATTTCAGATTTCCGACCTACAGATCTGCCTGGAAGGGCTGTTGGGAAGTCAAATAAGACAGGAAATGGAAATGGCTGGTCCTTAATAAACAGTTTTATCTCCCAGCTCCGTTCCCCATCCAGGATTCCAAACACATAGTGTAATTTCCGCCTGAATGCTTTTCATTCCAGCCTGCCAGTGAGGAGGCTCATTGCTGGCCCGGGCTCTGCATCATCTGAGAGGAAATCCAACCCGGAGGGTGGGTGGGGGTGAAGGGGGGTCTTCGCCCTCTTTCCTGAAACTAGAGCCTTTCACCTCTAAATGCCGACAGTGACATTTATTGAGCACCAGATGGGACGCTACCCATGTAGGACCTCACTGAGCCCTCAGCAGTTCTATGAGGTACTGCTGCCACAATGTCTCCATTTTACAGATGTGGAAATTAAAGCTCCGGGAGGGGAATGGACTTGTCTAGGACCTCACCATAAGTAAGGGCTTCAAATGAAGGCCAGTGGACCCCTGGTGTGCTGCATGCCTGGGGGTGAAGACAGGGTGGGCTGTGCTGGGGCCGGAAGCAAGCCATGACCCACTTGTGAGGAACTTCACCGAGGGGCACCTGGTCCCTGGCTGCTCTCATGGTCTAAGAGGCCACAGAGAACCTGGGAGATGGGGGGCAGGCCCCTATGCTTGAATCCTGGCACCAGACAGTGTGATCTTAGGCCAATCTCATGCCTCTCTGAGCCTGTTTTCTCACAAGCAAGGTGGGCACGGTACCTTCCTTCAGCTCAGAGGGGAAGGACTTGTCCAGATTCATACAAGGTGAATGCTGAGCTGGGATTCCAACCAGCTTTGCTGCCTCTGAGGTTCTCAACCTTGGCTCCTGGCTGGGCTGCCCCTAGTCCTGATCTCACTGGTCTGATCAGGTTAGAATGTAGGGCAAGGGTGAGAGGAGGAGCAGTTGCGTGCAGGGCCCGGCTGCCCACATGTGGACTTTGGTCCCTGGCCTCCAGGGCTGACAAGGCAGCTGGAGCGGACCAGCGAGGCTCGTCACAGTGGCTGGAGAGGTCACCCAGGGCTGGATGGGCGGGGCCAGCAAGAGGGGAGTGATGGAGTAGGGCAGGGAGCAGCCAAGAATGAGGAAACTGAGGCCAGGGAGAACCGAGGCCTGCCCCAGTCCCCTTAGGGAGTAAGATAAACCTAGGCCTCCTGCTCTTGGCTTCCCGTAACACAGAGGCGGGCGGGCAGGGTAGGGGCCACAAAGGAAGGATCTCTTTTGGCCATTTGCCATCGCCCATCAGCACAGCCGCTGTGGCCCAGGAGGAATCATTATCTCCCCACAGCAGTTCTTGGGGCTGATGAGAAAGGGCTCTGGCTCCACCCACAGCCGCCAGGTGGGGCATCCCTGCTGCACCAAAGAGCCCAACCCCCACCCCCTCATTTTACAGAGGAGGACACTGACACAGGGCAGGGGACTTGCCCGAGGTCTCCGTAGCAGGTTCTCTCCTCTGACTGTACTGGCTTATACCACTTGTATTAGTCTCCTATGGCTGCTACTACCACAAACTTGGTGTCTTAAAACAACACAAATGGGGGCGGACGGGTGGCTCAGTTGATTAGAGCGCGAACTCTGGGCAATGCCGGTTTGATCCCCACATGGGCCAGCGAGCTGCATCCTCTGCAACTAGAATGAAGTCAGTGAGCTGCAACTCAGCTCCCAGGTGGCCAGATGACAGCTGGTTAGAGCCCGGCTCTCAACCTCAAGGTTGCCGGGAGTGGTTCGCCTCCCGCCAGGGATGGTGGGCGCGCCCCCTGCAACTAACAACAGCAACCGGACCTGGAGCTGAGCTGTGCCCTCCATAACTAAGACTGAAAGGACAACAACTTGACTTAGAAAAGTCCTGGAAGTACACACTGTTCCCCAATGAAGTCCTGTTCCCCTTCCCCAATAAAATCTTTAAAAAAAAAAAAAAAAAAAAAAGCCTTCTCTTACAGTTCTAGAGGCCAGAAGTCCAAATCAATTTCCCTGGGCTGAAATCAAGGTGTTGGCAGGGCTGTTTCCTTCTGGAGGCTCTCTCGAAAACCCATTTCCTACTTTTCCGGGCTCCTCTCTGGGCTTCCGGAGGCTACCTGCATTCCTTGGCTTGCGACCTCTTCCTCCCGTGACAACAGGCTCTTGCTTCTGTTGTCCTGTCCCCTCTTCTGTAGTCTAATCTCGCTCTTTTAAGGACGCTTGTGATTATATTTAGGGCCCACATTTAGGGCCCACCTGGATAATCCAGGAAACTCTCTCCATCTCAAAATCATGACTTTAATCACATCTGCAAATTCTCTTTACCACAAAGCTTTCACAGGTGCGAGGGATTAGAACCTGCATACATTTGGGGGCCCATTATTATCGCACCATACCGTTCCCTCACTACAACTCCTCTTCCCTATTAGACACTTCTGCCTGAGAAAATCCTTCCCATTCGACTGGTTAAATGAATCAGGGAACAGTCATCCAACACAGCACTGTATGCTGTGGAATATTACACAATCATCAGGAATGGTGAGGAAGAACAGTGTCTGAGGGGTCAGCCCGCCAGCCCAGTGGCTCAGGTGGTTGGAGCGCCGTGCTCGTAACATTGAGGTCGCGGGTTCAATTCCCACATGGGCCAGTGAGCTGCGCCCTCTACAGCTAAGATTGTGAACAACGGCTCTCCCTGGAGCTGGGCTGCGGTGAGCAGCCAGAGGTTGGCCAGCCATCATGAGCTGCTGTGTGCTGCCGTGGGCTGCCAGGTGCTGCCATAAGTAGCTGGTGTCTGGCAGCTGGCAGCCGGGGAGGGATGCTGTAAGTGGCTGTGAGCGGCCAACAGAAGACTAGTGACCGACTGCCGCAGCCGGGGGGAGCGCAAGGCTCATAATACTGGCATAGGCCAGGAAGCTGTGTCCTACACAACTAGGCTGAGAAACAATGGCTTGAACTGGAGTGGGAGCAGGGGGGAGGCAAAAGAAAGGGGGGAAAATAAAAATCAGTGTCTGATCTGGAATATGTTCACGATCAAGAAGTGACTGTGTGATATGAATTTTTCTTTCAAATAAAGAAAAACTTACCTAGAGAGAGACGAGCAATGTGACCCTGTGATAAAGACTACAGAATCTGGAGCCAGGAGATCTGGGTTCACATCCTGCCTCTGCCACTTTCTGGCTGTGTGACACCAGGGAATCCACTTAACCTTCTGATGCCTCAGTTTCCTCATCTGTAAAATATTTGTACCTATCTCATGGGAATGTTGCAAGAATTAAATGAGGTAATATATGTAGAGATTAAAACAATGCTTGCCACAAAATGGGCCCCATTGAACTGCTATATATATATATATATATATATATACACACTGTAGTGCAGGAGATCCTGCCGACTTCGCCATGTGTCGTGCGGGGCGTCAGGCGGGGTCTGTGGGGTCTCTGTTCCCGCTCCCCACACAAGAACGCAGGACATGGTGAGGCCAAAAAGGAACACCCACGGAGCCATAGGTAGGGGAGTCATACCACTATACTCTCACTGGCAGCTGGGTTGGAGACACAGGAACCAGGAGCAACACAATTCTCAACCCTCACTGTGCCGCTTGCAGACTCAGCCACCATCTTCTTGCTAGCTCCCCCTTTTTTTTGCTAGCGTAGCCACAGCAGTTATGTTAGTGGCCAATTGCTCACTGGTTACAGCTGACGGCCAACTAGCCACAGCTGATGGCCATTTGATCACAGTCGACGGCCATTTACTACCTGAGCCAGCACCTTTCTATGTGAGGCCGAGAGCCTGGAAACTGCTTTTTGGGGCTCTGTCCCCACACTCCACCCCTACAGGGTCTCGCCTCACAATCTACGCGACAAGCGTCTTCCGCAAGGGGCCCTGTGCGAGGAGCCTGGAGGTGAATGCTATTTCCTGGACACAGCCAAGCTCTCTGGTCACAGCCAGGGTTTCTCAGGGCACCACCAGTACTTCTGGGCACAGCCAGACTTCCTGGGCTTCTTAGGGTACCACCAGTCTCCCTGGGCATAGCCAGGGTTTCTCAGGGCACCACCAGTACTTCTGGGCACAGCCAGACTTCCTGGATTTCTTAGGGTACCACCAGTCTCCCCGGGCACAGCCAGGGTTTCTCAGGACACCACCAGTACTTCTGGGCACAGCCAGACTTCCTGGACTTCTTAGGGTACCACTAGTCTCCCCGGGCACAGCCAGGGTTTCTCAGGACACCACCAGTACTTCTGGGCACAGCCAGACTTCCTGGACTTCTTAGGGTACCACTAGTCTCCCCGGGCACAGCCAGGGTTTCTCAGGGCACCACCAGTACTTCTGGGCACAGCCAGACTTCCTGGGCTTCTTAGGGTACCACCAGTCTCCCTGGGCATAGCCAGGGTTTCTCAGGGCACCACCAGTACTTCTGGGCACAGCCAGACTTCCTGGATTTCTTAGGGTACCACCAGTCTCCCCGGGCACAGCCAGGGTTTCTCAGGACACCACCAGTACTTCTGGGCACAGCCAGACTTCCTGGACTTCTTAGGGTACCACTAGTCTCCCCGGGCACAGCCAGGGTTTCTCAGGACACCACCAGTACTTCTGGGCACAGCCAGACTTCCTGGACTTCTTAGGGTACCACTAGTCTACCTGGGCACACGAGGGCCTCTCAGGGCACTGCCATTCTCTCTGGACACAGCCAGGCTTCCTGGACACAGCCAGGGCCTCTCAGGGCACCGCCACTCTCTCTGGGCTCAGCCAGACTTCCTGGACACAGCCAGGGCTCTCAGGGCACTGCCACTCTCTCTGGGCCTCTCATGGCACCGTGCTGGAACAACAGCGGCTCACAGTCAAGGTGCTTACATATTCTCGATGGCGGCCGGTCAAGACACAAAAGCAAACATCCACCAGTTCCACTACATTGTGGTATGTTCCCAAACAAATAGTCAAGCTGTCCATTAAATTAGGGATGGAAGGCAATTCCCCATAGTCCATAGTCATTCGCCAGGGCTGTCCTGAGGGTGAGGGATGACCTTGACCTCACCCTCAGCTCCCACGGAGGACTCAGCAAGCCTTTCCTCCTCGGACTACAAGTCCTGCATCCGGGCTGCCTCAGCAAGCACTTTCCAGCCCACGGGGCCGCAACGACCTTCGCTTTCTCCAGCCTTTGCTGGTTGGGGAACCGTCCACGTCTTTCCACCCCTCCACGGGGTTCCAGCTCTCAGGCAGCTGCTCTTCCTGGTCTTCCTGCAACTGAGTGTTCATATGCACAAACTGCTCCACTGCCCTTCGGGGAGCTTTGGCCAACACCGTACCCTGCTCGCTGCGCCATGTGTAGTGCAGGGCATCCTGCCGACTTCGCCATGTGTCGTGCGGGGCGTCAGGCGGGGTCTGTGGGGTCTCTGCTCCCGCTCCCCACACAAGAACGCAGGACATGGTGAGGCCAAAAAGGAACACCCACGGAGCCATAGGTAGGGGAGTCATACCACTATACTCTCACTGGCAGCTGGGTTGGAGACACAGGAACCAGGAGCAACACAATTCTCAACCCTCACTGTGCCGCTTGCAGACTCAGCCACCATCTTCTTGCTAGCTCCCCCTTTTTTTTGCTAGCGTAGCCACAGCAGTTATATTAGTGGCCAATTGCTCACTGGTTACAGCTGACGGCCAACTAGCCACAGCTGATGGCCATTTGATCACAGTCGACGACCATTTACTACCTGAGCCAGCACCTTTCTATGTGAGGCCGAGAGCCTGGAAACTGCTTTTTGGGGCTCTGTCCCCACACTCCACCCCTACAGGGTCTCGCCTCACAATCTACGCGACAAGCGTCTTCCGCAAGGGGCCCTGTGCGAGGAGCCTGGAGGTGAATGCTATTTCCTGGACACAGCCAAGCTCTCTGGTCACAGCCAGGGTTTCTCAGGGCACCACCAGTACTTCTGGGCACAGCCAGACTTCCTGGACTTCTTAGGGTACCATTAGTCTCCCCGGGCACAGCCAGGGTTTCTCAGGACACCACCAGTACTTCTGGGCACAGCCAGACTTCCTGGACTTCTTAGGGTACCACTAGTCTCCCCGGGCACAGCCAGGGTTTCTCAGGACACCACCAGTACTTCTGGGCACAGCCAGACTTCCTGGACTTCTTAGGGTACCACTAGTCTACCTGGGCACACGAGGGCCTCTCAGGGCACTGCCATTCTCTCTGGACACAGCCAGGCTTCCTGGACACAGCCAGGGCCTCTCAGGGCACCGCCACTCTCTCTGGGCTCAGCCAGACTTCCTGGACACAGCCAGGGCTCTCAGGGCACTGCCACTCTCTCTGGGCCTCTCATGGCACTGTGCTGGAACAACAGCGGCTCACAGTCAAGGTGCTTACATATTCTCGATGGCGGCCGGTCAAGACACAAAAGCAAACATCCACCAGTTCCACTACATTGTGGTATGTTCCCAAACAAATAGTCAAGCTGTCCATTAAATTAGGGATGGAAGGCAATTCCCCATAGTCCATAGTCATTCGCCAGGGCTGTCCTGAGGGTGAGGGATGACCTTGACCTCACCCTCAGCTCCCACGGAGGACTCAGCAAGCCTTTCCTCCTCGGACTACAAGTCCTGCATCCGGGCTGCCTCAGCAAGCACTTTCCAGCCCACGGGGCCGCAACGACCTTCGCTTTCTCCAGCCTTTGCTGGTTGGGGAACCGTCCACGTCTTTCCACCCCTCCACGGGGTTCCAGCTCTCAGGCAGCTGCTCTTCCTGGTCTTCCTGCAACTGAGTGTTCATATGCACAAACTGCTCCACTGCCCTTCGGGGAGCTTTGGCCAACACCGTACCCTGCTCGCTGCGCCATGTGTAGTGCAGGGCATCCTGCCGACTTCGCCATGTGTCGTGCGGGGCGTCAGGCGGGGTCTGTGGGGTCTCTGCTCCCGCTCCCCACACAAGAACGCAGGACATGGTGAGGCCAAAAAGGAACACCCACGGAGCCATAGGTAGGGGAGTCATACCACTATACTCTCACTGGCAGCTGGGTTGGAGACACAGGAACCAGGAGCAACACAATTCTCAACCCTCACTGTGCCGCTTGCAGACTCAGCCACCATCTTCTTGCTAGCTCCCCCTTTTTTTTGCTAGCGTAGCCACAGCAGTTATATTAGTGGCCAATTGCTCACTGGTTACAGCTGACGGCCAACTAGCCACAGCTGATGGCCATTTGATCACAGTCGACGACCATTTACTACCTGAGCCAGCACCTTTCTATGTGAGGCCGAGAGCCTGGAAACTGCTTTTTGGGGCTCTGTCCCCACATATGCACACACATATATAGAGATAAAGATATAGATATATAATGTAGGCTACATCAGAAATAAACTAGAAGGCTGTATTCCAAAAAAGTTTTAAGTGGTTATATCTATGAGTGCTGGGACGGTGAATATGAATAATTGGTATCTGTTTACTTATCTGCCAGTTCTATTTATGTACAACAAACATCGATTATTTACATAATCAAGGTGAAATTTAAAAATTTAACAATCTAACAAACAAAACCGAACCAGAATCCTCCTGATTCTTGAAGCCTGGCTGTGGCTTGCTCTCCCCAGGGAGCCCTCCTGACTCCCAGGGAGGAGGGGAGCCCCGCCTTTGTCACAATTCTCTTCCCTTCTTACTTCCTGAGCTCTGGGAGACCAGTTGGGAACAAAGCAGGGAGTGTGTTCTGAGAACAGACAGCAAACCCACTAGCTGCATAAAAACGCCCCTCAAGTGTTGACTGGGCACATGGACTCTGTGCAACCTTCTCATCCCTGATGGCACTAACCCCACGGAGGTTAACTGACCTCCAAGGGTTGGCCCAAGGATGAGCAAGGATGGGTCTTGCCCAAGGTCACTGTGGGCAGTGGCAGGGTTCCCACCTCAGGCCTTCTGCTACCATCAAGGCCATAGGAGGGGATATGCCAAGACCTGAGCGTGACCAAGATGGGGCAAGCGTTTCTGGCTTGAGGCACTTTCCTCTAATAGGTGTGGCTTTTCCTACCTGCTCATCTTCAAATCCTTGCATTGCCAAACCGGATTTTACCAATGGGCAAACAGGGTCCTTGGATAATAAAGACTGCCAAGAGAAGATGCAATCCCATAGTTGACCACAAGGTGGCAGCAGCAGGCCATGGTCCCATCTCCCACAGGTTTTTCGTGTCCTCTATCGCCCTCTCGTGGTTATGGGAAAACATGCCTGGGGGCCAGGCCA